>NC_090437.1:789260889-789562817 GCF_031143425.1 Pleurodeles waltl | reverse complement strand
CGCTAAACTGCGTTAGCGCAGTTTAGCGTCAAAAAGTATAAATATGGGCCCCAATATTTTATCTGTCTCATGTGCTCTCTGATTCTGAGCAAAATTATTTGGTATTGGAAAGAGAACTCTTAGCTCTAAAAACAGTTTGCCAAGAGTGGAGACAATTCCTATTGGGTTCTAAAGAACCTTTGGAAGTAAGAACAGACCATCGCAATTTACAATGCCTGTGAAATTTTCAGTCGTCAAGCCTGTTGGGCCTTTTTCTTTATCCAATGCGATTTTTATATTACCTACATTCCAGGTTCTCAACATATTTTGGCAGATGCTTTATCTTGAAGCTACCCTGAAAGTACTAACACCCATTCACAGTCTGCAATTGAACCAGACAAAATAATTGCTTTAGTCCAGTCTTTCCTTGATGTACAGTCTGAGTACTCAACTCTCTCAGAACAAGAATTGAAGGAACTGCGTCCAAAAGTACGCAAGAGTAAAGGGTACTACTATCATAAAGACACGTTATTCCTACCTTCCAAGAAAGTGCAAAAAAAGGCACTCCCAATGTGTCACTACTCCCCTGTGGCTGGTCATTGTGGTATCAAAGCCACGCAGGAATTGCTCCTTCACTTTTTTTGGTGGCCTACACTGAAGCAAGATGCTGAAAGTTACTTGGAATCTTGTCCCATTTGCACACAAGCAAAAATACCCCATAAGAGGCCTGCAGGACTACTTCAACCAACACAGGTTCCACCGGTCCTCTGGCATACGGTATCAACCGATTTTATGTGTTCTTTACCTCCCTCTGTGGGAAACCGAGTTATACTGGTGACTGTAGATTAGTTTACAAAAATGGCTCATTTTACTGCCTTGAAGAAGTTACCTACATCTAAAGAATTGAGCCAATCTTCATCCAGGAAATCTTTCGTCTCATGGCTTTCCTCAAGTTATTGTGCCAGATTGAGGTCCTCAATACATATCATGGTTCTGGAAGTACTTCTGTAAGGCTTTAAATATCGATGTAGCCTTATCTTCTGGATTGTATCCTCAAACCAATGGGCAGACTGAACATCTGAATCAAGGACTTGAGCAATATCTCTGCTGTTTTTGTAATTCCACTCAGAGTAACTGGAGCACATACCTACCCATTGCTGAATTTTCTTACAGCAATACCGTACAGAGGGCCCTCATTATAACCCTGGTGGTCGGTGATAAAGTGGCGGTAATACCGTCAACAGGCTGACGGTAACTACTGCCAAATCATGACCATGGCGGTGAGAACTCAGATGGACAGCACTTTACCACACCGACCTCCAGGGCGGAAACAACAGCCACCACAGCGGTAGCCGCCTGCAGCCAGGCGGAAGTCAATGTTCTGCCCACTATATTATGGGACAGGAAACTGCCAGCTTTTCTGGGTCGGTACCAACAACATCAAAAGCCTGGTGGAAACACTGCAAAGAAGGCAAAGGACTCACCTTTGGAGACACAGGGAAGAACCACGCTGCCAAGCTGCAAATATTTCCAATGATTGTCTACGTCCAGCTCCACCACTAACACTAACGACAGTGAAGATGACCACGGTGAGTAGAGCTGCCTAGCACACACGGGTGTGGGGGAGGAAACAGAGAGTGACACACACACGTACCACACAAACCCCCACCCCAACACCATACACACAAACAGCTGCAGTAATAAAACATATTTACCCCCTACCCCTGAGGAATAATGAAGGACAACAGGAATGTGCTAAACTGAGTGTAATAATATCAACACAGTAGAAATTTGAAAATGCAATGTAACTGGTATATACATATGTACAGTTCAAGGGACACTGCCCAGTCCTCATTGTACGTGGGCCACAGGGCCACAGGCCAAAGTCCAAGGCCCCACCTGTCTCCTGCAGCAACATGGAGAGTACATTGCAGGGGCATCATTTGGAAAATAGGCTGGCATCTCAGGGGGATGGGGAACAGGGGGGCACCTCAGCTGGGAGATGAAACAAGACCACTGGTTCTGGAGGGGGCAACATGCCCTGTGCTAGATCCTGGGGAGTGCAAGGCCACAGTCTCTCAAGTGGGTGACTTGCCCACATGCTCTGGAGGGGGCAACATGCCGATTGCTCTGTCCTGGTGAGTGCAATGCCACAGTCTCTCAAGTGGGTGACTTGCCCACATGCTCTGGAGGGGGCAACATGCCCATTGCTATGTCCTAGGGATTGCAAGGCCACAGTCTCTCAAGTGGGAGACTTGCCCACATGCTCTGGAGGGGGCAACATGCCCTGCGCTTGATCCTGGGGAGTACAAGGCCACAGTCACTCAGGTGGGTGTTTTACTCAGTGGTTCTGGAAGGGGCATCGTGCCCTATGCTCTTGATCCTGGGGATGCTAGGGTAAGTGGATGTCTTGCCCACTGGTTCTGGAGGGGGCACCGTGCCCTGTGCTCTTGATCCTGAGGAGGCTGGTGTAGGTGGGTGTCATATTCACTGGTTCTGGAGGGGGCATTGTGCCCTGTGTTCTTGATCCTGGGGAGGCTGGGGTTGGTGGGTGTCTTACCCACTGGTTCTGGAGGGGGCATTGTGTTCTGTGCTACTGATCCTGGGGAGACAGGGGTAGGTGGGTGTCATACCAACTGGTTCTGGAGGGGGCATAGTGCCCTGTGCTCCTGATCCTGGGGAGTGCCAGGTCACAGTCTCACAGGTGGGTGTCATACCCAATGGATTTGCAGGTGGCAGGCCACACAGTAGCCCATGGAGGCAGGACTACATACCGTCCACCGGCAGTGACGGCTGCTCAGTGTTGATAGTGGTGCTGCTGGTGGTGGTGGGGGAAGCTCCAGCTGCTGGTAGGGGGGGTCCAGCCCATCTCCTGCAGCCTCGGATGGCTGCCCACTGGTGGTGGTGGTGCTGCTGCTGGTGGTGGGGGGAGGCTCCAGCCCATCTCCTGCAGCCTCAGATGGCTGCCCACTGGCGGTGGTGGTGGTTCTGCTGCTGGTCGTGGTGGGGGAGTCTCCAGCCCATCCCCTGAAGTCTCGAACGGCTGCACAACCATGGTTGGTAGTGGGGGCTCAGTCTGAGTCCCTGCACCACACCCCTTGTCCTTCCTGCCTGCTGGTGCTGGCTCCTTACCCTTCTTTGCAGCAGCTGGTGCTGGCTCCTTGCACTTCCTGGCAGCAGCTGGGCCTGGCTCCTTGCCCTTCCTAGCAGCAGCTGGGGCTGGCTCCTTGCCCTTCCTGGCAGCAGCTGGGGCTGGCTCCTTGGTATTCTGGCCTGCCGCTGGGGCAGGCACCCCTTCCTTGATGCTCCATGGTGCAGGCTCCCTCAACCTCTGGACATGTTCCCTGGATCCTTTCCCACCACGAGTGGGTGTGGAGACTACTGGGCCCGTGAACTGGTTGGCTGAGGTGCATGCCTGGGTTTTTACCACCCTGGCCAGACGTGAAGGACAGGGGTGAGGGGTAGGGAAGAGGTCAGTGGTGGAGATCCCTCTCTTGGGAAAGTCCTATCTGTGCTCCATTTCTTGGCAACTGGTTTTTTCCAGGTGACATTGGGCTTGGCAGCAGGAATGTCACAGCCATTGTTCTCAATAGTGCTGACCAGAGTGTTGTCTGGCCTGATTAAACACATGTGCAGCTACATTGTTTTTCCCCAAGTGTAGGATTTGGCTACAGTGAAGGTTGACTTCTATGCAATGGGACATATCCCCAACATAATTGGGGCGATTGATGGAACTCATATTGCATTTATTCCCCCCCTGCCAAAATGAACAGGTGTTCAGAAATCCTAAGAGTTTCCACCCCATGAATGTACAGACGGTGTGCTTGGCAGACCAGTACATCTCCCATGTCAATGCTAAGTATCCTGGGTCTATGCATGATGCCTTTATCCTGAGGAATAGCAGCATCCCAAATGTGATGGCCCAGCTACAGAGACACCAGGTGTGGCTAATAGGTGAGCCCTGGTTCCCACCCAGTATATGTTGGTGTATGGGTGTGGTGTGGGCCATATAGGATAGTGTGTGGCTAAATGTTGTCCCTTCATATTTGGAGGTGACTCAGGTTACCCCAAACTATCATGGCTAATGACCCCTGTGAGGAATGACAGGACAAGGGCAGAAGAATGTTACAATGAGGCACATGGTGAACAAGAAGGATAATCGAGTGGACCTTTGGCCTCCTGAAGGCAAGGTTCAGGTGCCTCCATCTAACAGGTGGATCCCTGTGCTCCTCACCCAAGAAGGTCTCTCAGATAATCGTGGCATGCTGCATGTTGCACAACCTTGCCTTGAAACGCCATGTGCCTTTTATGCAGGAGGAGGCGGCTGGAGATGGCCGTGTGGCAGCAGTGGACCCTGTGGACAGTGAGGATGAGGAGGCAGAGGATGAGGATGAGGACAACAGAACAGCAGTGATACGACAATACTTCTAATGACACACAGGTAAGACAGTGTTACTTCACATTTCATTGTCATTATTCAGATTATCTTTGGCACTGGCATGCTGTTATTTCCCACTTCTATGCCCACTCACTGTACCCTTTGGCAATTCATTTTGCAGATGTTGGTGCCCCACTATCGCTCCTAGTGTGATCACTGCAGGAAACTACAGGTCTTTTGAATGTGAACTTTACTGTACAGTTGAATTTCAATGTTTGAACCTGGTTAAACGAATACATACTTAAAAAATGTTACATACTCCATACTTGAATTTTTTCCAGGGTATTTATTAAGTGCTAAGAAGAAGAGGGGCAAGTGCATTGGGATGGTGTGATGAGGAAAGGAAAGTCCAGGGTATTGTTCCAGTCCATTTGTAGCACAGGTGCATTGTTCAAGGGGACATAGGAAGGAGAGCAATGGCAGTTCAGGGTGGACAGGGTGAGAGAGTGGGACACAATGGTGACAATGAGGAGAGTCTCATTTCCTGGCGGGGGTCTTGGCAATAGTCTCTGGCTTCTGCCTGGATCACAGCAAACGTTTGCGAGGTGGTTCACCTTCTGCAGGGGGTGGGTGCTGGTGGCCTGTTGGTCCTGTGGCAGGGCCTCCTGTCCACTACCGGCAGAAGAGGTGGAATTTAGTTCAGATGTCTGGCTGGTGGCAGGGGCCCGCTGTTGTGAGACTGTCTCCCTCATAATGTTGGCCATGTCTGCCAGCACCCCTGCAATGGAGACCAGGGTGGTGTTGATAGCCTGCAGGTCCTCCCTGATCCCCTGGTACTGTCCCTCCTGCAGTCGCCTGTGCTCCTGCACGTTGTCCAGGATCTGGCCCAGCGCATCCTGGGAACGTTGGTAGGCTCCCAGGATCTCGGTCAGTGCCTCCTGAAGAGTCGGTTCCCTGGTCCTGTCTTCTCCCTGGTGCACAGCAGTCCTTCCAGTTTCCCTGTTGTCCTGTGTCTCTGTCCCCTGAACCGTGTGCCCACTGCCACTGACCCCAGGTCCCTGTTTGTCTTGGGTATAAGGAGTGCCCTGTAGTGGCGGACACACTGCTGATTGACGTGTCCTGGTGACAGAGGTATGGGTATGCTGGGTGGGTGCTGTGGTGGTGTTTCTAGATGGGAGGGGCTCTATGGTGGTGTGTGACTGGGCCTGGGTAACCGACTGTCCAGAGGTCCCTGATGGGCCAGGTTGGTCATCCAGGTCCAGGCAACCAGAGTTGCTGTCATCACTGTGGGCCTTTTCAGTTGGGGGACTGGATAGTGCTGGTACCTCTTCTCTGCTGACATTGGCTGGGATACCTGTGGGGATGTAAAGGCTGGCTTGTTGTGTCTGTGTGTGACATATTGTGCATCAGTGGGTTGCCCTATTTGTTTGTATCTGCCCTGGCAGCGTTAACTTGTGTAGATTGGTATGTGGTGGGCTAGCTGATTCTCTCTAGTGAGTATGCTTTGGTGATAGATGTCCATGCAGGGCTGTGAGTGATGTCCATGCATTGGTGGTGCATGCAGGGCTTTCCATTGGGATGAGTAGGATGTGATGGTGGGTTGTGTGGGAGGTGGTGGAGTAATGGGAGTGAGGGTGGAGGTATGTGATGGCATGCAGGTAGGGGGGTGATAGTAGTATAGAGTTGACTTACCAGAGTCCAGTCCTCCTCCTACTCCAGCCAGGCCCTCAGGATGCATGATTGCCAGGACTTGCTCCTCCCATGTTGTTAGATGTGGGGGAGGAGGTGGGGGTTCACCGCCAGTCCTCTGGATAGCAAGCTTGTGTCTTGCTGTTATGGAATGCACCTTCCCCCCGTAGGCCGTTCCACCTCTTCCTGATGTTGTTCCTTGTTCTGGGGTGCGGTCCCACGGTGTTGACCCTGTCCACGATCCTCCACCATAGCTCCATCTTCCTAGCAAAGGATATCTGCTCCACCTGTGCTCCCAATAGCTGAGGATCTACCCTAATGATTTCCTCCACCATGACTCTTAGCTCCTCCTCTGAGAATCTGGGGTGTCATGGGTGTTGTGTGAGGTGTGTAGGTGAGGGTGTGTAGGGTGAGGTGTTGGGGTGTGTGATGTGGGGTGCGTGGGTGGTGTATAGGTGTAGGTGGTGTGTGGCTCTGGTTTTGTCTGTAGTCGTGGTGTCTGTCTTGTGCCAATGGTTTGTGTTCGTAAGGGGTTGTGGGTAATGTAGGTGTGTGTTTTATAGTGGTGTGGGTGTGGTGTGTGTATGGGTGTCAGGCGTGTGTAATTCAAATTGACCAATGTAGTGTAGTTTTGTATGTGTGTGTGTATTTTTAGCATGGCAGTATGTATCTCCAATGGCTTACTGCTATTGAATGTCCACTGTGGTGATTTGTGGGTCATAATATGATGGGCGTTGTTCTGTTGGCGTAACGGTGTGGGTGTTGATACCACCAGTTTATCACTGACCTTTGGTGTGGCGGACTCGTGTATGTGGCTGAATAGTGATGGATTTGTGTGTGTGTGCCATAATATGGTGAACAGATATCCACCGCGGCGGGGGTATGTTGGCGGCAGTCAGTGTGACGGTAAGTGGGATTTACCGCCAATGTCATAATGAGGGCCATAGTGCTTCAAAAGCCACTCCTTTTTTCTGCTTATATGGATTTCATCCCAAATGCTTTCCTGCCACTCCTAAGACCTCTTCTACATTTCCTGCAATCACCTCTTTTTCCCAACGATTACATAGAATTCAATGTCTTATTCGGTCTAATCTTTTGATCACTAAAAGACACATGAAAAGAATGGCAGATAAGAAATGATGTGAGGCTCCATCTTATCAAGTCCAAGATAAAGTCTGGCTTTCTTCCAGATTTTTGCCTCTACATCACTCCCAAAATAAGTTTAAACCTCGTTATTATGGACCCTTTTGTATTCTTCAGAAGATTAATCCTGTATCCTTCCGTCTCCGTTTACCTCGAACATGGAAAATCCATCCAGTTTTTCACGTCTCTCAATTGAACCCTATACACCTGACCCTTTTCTTAGACAATTCACATGTCCTCCCCCTTTGTTGGTAAATGACAAACCTGAATATGAAGTTCAAGAAATATGTGACTCTCCCACATTCCGAAACCATCTCCAATATCTCATTCATTAGAAAGGCTATCCCCTTAGTGAATGTTCTTGGGAAGATGCTTCTGTTCAGGACTCACTTTTGATCTGTATTTTTATTGTCTCTATCCTCACAAACCCGGGGCTCAGGAGGGACCTTCTGTCCCGCTGCGGTGGACCGCGGCAGGAGGCGAGCATTCGGCTAGGGGCCTGGCAGCGGTTCAGCGCAGCCGTGGATGCAGCGTCCCTGCTGTGCTTTACTTTTTCGCTAGAGGCCCCAAATTAGGTATGGGGCCTCAGCAAGTCTTGGGCGTGGCACGTGAGCCTGTCTTTTTTCTTTCTTTCTCTTCTTTTTCTTCCTTTCCTCTTGTTTTTATGTGCACATTCAGTTGCCATGTCCTTTCTTTTTCCCAGCATGCCTTCTTTTTCCCTGCATGCCTTAGGAACCTTTTTCAACATGTTGGCTTTTCTCTATATTTTCCTATGTTTCTTTCCCAATCCAATATGGTGACTTTCTACTTCCTGTTGGTCATTTCCTGTTCTTGGGTATATAAGGAAAGTGATTCTTGTTCTCCGTGCGCTGCAACACTTCCTTCTGTGGTGATCTTTGCTCCTGCTACTTTTTTTCTCCAATTATTTTTCCTCGCCTGTTCCAGCTTCTTCCAGTATAATTTTTTCCTGTTGGTAGACTTACCTTTTTGCTTCTTTTTGTTCCAGGGAATTCCTGCTTTAGAGGTTTTCCCTTTGGGTTTTTTTCCTCTGAAACTTCTTCTGGAGGGCAAGGACTACTTTTTGTCGTTCCTCTGTCTGCAGCACCGTGGCTACCAGAAAGGGCCGCCTTTACCTGTGTCAAGGCAGAACCTGCAAGAATCAAGCACGTTCTGCAGTTCCAGTGGCCCAAAGACATAAGCGAAGAGTAGCCAGTGACACACGGTGGGAGCCGCCAAAAGACTGCCATGTTGGCAGTCATACAGACCACTGTATTACGAGTTACACAAGTAGAACTGCTGAAACCCCACCAAAATACCGACACCACAAGGACTTTGGAGGGCGGGAGAGAGGCAGTTCCACCACGAGCACCACCAGCCAATCAAAAATTCTCAGAATAAATTATGACCCACAAATCACAATAGTGGTACTCCCATAGCAGAACACCAATAGCTGTGTGAACCGCAGTGGTTGACGGTCTACACAGTACTACATCACACTACTTTGGATTGTTTGAATTCCACACACCTGAGACACATCCATACACCCAACACACCTACAAACTGCACTATAAAACACACCCCTTCACAACCTACAACCCTTTGCTTAAAAAACACCATACACAACTAGACCGAGGCCCCACACCGAATTTAGGAACTATAAAATAGACACTCCTCACCACTCCACATCCCAGACCTACACATCATACATATCACACTAAGCTTCACCACACATTGCACACCACCCATCACCCACACACAACACAGCATCCATACTTCATCACGCGTTCATTGACCTTTTTGTGTCATCCACCACTGCCATGTCCTCAATAAAACATCAATGCTTCATAGACGATGAGTTAAGGGTTATGGTAGACGAAATCATCAGAGTAGAGCCACTTCTATTTGAAGCCAAAGTCCAACAAACCTCAATTGCCAGGAAATTGGAGATGTGGCAAAACATAGTCAACATGGTGAATTCTGTATGCAGAAATCCAGGTCCAGGACAAGCAGGAAGAAGTGTAATAATCTCAGGGGGAAGGTACGTTCCATGGCCACCAGGCATCAGCTGGCGGTCTGCAAGACTGGCCGTGGGCACCCACCTCAACCCCCAACGTTCACATCATGGGAGGAGAAGGTCATGGACATCCTGCATCCTGAGGCCTTGACAGGAATACCTGGGGGAGTGAAGTCTAGTAAGTCACAACACTGGAATTGTCACCCTAAAGTTCTGCCTTGCATGCTCACTTATCACCTTTTGAGATCCTAACAGCCAACACACTCACAACCCCTGTGTCCAACTGTCCAATTACCCCTCTCTGCATTACCATATGTCCACTAAACTCACCTGGGGCAGTGTCTGTGTATGGCATTGGTAGTACAGGGACTGACAGCACTACAGCTCCCAGCAGGCACTGGTCTACCATTACGAAGACCAGAACAGTGTACCATAATAAAAATAGCCTTGCATGTCAACTGCACAATTGACTCAACCCACCAAAATTATCCACATTTTCACACTCTAGGGCAATGATAGCAAAGCAATGGGCATCTGCCAGTACAATACCACCAACACACAGCTACTGCTAAGACCTCTGTTAAAATGGCACTTGTACCTCCCATCACCCATTGACAGATATTCCCTGGGGGGAACACACACATTTGCAGTGTGCTGTACTACGTGTATATATGTAGCCAGATTGAATAATCAATGCAAAAGTGATGGACAGGTCAGTATACAATTACATTCTGCATCTATCTGGTGACTCAATACTGAACTACAGCTAACTGGGAGGTAACATGAACAACATCAAGCTACACAGCAGACAAGATATGAGTCCATCAAAAGACCTCCAACTGTCAAGCTAAACTGATATCCTGTAGCAAAGTATATAACATAAGAATACCCTGTATCCCACATAGATGTACCCCAGATTTGAAAGCAGGTGTCAATGTCATATCAAGATATCAAGTATAGCCTTTCTATATATAGCTCAAAGCATATGTAACTTTCAAGGTTTGATAACACATTTGCTATTAAAATCTGTAACAGTCTATTCCACTTCTTTCAAAGGTCACCAACCCATTATGACCATGGACAGGACACCTGTAGGAGGCTGGTCTGGTTTGTAGTGGGTACCTTGGGTACTTACACCTTATACCAGGTACAGTTATCCCTTATTAGTGAAATGTAGTAGTGTTCAAGCAGCTTAGGCTGATAGAGGTAGCTATAGCAGAGCAGCTTAGGCTGAACTAGGAGACATGCACAAGTAAAGACAATACTCAGTGTTACCAACAATAAAGGTAATTTAATTGGGTGACACAGTACCAAAATATCTTAGAGGCAATACTCTTTCTGGAGGTAAGTATTATATATAATATTTACACTAGGCACCAAAATAAGACAAGTAATTACACATAGGATAGTGCAAACAATAGGAAATGCTATAGAATGCAACGGGAGAAAATAGGTCTTGCGGCAACACAAACCATACACTAAGAAAGTGGAATGCGAATGCTGAATTCCCTCCTAGATACATGTAGTATGTGCAGAATCACTGGGAGAGGAAGAATACAGTAAAGGTAAGTAAATTACCCAACACCAGAGCCCAGAAAAGCAGGAGTAAAGTACTGCAAGGTTCCTTAGGACACACTACATCTTGTGATTGGAATTATTGCAAGAATCAACCAAGTCTGCAAACAACAAACAGTGGATTCCTGGACCTGAAGACCTGCAAAGGAAAGATGCCAAGTCCAGAAGTGGAAAGAAGTTCAAGGAAGGACAGGAGCCCCTGCCAACCCAAAAGAGGTTGCAAAAGAAGAGTCCCCGGTTGGACGAAGACTGCAGAAATGCACCCTAGGAAGATGCCAGTGGGTTCCTGCATGATGCAAAGTATGTCCCACATCGTGAAGTTGGATGCAGGCAAGATTTGGTGCTAGATTCCTCCAACAAGCCTTGGTTCCGGCAAAGTCGCGTTTTTCACCAACTAAATGCTATCTGGACCCTGGAGGGACCTGGGGGCCTCAACTCTGTGTGAGGAGGATGGGTGGGGCTCTCAGCACTTCACGTCTATAGTACTCAGGTGTGCACTTGCCTATGTATTTGGAGGCATGTTACGCAAATATCTAGTCCCCTCATTACAAGAGCATTTTATCTTTGCACATATGAATGTGTCATTTTGTTCCATTATACTGCATTCACTACAGTGGTGATTGTACTTACGTACCAACAGGTCAATCCTCCCAATAACATGATGGTAAGTTGTGTAGACCTCTGATTTTTGTCCTCTGCCATGTCTCAAGATTGCTGTCCATGTGCAAAATAGATATTGCACATGTTCTGGTCAACTGAAGTTTTCAAATGCTGTCTGATAAATGACAGCAGCATATGAGGCTGTGATGTCCACCTGGCATGTCACATGACATACAAGGTTAACTCCGTCACATCTGTTACAAGGCCATCCTTCTTGGGAATTTGAGGATGCACATGAGCATATCTGAGTGTCATCAGAGTAGACAACATGCATGTTGGATACCATTGAGTTGTTACAACATTTCAATGGGCACACATACATTGGTATCAGAAGTTAAGATTTTACTACCTTGCTAATGTTCTGTTAGAGGAAAGTAGCCCCACTACTTTGTCCTGGGCATTCTGTAATAGTCATGATTCATAGGCAATGATAGCATGTTCACAGTTAAATAATTGACAGATATGTGTCAACATCATGTTTTAATTGAAAAGTTCTGTAATGATTCAAGATTTGAAATCGTTATGCCTACTTGCTGTTGCTATGAAGGATGTGGCAAATGAGTCTTAGCTGTTTGGGTACCTAATGTTGGCAATGATACCTATGTGTTGCAGGTGTGTGAGATTTCACATACACATGTGAGTTGTATTGTAAATCGTTTTAGGCTTGTGGCTTGCATCATGGTAGGTATAACTGTCATGTTATCTACACATGTGCTTTGGCTCTGTGAATCATGCACAAATAGGATAAGAATGCCATTGATAAAACAACCCCAACACACCAGCTTATACTTTCATTCCAAGATTTGGTGCTCCCCCCCTCCAACAAACCAACAAAATGTTTGCATAAGATAGAGAAAACCTGGAATCCATAGCACGTTCCTCTTGTTTTGAAATATAAATCATTTTGTTTTAGAACAAAAATGTTCGCAAGCACAAATTCTGATAAGTTTAATATCATATGAGAATGTTGTAAGAAACTCTCTGATTTTGTAAAAAGTAAATATTTGATACCTTCTAAACTCTTATCATGTTCCATGCTCAAATAAGGACTATTCACAACCATGATTATGAGCTAAATATCAGAATCCCAATCTATATCAACCACCTGTCCAAAAACGTTATTTGTATCTTTAACAGATGAAGGCAGTGTTTTTATAAAAGGAGCCAAATACATATAAATATATTCAAACACATGTTCTGTGTGAAAATCTATGCCAGATATGATTGGCCTACCCAGAGTGATCGTCCCACCTTTATGGGTTTTCAGTAAAAAATAAACAACTGGGGTCAAGGCACCAACAACACAACCTGCAGATAATTATATTCTTCTGTATTAAGTAACTCTTCATCTAAATACATTTTCAGCATAGCATTGAACAAACAATACACACCCTATCCTCACTTAATTCCTCAACTCAGAACTAAAATTTACTAAACAAATAAAAAAAGTATCATATATGTATTAAATATGTAAACAAATGGATTACAAAACAATCACTAATTTAAATATAATATAAAACACTACCTTTCTAATCCTTCAGTAAAACCAAACCTCCAAATAAAAATGGATACATTATCATAATAATATTTAAAATAGTTTAAATCATATTTGACAGTAAATTACATAAATAAATAAATATATAACACATTATAATATTATAGTAATCTATATTTCATCTAATATTTTAAATGTCAAAATTAATGTAGAAGAGGGGACAAAATCTATGCTTATATTCTATATTTTTGCATCTGGTGTTTTTGCAGTCACAATATTGACGGTGTAAACAAAGTGTGGAATGTTATTAGGCAATTGAGGTTTTATGGTTCAGTCATGGACTGCCTGTCAGATAGTAAGATTTTTAGTTCCATTTTGGAAAAGGTATGTG
This sequence comes from Pleurodeles waltl, assembly GCF_031143425.1. Lineage (NCBI taxonomy): Eukaryota > Metazoa > Chordata > Amphibia > Caudata > Salamandridae > Pleurodeles > Pleurodeles waltl. The sequence continues at coordinate 789,549,493 of NC_090437.1, read as the reverse complement.
TGTACTGGTTGTAGAGTTGGTGAAGTGAATACTAACAAAGAATGTTTGCACCAAAAGGCATGTGTTTTCAAAGTTTGGTGGAGCAAGAAAATGTGAGTTTGCAGTGATTAGTTGCTGTTGTCTACAAGGGATTTTAAATTTCATTCCAAGTAGATACATTGGGAATCTGTAGGGATTTCTGTGTGATGCAACCAAATTTAAACTGTGCACTAGCTTTGAAGGAAGCCATTAGTCAAACTCTTAGATTTAGAAATAAAATGACTAGCAGCATGCAAAATGTTCCTCAGAGGAGCCAAAATATTTTTGGTAGGTCACTGAGGTGTGGATTAAAGTAGTCTACCCAAGACAGAAACATGGCTGATACTAATGTCTTACAGTCTTGCTCAGACAACATGACTGACAAACCATGGCAATCTAAGGTGGTAGCTAGTGTTCTCAGCCATGTCATTAAATAAAGATCGTACCCTGACTCTGTTACTGAGGATGATGAAACCTAGTTGATCCACACTTGTATGGATCAGTATATGTTTTAAAGAGTTTAGCAAAATCTCTCTTCTCATGGGAATGAGTTTTAAAGGATGAATTTTCATCCATCTTTGAGAGGCATTGCAGAGTAGTGAAATGCCAATGCAGAAGGGCTTGAAAGGTGGGTATTAAGCACATTCAGACCGTACCATCAATGCATATTTAATCTGTAAGGCTGCTGAACAGAGAAGTGTGGTTGGCAGCATCAAAAGCTGCAGAATGGTCTAGAAGCATGAGTAAACACAGGTTTCCCTAATTATGAAAGCAGAGCAGATAATCATGGACTAGTAAAATACCTGTCTCTGAGCTTCGAACTTGTCTAAAGCCAGATGAAAATTGCTAAGGAGATTGTTACCAAGATTGTTTGCCAGAGTACACAACTTTCAATCATCACTCTTTGGCGTGATATAGATTAGAAGTTGTTGAAGTCATTAGTGTAAGAAGAAGATTTTAAAAAGTAGGTAAGGAGGATCCAATTTTGAGGGATTCAGAGAACACATCTTGTGCTACAGATGAATAGAACAAAGTATTCCACAGGGCCAGATCTGACCGGCTAATTCCATCAAAATATTTCTAGGCCACATCTGAAAAGTGATTTTAAGGATTCACTTTAGCTATAGTGTGAGTAATTTAACTCCCTGATATCTGTAATGTGGGACCATGTGCAGTGGATTTTACATTTCAAGTTATGGTTGAGAGCCACTGGAAATAGAGAAAGTTTGGTGGAGCTTACCATTTTAAAAGGAAATCTTAAAACATTTTTGCATTTTGATTCAGGGTCAACAAATGAGAATGTAGGAGAAGGATACTAGACTGAGCTATTTTTTAGTTTGAACAAAAGGTTAGACCAATTATTAGAAATGTCTAGTAGCATGTTAATTTGAGTACGATTCACCATCCATTAAGATTAGATTTTTGTAGTTCCTTCTAGGTGTCCTAAGCTGTGTTAGGTTAGCCTATGATAGAGATTGCTTCCATTTATTCTTTGATATTTTCAGCATTTTTCTTCCCTCAAAAATATCCTTAGAGAACCATAGAGAAGAGGGTTTACATCGTTTCTATTTGCATTTCAAAGAAGCAATATCATTAAGAGGATTGGTTGACCCAGTATGGCAGGAGAGTGTCTAATGTCTCCATTACTATATAAGTAATGTCAATATTTTTAGTATTCTGAAACAACAACCTCTCCTTTTTTCTTGATCAAATGTTTTTATGATCAACAGTGTGAAAGGGATCAGTAAATGATCCCCCCAATCACAGGGATAGAGTCATCTGTAGTGTAAAAGTTCCCTTTTAGTCTTTCAACTGCCCCTTAATACATCATCCTTATCTAGTTTTCTCACTTTCCCTCAGTACTTAGCACTCAAGCCATCATAGCATGAGCTGCGTCCTGGTATTGGAATTGGGTTAGGAATGTTCTTGTGTGGAACCATTTGTCCTCCTTTGTCTGTAACAATGACATCTGTTTCAACTGTCCCTGCAGGTCCATTTGCTATGCAGTACCTGGACTGCCTACAGAATTGCTTGCTTGTTGCAGCGTTTGTTTCCCTGAGTGGTTTTGGATTTTTTCCCTCTGATCTTGCTTCTACTCAGAGTGACATATCTGTCAAATAGCATGCACTCTCTTCCCAAGGAAGGACACCTGCTTCCTTGTGAGGGATACCTGCTTTTTGTGACCCTTGCCCACTTTTCTTCTTGTGACAGACACAGGTTGCATGGAGGGCACATGGCCTATGGTCTTTCATTTACTACAGTACAGGTCCCTTAGGAAGCGGAAAACTTGGAATGAAGTGGAGGTACACAGCATCAGGTCCAAAGTGGAGGACCACTGTCATTAAAATAGGAGAGAGATCATAGACAAAATCCTTCCTGAATGGGATGCAGAGTCTAATGAAGGTGTGAATTACTCTATCACACATAACAGAATGCCAATGTTGGTTTAACTCCTCTTCTACCAGGAACATCAAAGACGGTAATGACGACCACGCTGAGTTCTGCACCTAACACACAGGGAAGGGGGGCAGGAAAAAGAGAGTGACACACACACGCAACATCCAACACCCCCAACAACACACACATAAACACATGCAGCAACATTACACTTACTCCCTGTAGCCCCCTGGAAGAACACCAGGACCAAATGAAATGATTGTAATGAGTATAATCATCGAAAATCCAGATAGGCCAACATAAATTTAAAAGATCAGTATATACAAATATTTACAGCAAGTACACAAGTCCAGATACTGTGCCACTACATATACGTGGATCAGTGGTCCCAGAAAGCATGGGCAAAGCCCACTCATGACACCTGCCTCAAAATGGAGAGAACACTGCTGGGGCATCAGGTCGAAAACAAACAGACACCTGAGGGGGAAGGGGAGGGGTGCACCTCAGCCGGATGATGGGACGACGCCACTGCTCCACGAGGGGTCTCCATGCCCACTGATTGTTCCTGGGGAGTGCAAAGCCACAGTCTCTCACGTCTCTCAAGTGGGTGGTTTGCCCACGCATTGGTCCTGGGGAGTGCAAAGCCACAGTCTCTCAAGTGGGTGGTTTGCCCACTGATTGGTCCTAGGGAGTGCAAAGCCACAGTCTCTCAAGTCTCTCAAGTGGGTGGGTTGCCCCCGGCTTGGTCCTAGGGATTGCAAAGCCACAGTCTCTCAAGTCTCTCAAGTTGGTGATTTGCTCACTGCTTGCTCCTGGGGAGTGTAAAGCCACAGTCTCTCAAGTCAGTGACATGTTCCGCTGGTTCTGGAGGGGGCTTTGGGCCCAGAGGGCTTCATTCTGGCAAGGACTGGGGTAGTGGATGCTGTTCCCCACTGGCTCTGGAGGGGGCCTGGTGCCCAGAATACTTGATCCTGGCAAGGACTGGGGTAGTGGATACTGTTCTCCACTGGTTCTGGAGGGGCTTTGTGCCCAGAGTACTTCATCCTGGCAAGGACTGGGGTAGTGGATGCTATTGTCCACTGGTTCTGGAGGGGGCTTGGTGCCCAGAGTGCTTCATCCTGCCAAGGATTGAGGTAGTGAATGCTGTTCTTCACTGGTTCTGGAGGGGGCTTTGTGCCCAGAGAGCAGCACCTGGGGTGTGGCCGTTCCCATTCCCTCACTTGGGTGTCTGAGCCACGAAAATTTCTGGGAACAGGTAGCATGACGACAGAGACACACTCCTCTCTTCAGTGACTTAGCCTGCCAACTGCTGGTACTGCCAGTGCTGGTTGTGGTGCCTCATGTAGTGTGTGCAGGGTCCAGGACATTTCCTGCGGCCTCGGACAACTGCCCACTGGGGATAATGCTGATGTCGGCTGTGGTGGCACTGGCTGGGCAAGTCTCAGGGCAGGTGGCGGTGGCTGTGGCGGTGTCTGCGGCTGAGATGCTGCCGCTGGTGCTGGTGTCAGCACCTGTGGAGGGAGACAGCAGGACGTCTCCAGCAGCCTCGGACGGCTGCCCACTGGGGTTGATGCTGGGGACTGTAGCAGAGACAGGTTGCTGTTCTGTCTTGCAGAATGGGTGACACCAGTCCCTCACCCGGAGGCTCCGTGCCCTGAGATGACTTCCCTTTGCCCTAGTGTCCCTTCCCCACCTTGGAAGTCGCTGCTGGGACCTTGGCACTGTCCTATTTGGCTTTGAAGGAGGCCTTGCTGGGTGGTTGGTGCGGCTTTTCCCTACGGCATGTGGACCCCTTCTTCACCTTGGCAGGTTGCGGAATAGGGTGATCCTTGTCCTCACTAGGTGGCACACTGGCAGCCCTGATGGGTGCCTCGCGCAATGTTATGGGACTTGCATAGACCACAGTGCTCAAGGATTTTGTGGCTGAGGTGCTGGGCTGGGATCTGGACATCCTGGCCCTAGGGGAAGGATGGGGGGAGGTGTAGGGAAGAGGTCAATGTTAGCCAGGAAAAGCTTCTTTGACACACTAGGACGGGAAGATGGAGGGGGTTTGGGAGTGGAGGAAGAGGTAGTGGTTGTAGGAGGGCTACGTCCGCTGAGTTTGGGTGAGGGTGTATGGGCTGGAGGCTGTTGTGAGATGGATCGCTGTTGAGTGGGTGTATTCCTGTGTTTGTGTACTTTGGGAGGAGGGCTCACAGACACACTGGGAGAGGACATAGGGGACGTGTGCATGGTAGTGGGGGTGGTGATTGCACGTGAGCGGTGTGTGGTGATGGGTGTGCTGGTGATGGAGGTAGTGGCTGAGGATATAGTGCATGCAGGTGTGAGTGGAGACGAGACTGGGACGGAGGTGGAGGACGTGGAGGGGGGACACAGTGGCGGCAGTGGATGTTGGTGTGTCTGCATGGGTATGGTTCTTGTGTGAGTGCCTGTGGTATGTGTGGTGCTTATGTTTGCCTGAGCCACTTTTGTGTGTTGATGAGTGTGCATGCTGGTCTGATGGTGTGCTTGGGCTAGGCAGAGGTAGAGGGGATTGGGTCTGGGTAGTGGAAGTTGGAGGGGGGAAGCTGGACACGGGGACACTGGCTGCCATCAGTGCTGAAGCCAGAGCCTGAAATGCTCTCTGTTGGGCTGCCACATCAGAATGAATGCCCTCAGGTATGCATTTGTTTGCTTCAATTGCCTCTCGACACCCTAGATGGCATTCAAAGTAGTTTAATGCCCAACAGTGAGGGATCTCAGGAGGTCAATAGCTTCCTCACTGAGGGCAGCAGGACTGACTGGGGCAGGGCCTGAAGTGCCTGGGGCGAAGAAGATGCTCACCCTCCTGGGTGAGCGGGCATGGGAAACATGCTGAGAGGCTGCTGAGAGGGTGGTGCTGGTAGGGGGGATGGCAGCTGTACCTGTTGTTGCGGTGGGCACAGAGGTGCCCGCCACCGCAAGGGAGCTCCCATCAGAGGAGGAGTCGCTGTCGCTGGTGTCTCTTCCTGTCCCCGTCGTGGAGCTCCCCTCGGCTCTCTGTCCTACTGGTGCCTTCAGACTCCATACATTCACCCTCCTGGGCCATGTGGGTTGCAGCTCCTTCCTGCTCCGGTTTCAATGCTCCTCCACCAGATGATGTTAGTGCATACAAGGACAGGGTGACAAAACAAAAAGGGGGGAAAGACAGAGGAGACACATGGTCAATGCCAGCAACACCACCACCGTTGGCGGACACAACACACAGGGAGCAGCCACATGCACTAGGCCATGCACTAACTGTACTTGGGAAAATCACCTATCCATGAGGGATTGTGGCTAAGCCCATTTGATGCACACCTGGAACCCACAGGAGCCTGACTAGGTGTAGATGGCCACTACCACTTTGGGGTTGGAGTGCCACAGAGCCTGCATAACAGTGGACATACCCTAGCAAGTTTGCCCTGGCCTAGGGGAATCCACAGCCCACTTCCCCCACCCAGACACCTCATACAGCATGGAGAGTAAGCTGAATGGGACTGTACTCACCCCCTTGTGGCTGCTGTGATGCCCTCAAGCGCCCATCCAACTCAGGATATGCCACCGCCAGGATCCGGTACATCAGGGGGGTCATAGTGCGATGGGCACCCCTTCCACGTTGGGAGGCCATCCCCAGCTGGGCCTCGGCCGTCTTCTTGGTCCAGTGGCGCAGGTCCTCCCATCTTTTGTGGTAGTGGGTGCTCCATCAATGGTGGACCCCCAGGGTCCGCACTTCCTTGGCGATGGCACGCCAAATACCTTTCTTCTGGTGGGCGCTGACCTAGAGGAAAAGTGAAGTAAGAATGGATTTTACTCCCCCGTCCGGTTCTTCGTACTCATTAGCCACAACTTCCCACCCTGGCCCAGAAACACATAAACTGACCATCCTCACATGCTGGCCTCAGCCCACCCCCCCCTGTATCTTCCATCCATCCCACTCCATACATTCATGTCCCATCCATCATGCTCACAGTGTACTCACCTGTTTGTCTGGAGGACCATAGAGTAGCGTGTACTGGGGGAGGACCCCAGCCACTAGCGTGTCCAACTCCTCCGCAGTGAAGGCAGGGGCCCTTTCCCCAGACACTGCAGCCATTGTCGCTTCCAGACTCAGGTCAAAGCAGCACTTGCAGTGTAGGTCCTCTCCTGTTGAAGGTCAGGTATCAAGTGAGTGAACAGATAGAAAATGGCAGTTATGTCTGCGGCGGTGCTTACCGTCACCACCAGCATACATCATCATTGGCTCCTGGAACCCATAGGGCCGAATGATAACCAAGGCTGAATTTGCCTGCGGTCTTTGTCCGCCTACCGCGACGCTGCACAATGCTAGCACAGTTACCTCATTTCCCCTTGTCCCTCCTTACAGGTCAGGCAGCTGCCATTTCAGGGGGCCACATGGCAGGGCATCTAACTGCATCACAACACTTTTGGGCAGGAATACGGACATACAGACCCACACACCGATTACATCACAATTATTCAAAACACCCTTGTGCAAGCTATGTGGTGTATGACCCTCTGCTCACCCTTGTCCTCTATAGGGCACATCCGATGGGGCAGATGATGAGATAGCGTCATCTTCTAGTACACAGACCCCTGGTGGACCTGTCGACAATGGAAGACAGACACATCATTATCACCTAGAGACTTGATCGTGCTACAATCCATGAACTGTGTGCCCAATTGGAGCCAGACCTGATGTCAGCTATCTGCATCCCACAGGAATCCCCCCTCTAGTGCAGGTCCTGTCAGTACTCCATTTCCTGGCCAGTGGGTCCTTTTAAACAACAGTGGCCATGGCATCAGGGATGTCACAGCCAATGTTCTCTAACGTGTTGTCCAGAGTGTTGTCTGCCCTGCTGAAGCACCTTTACAGCTACATCGTTTTCCCTCAGGTGGAGGATTTGCCTACAGTGAAAGGTGACTTCTATGCCCTGGGACATATCCCCAGCATCATTGGTGCCATTGTTGATACACATATGGTATTTGTCCCACCTCGCAGGAATGAACAGTTGTACAGAAACCGCAAAAGCTACCATTCCATGAATCTGCAGATTGTGTGTTTAGCAGACCAGTACATCTCCCATATGAATGCCAAGTATCCTGGCTTAGTGCATGACACTTACATATTGAGGAATAGCAGCATCCCTTATGTGATGGGGCAACTCCAGAGGCACTGTGTGTGGCTAATAGGTGAGCCACAGGTCCCAACACAGTTTGAATAGGTGTCTGGGTATGGGAGAATCCCTAAGGGTTGGTGTGTGTCTAACAGTTGTCCCTCTATATTTGCAGGTGACTCTAGTTATCCCAACCTGTCATGGCTACTGACCCCAGTGAGAAATCCCAGGAAAAGGGCAGAGGAGCGCTATAACGAAGCACATGGGTGAACTAGGAGGATAATAAAGCGGACTTTCGGCCTCCTGAAGGCCAGGTTCCGGTGCCCTCATCTGACAAGTAGCTCCCTATACTACTCATCGAAGAAGGTGTGCCATATAATTGTGTTGGCCAACCTGGCTTTGCGATGCCAGGTGCCTTTTCGGCAGGAGGATGGGACTGATGTTGGTCTTGTGGCAGCTGTGGTGCCTGTGGACAGTAAGGAAGAAGAGGCAGAAGAAGAAGATATAGACAACCGAAACAACATCATCATGCAATACTTCCAGTGAGACACAGGTAAGAGACTGGCACTGCTCCTCTCATATCATACTACTGTAGGACATTGCATGATTCTGCCTTTTTACCTCTGTGTATGGACCCTGACAGTTCACTTTGTCTTTCCATTTCACAGATCTGGGTACCACTTTCTGCCTTTTGCTATGTCTACTGCTTCCCAACAACTGTCGAACATTGGTATGTGAAAATGAACATTGACATTGCTATTTGTCAGAGAGGTTGCAATAACACACTTGAGAAAGTACAGACTGACTCCAGATCATTTTGTGATTCAACGGTGTTTATTTAAGTGCTATTCAGTGGAGGGATATGTGCAATGGGCTGGGATGATGGTGGATGAATGTCCATGGTGAAGTCCAGTCTATTGGTATCACAGGTGTATTGTCCAAGGGGGCATAAGAGGTGGAGTAATGGCAGTTCAAGGTTGTCAGGGTGACATAGTTATACAGAGGGGTGACAATCAGGAGAGTCTTATTTCCTGGCGGGGACCTTGGCAATGTTCTCTGTCTTGTGCCTGGATCTCAGGGACCACTTGCGGGGTGGTTCTCCTTCTGCAGGGGGTGGGGTGGTGGTGGCCTGTTGGTCCTGTGGCGGGACCTCCTGTCCACTAGCGCCGGTGGACGTGGAGGGCTACTCATCACTGAGGCTAGTGTCAGGGGCCCGTTGGTGTGCCACTGTCTCCCTCATGGTGTTGGCAATGTCTGCCAGCACCCCTGATGTTAATGGACTTCAAGCCCTCCCAGATCCCCATGTACTGTTCCTCTTGCAGCCGCTAGGTCTCCTGCAACTTTGCCGGTACCATGCCCATGGTCTCCTGGGAATGATGGTATGCTTCCTTGATGTTGGAGAGTTCTTTGGGCCTGTCCCCCCCCTGTCGCACAGCAGTCCTCCCAGCTTCCCTGTTATCCTGTGCCTCTGCCCCCTAAACCGTGTGCCCACTGCCACTCACCCCAGGTCCCTGTTTGTCTTGGGTTAGTGTCGTTGCATGGGGTCCCTGTAGTGGTGGACACACTGCTGATTGATGTGTCCTGGGGAGAGAGGGATGGGTCCGCTGGGTAAGTGCTGTGCTGGTGTTTCCTGAGGGGGGCGGGTCAGTGGTGGTATGGGACTGTGGCAGGGGAACCGACTGTCCCGAGGTCCCTGATGGGCCAGGCTGGTCATCTTGATCCAGGCATGCAGAGCTGCTGTCGTCACTGTGGTCCTCTTCTGTGGGGGGACTGGATATGGCTAGTACCTCCTGTTCGGTGACGTTGAGTAGGGGTCCTGTTGGGGTATAAATGCATAGTTATTGTATCTGTGTGTGCCATCTTGTGCAATGGGTGAGTTATCCTCTACTCCTGTGTTTGCATTATTGGCTTGGCCCTTGTGTGATTGGTGATTTTGTGGCCTGGGTGAGTCTGTCTACTGGGCATGCTTTGGTGATGGGTGTCCATGCATTGGTGTTACATTCAGGGCTTGGTATTGGGATGTGCGGGTTGTGATAGTGGGGTATCTGTGGGGTGTTGGGGTGATGGGTGTGAGGGTAGGGGTAGGAGTTTGTAATGGCATTCAGGTAGGGTGGGGACGATAAAGTAGTAAAGATTTGACTTACTAGAGTCCAGTCCTCCTGCTACTCCTGCACGGCCCTCAGGATGCATGATTGCCAAGACTTGCTCCTCCCATGTTGTTAGTTGTGGAGGAGGAGGTGGGGGTCCACCGCCAGTCCTCTATACAGCTACCTGGTGTCTGGATACTACGGAACGCACCTTCCCTCTTAGGTCGTTCCACCTCTTCCTGATGTCATCCTGTGTTCTGGGGTGCTGTCCCACTATGTTGACCCTGTCGACAATTCTCCACCATAGCTCCATTTTCCTTGCAATGGACGTCTGCTGCACCTGTGATCCGAATAGCTGTGGCTCTACCCGGATGATTTCCTCCACCATGACCCTGAGCTCCTCCTCAGAAAATCTGGGGTGTCTTTGAGGTGCCATAATGTGGTGTGGGTGATGTGTGAGGTGATGTTTGTTGTGCTGTGTGATGTGTTGTGTTGGTGTGTGTTCTTTGAGGTGCGTGGATGTTGTATGAGTTATGGTATTGTGTGCCTGTGGATGCTGGTGTTGTATTTGCTATTTGCTCTCTCTGTGCTTCTTCCAAAAATGTTGTTGTAAGGGGTTATGGGTAATGTGGGTGTGTGTTTTATAGTGGTGTTAGTGTGTGGGCATGGTGTGTGTATTTGGTGTGTGTATTTTGACTCGTCCAATGTGGTTGTGTTTTGTAAATGTGTGTGTATTTTGAGTGCAGCGGTGTGTACCACCACTGGTTTACCGCGGTTGAATGACCGCCGCGTTGTTTCATGGGTCGTGATGGTGTGGGCGTATTCTTGTTGCTGTGACGGTGTGGGTTTTGCTATCGCCAGTTTATCAGTGACCTTTGGTGTGGCGGACTTGTGTGGGTGTCTGTATTGTGGCGGATTACGAGATGTGGGTCCTTAATACGTGTAGTGGATTCCCGCCGCGGCCATGGTATCTTGACGGCCGTCAGCACAGCGGTAAGTGGGATTTACTGCCAGGGTTGTAATGAGGGCCTAATTCTTTATTTGGAAATCTGTGAGCTTCCATGTAACAAAAGCCTTGCTTGCAGGATATTACAGCAAGACACCACTAAAAGCTTGTGCCTTTACATAAGCTTTTCACAATCAAAAATCCTAGCTCTACAGGCCTGAACAATCACTTTTTACAGTAAGGCAGAAAGTCCTACAGCTGTTGTATTTGCATTAATTCTCTCTAATAAAGATAACACGCAGTTCATTCAGACCATGTGCTTAAGACACTCCCAGGTGAGGCTAACCACTCTCTGAACAAACCCAAATATTCAAATATGCATAAAGGCTGACTGTCCACTGTCAAGGCAGCAGAGGGTAATTCCTGTTTGACAAATGGCTGCATGCCTAATAGGGATCAAATATAGGCCCTCATTCTGACCTTGGCGGTCTTTTCGCAAGACCGCCGAGTTACCGCCGCGGTAAAGACCGCCGACCGCGGCGGTATGCCGCTGCGCGTATTCCGACCGCTGGGAGCGTTCCGCCGGAATACCGCCAGCAGCCACACTGGCGGTCGGCGGGAAAGTGGAGACTGGTCAACCTCCACCGCCACGCCAGCAGAACACCGCCCCCAGAATTACGACCCACATTTCTGTGTGGCGGTCTTCTGTTGGCGGTCTTCTGTTGGCGGTCACGTCCCTATGGCTCCCGTCGCCTCCCGGAGGACCAACGCACAAGGTAAGTTGATCGTCCGTGAGGGGAGGGGGTGGGGGGGTGTTGTGTGATGTGTGCGTGCATGGGGGTGTGCGTGTGAGTGTGTAGAGGGGTGCTGCTGTGTCTATGGGTAATGTGTGCTGTTCGGCAGGTGCGCATGTCGGCATGTATGTGTGCGGGTATGTGTCCCCGTTGTGTATGTGTGTGTAGGGGGTGTGTATATGTGCATGTTGGGGGTGTGTGCATGTCGGGGTACATGTATGTACATGTCGGGGTGGGGGTGGGGAGGGGGTTCGTACCACCTCTGGGGGGTGGCAGGGGGGTGGAGGGTGTGGGGGGAGGACTCGGGTGGGTAGTGGGGGGTGGGGGAGACCCCTATCAGTGCCAGGGAAGGAATTCCCTGGCCCCGATAGTGCTTACCGCCATGGTTCGCACGGCGGTTCCCGCCCGCAAGAAACCGCGGCGGTAGGCAGGGTCATAATACCCTTGGCGGTCTTGGGACGACCGCGGGGCCGGAGTGCGCAAACTCCAGCCCCGCGGTCATGACCGCCGCGGCGGTCGGAGTGGAGAAGTAGCGGTCGGTCGCGGCGGGGACCGCCGCGGTCAGAATGCCATTTTTAATACCGCCGGTCTGTTCGCGGTCCGACCGCCGTCTCTCCGCCGACCGCCAGGGTCAGAATGAGGGCCATAGTCTGGTAGCTCCCTTCACCACATGTATGATTTGCCTACTGAGGAACATGTTTAAAGTCACTGCCTGACAAACTTTTTTGTATTGAGCAAATAAACATGCAACGCAGGAGTTTGTTCTTTCAGTACAAAACAATAAATGGCCATAACATGCAGAGAGTTGTCTACATTTTTCCTGTCCATGGTGGTCACGGTCAAGCAAAATTAGTGATTGTTCCCCAACAATAAATAGAGTGGAATAACCATTCGTATGATGTGACCACCCGTTGATGGGCGGCCACGAGGTCAGCGTTTTACACTGATAGAGTCAACAGAATACGCCTGGTACTTTCCCCAGTTTAAAATTAAGAGTGAAAACCATAACTTTGTGGTGACAGAAGGACCACTAGATTACAGAAAACTTCCCTTTTTGCCAATCACTGAACTCTAAATCAAAACAACATTCTCTCAGCTATGAGTCTAGCCAGATTCTACTTTGTGTACAGGACCTACGATTCCTCCATACACCCTGTTTTATTTACAGGTTGCCCCACAACATTTAAAATCCTATGTTTTACTTTTGGAGTATTTTTCACATTACACAGATTCCCAGTGCAATGTATAATTATATAGCTTCCTGGAACCCAATTGGGGGGTACCTGATTCTTTGCATACTCCAACTAGCTCTCTCTTCTTTGAGTGCTTTGCAGCCTTTCTCCCTTGGTGGCCCTGGTAGCTGTCCCTGACTTTCCTGACATTCCAAGTACACGCTTCTCGTCAATTCATGTGCACCAGTCTATAGCTCAGTTCTTTTTGAGGTACAGAGAAGATGCTTTTTTTTGTTACCAGGCAAATGCCTGAATTCATGTAGCCAGGAGATGGATTTGAGCAAAGAGGTTTTGCCCCAGGGGCTGTTGCCATTGAAGGGATCTTCTCTTAACCCACAACTGCATTGTATTGAGGTTCCCCTTTAGTAGCCCAAATCCAAAGGCAAAAACCCATCAGTGCCAAGTTACAGTGATAATTATCCAATGGTAGTCCTTGTCATAGGGCCTGAGCTTGCTCCATATTCCATACATGATTTTTGTGGTGTTGTATTTCCTAGGCTTAGAGCTTTTAAATGCAAGTCACACTGAAGATTTAACAATGGTGCCAGTTTCCTACATCTTAGGGCACCCTTTCAAGGAAGACAAAATGCTGTCCATTAGTTGTGAATTTGATTTGTAACAACATTATTGTATCTATTTGCATGACGTTTCAAGAATTTTGCTTTAAAGAGCCTCTCATGGCCACAGGTGAGTGTAGCCAAAGGCCCTCTTGACCAGATACACAAGAAGCTTGTGACAGCCCAGCAGAAGTGCTGCCATTCTTTCCTTCCATGCTCACACTTCAGAATACAAGTTAAACTTTTCATAGCATTTACACTACTGGCTCCTCTTCTTTTTGGCCACTGTAGCTTCTATGGAAAGACTCTGAGCCTGCCTTCCTGTTAAGCCTTAGTAGTTCCTTGTCTTAGGGCAACATTAGTTTAATGACAGTGCTTCCCAGTTCCTCAGTAGTAGCCAACACTCAGTGACAGACTTCCACAGCCACACAGGCAGTCAATAACAAAAAAGTATAGCAGCAGATACCTTTCAAGGGGGCAGTCCAGCAGGGCTACAAAAGAGCCCAAAGTACTTCTGTTCATGGTCCCAGGGGAGAATAAGGGTGCCACCAGCCAAGGTAAGAGTCTAATGAAGTCTAGAAATTCAGGTCACATTGTTGGACCCTTAAACCACTTGGCAGAGGTCAACAGCCCAGCTCGAAAAAAAAACACGTCTGGAGGAGGAAAAGCCGAAGATGCAAAAAGCTCAAAGAAGACAAATCCAGAAGGGCTGGATATAACAGAGAGGACTAACCTGGTAAAAGGGGACTCAAAGCAGGAAGACTAGTTGGGAATACAAGGAACTATTTGGAATCATGTAAACAGAATGAGGACATTGGCGATGCACCCCTGGCAAATTCTGGCAGCCTCATATACTGCTAAATGAAAAGGAACTATGGTGAAACCACAGCACAGAGATAAAATACTTGATAAAAAATAATAATATAGGAGCTGCTATCTTGGATGAGGATTTTTAATATGCCATGTTGGCGCAGCCTGCTCAGATGCAAGGCAACCCAGCTAATATAGTGGTCATATGGTGAATCCTGTACCCTCTGTGTGGCCCTTCAAGCCCATACCCACCTCTCCCAACCACCTGACAGGAGGAAACACTGGTGGTGAGCCTCAACGTGGACCTGCTATTTCCCAGGCACCATGCTAACAGCGCATTGTTAGAAGTACACTGTTCTTGGAGTGGGCTCATCTGACAATGACTCCTTTTTAAAGCATCAAGCTTTCATATCAACTGCAGAGCTCCAAAGGATGTATGTCACAGTATCTTTGACAAAATATTGTCTGACATAAATATTGTGTCTTCTTGTTCACCAAAATATTGTCTATTGGGTGTAAATTTTATATTATTAACTGCAATGAGGAAACATTTTTGTAAATGAATACTACAGAATATATTTAATCTTAGCTCCTTGGTATACCTCAGAGAAAAAATTGCTGTCCAGAGATTTTCATTTGTGAGTTGTGTTTTTGTATCATTAAAGAAGCTATTTAGCTTGGGTAGACATTGATAATCCGGGCCTCTTTTTTCTGGATGCCGTTTTTAAAAATCACGGATGTGTTGCTCTGATGATGTAATGTTTCACTAACCATGAGATCTTTATCCTCCATTTTGGTGTCGAAATATAGGTTATCGTGGTCAGCAGTCCTATAGAGACAGAAAATTACTCCTCAGAGAAACCCTTCTGCCATTTTCCAGAACAGCTACTTTATAATGATGGGTTTTAGCATCATATTGGTAACTTATTATAATGTTTTTGTTTCAAGTTTTCCTTTGATTAAAATTTGTAAAGCTGAGTGAAGCAGGTGGTAGCAGAGGATCTTTACCTCCTGATGGAGTGTTGCTAACTACAAAATCTGAGGACTCCTTCAACAAAGAAAAATGTGTGATGTGCCAAACTAATACAAAAGAAAACCTAACATCAACTGTGGCTGGATAGAAGAGAGATTGAGATGCTGCAAAAATATGGCAAGACGAAGTTCACAAAAGATTGAAACTGATGGGTGAAGAGGATCAAATATTTTATCATTGTAGCAACAAGTGCTACAAGTTGTATCCAATAGAAAAAAAAACAGAAATTGTCAAAAAATAGCAGAAACCAGTGAGTCGCAACAAGAATCTGAGTCTTCTGAGAAAGCAATGGCAACCAAACCCAATGCCTATCCACTTAGAAGATCAATGGCTACCCCTCCCCCATCTCCAGCAACTGATCAGAAAGCAGAGGATCTTTAATGTGTTATCTGTGGTTTGGCCAGCACAAGAGCCAAAGGGATTGAGTAGAGAATCAGCTGCTTCAATGGTTTGGCAATCTCAGAAAAATTTGGTATCCACTGACAACAATAATCTACTATTCTCAGAAACATTCTGACATCTGTCTGTGAAGTCGGGGGACTTCTCTGCAATATCATTGTAATCCTTACTCTGGAAATTCTCCTTGACCCTTTCTCAATTTGGTGTCCCAAATATTTTACTGACTTCTGACAATACTGCAATTTCAAAGGTGACACTTTATGTCTGAATTTTCCTAAATGATTCAACAGGGCAATCGAGTCATACTTACACTCATCCCTCATTTTGGATGCAGTCAGTAAGTCATCAATGTACTGCACCAGAGTCGATTGGTACGGTAGCCCCATTGACTCCAGATTCTTTTTCAAGATCTGATTGAACAGAGACGGTGACTCCGTGTACCCTTGAGGAATCCTGTACCAGCTGTAGACTCTGTCTAGGAATTTGAAACTAAAGAGAAACTGACTAGCCTCATGAAGAGGCACAAAAAAGAAAGCTTGTGACAAATTAACCACTGTGAACCATTCTGCATCGCATGGAATCTGAAACAATATTACTGTTGGTTTGGAACTACAGGGCAACACTTGACCACCATGTCATTCACTTTTCGCAAGTCTTGCACAATTCACACTTTTCCACAAAGTTTCTTCAAGCCCATTATCTGTGAATTACATTGACTGCTCAGCACTTTTTTCAAAACCTCTTGTTTCAGGAAATCTCCAATTATTTGTGCCACTTTCATCAGAACATCTTGTGCCATGTTATACTGTGGAAGCTGCGGGAACACTAAATTCGGCTTTAAAGTGATCTTAATCGGCTCCACTCCCTTGATTAAACCCACTTCTTTACCTGTCAGGTCCCACGCATTCTCCTGTACTGTTCCCTGCAAGGCTGCATGCAATCTTTCACAGTAAACATCGGGAAAAACTCAATCAATGGGAATTCTTCATTAGGGATTTCATTCTCAATTTCAGGAGTTTGTTCTTCCTCATCATCACTATTTGTCTGGACCTCTATTCCAGCAGTTGAACAATTAATCAAACATCTGCTCTTGCACAATAAGTCCCTTCCCAGTAGGGATACTGGACTTGAGTCACAGAATACAAATTTATGCAGTCCCTGGAAGTTGCCAATCTCAACCTTTACTGGATCTGTGATTTGATTTATCAATTGTCTATTCGCTACCCCCACACCCGGAACTGTTCTGCCTGAAAGAGGTAAGTTTGGAACTTCTGCACTTCTAACTGTAAAGCGTGTAGCTCCTGTGTCCACTAGAAATGAGACACTATGACCCATCACCTTTCCTTTCAGAAAGGGTCCTCGTTGATCTACTTCTAATGAGGCTGAAAACATACATGGCTCACACATCCATACACCTTTTATTTTGTTTTCGCTATGTAATGGGAATTGGTGCACTGTGTCACTACTTCTGTCTTGTCTCTGACCTATGACCTGCTGAGTAAGCATCGTCTGTTGCTGTTCCATCGGGGCTTGAGGTATCTGCATTTGTGGTCTAGGTACCATAGGAACCTGCAGCTGCATTGGTTGCAACTGTGTCATTTGTGCATTAGGTATTTGCACCTGCTGCATGGATTGAAAATTCTGTACTTGATTCATGTTATTCTGGAAATTTGGATTAAGTCCTCTCATTCTAGGGACTTTCACAGTTTGAAACGTATTGACATCACCACTTTACTGAACAACACCATCCTGCACCATCATCGGATACTGGCGCTTCCAGTGTCCCACGATTCCACAAAGATGACATGGTAACATCTTTTTTATGCCTTGCATATCATTCTGAACCACTACCATACTCAAATCCGCTCCACGAGTCATATTGATTCAATGACCCCCTACCTCCCACCTGGGGTTGGAACATGACAGTTCCTTGCTGCTGAGGTATCTGTTGTACTAGAGCTCCATGCACTCCCTTAATCTGCATCACCATCGCCTTCTCTTTCAACTTCTTCTGTTTCAAATCAATCTCATCACTACAGTATTTTGCATACTGCAGTACCTCATCAATCGGCTTCGCTTGCCAGCAAATCAAATGACACTTAATCATCTGACCTACTAAAGGTCCTGATCCTTCCAAAAACCTGAACACAAAGTGCAACATGTCTTTCGGCTCAATTGCTTCCTTACCACTGTACTCCTTGAAGGCCTTCAACAATCTTTCATAGTAGGTATGTATTGACTCTTTTACTTCCTGCACTGTCCTGTCAATTCTGTGCCAATCAATATTTTTAGGCGAGATTCTCGTCTTCAGGAACTCAATCACCTTATAATAATGTTTCATCACTTCGGGTGATAGTGCACCTGTAACTCTATCTCCTTCTGGTTCACTCGTCGACCAATCCACTGCTCTCTTGTACTTAACCCACAAGCCAGCTGGAACCACTATCTCCAACAGAGTATTTAAGTCTTCCCACAGACATTTTGAAAGTTTCACAACTCTATCTGTCTGCTGGTACCACTCAGCCTGTTTCTCCCTCAACTTTGGATAATCATTTGTGAATGACAGAATATCGCTCCTGTGCTAGGGAACATGAACAAACTGCCCTCCTGGAATTTCCCCCATTGGTAAAGTTTTTACTGGATCTTTTACTTTCTGCACACTTTCAGACCCTTCTTGTGAATCTCGTTTCCATTTGTCCTTCTTCTTTGCTCATCTGCCTTCCCACTTTTCTAATTCTCCCCAAATCTGAGCACTCTGCAACAATTCGATATGCACTTTCATCCCTGCTGATCTCATGTGTTCAAAATTCTTTGCCTCAAAATCTAATCTGTAACTTCTTTTCAAATGCATTGTTTCCTCAATTTCTATGTCATGTTTATCTGCCAGATCTGCCAATTTCTAATGTATCTTGCCCACTTCTCTTGTAATTCTCAGACACAAGTATCTCAGCTCTTCTTCAGTATAGGATTCTAACCTATTCACTCCCATTGATCCCCCGACTAGTTCAGTTATTTCTGTAGGCAGCCTTACATGATCAATCTGCTCTTCACTCTTGGATGTGTTCCGTGGGGTATTCAGACTGTCTGACCTCTCATTTAACTGCTGTGCTGTCAATGCCTGTAATGAAACATTACTTGCGTACCACTGCACCTGGAGTTTGCAGCATCAAAAACTTCAAGCTCTGACTTACACTCAGGCCATTTACAGCATCTGGAAGTGCAGCAAGTGGACTAAAGTCCATTAATGGTCTAGATCTATCAAAGGTCTGCCCCTTAGATGATATTACCTGCACATGGTCTCTCACCCACCTCCTCACAAGGCTCTGTGACATTTCACCCTATTCTCCTGAAATCGGCTTCTTTTGCGCAAACAATGGTACCGCTGGACCAACAGTAATTGGCAACGATATTGTATCTGGTGTCGCTCTGACACCCACATTTTGTGGAAGGGTTACTCCCATACTTTGATTCATCACTGGTGTCACATCTGATTGTGTCCCTGTCATTGGTGTAAACTTCAGCAAACTCTGCGGCTGTGCCTGGGGCATCAATATTGGAGTCAGCTCAGTCTGAACTAGCATCGGCCTCAGAACCACTTGCTCCGTAGGAACCACTAAGTTTGAGGTTGTCTCAAGAATCGGTATCTCTGGATAAATTCTCTGTACCGGTGGGGGGTGCATCTGTGCTTGGACTACCGAAGTAGTTATTGCATTAGGTGTACTCTGCACTACCCCTTGTACCTGTCCATTATCCGTTTGTACTGGTCCCGCTGTCCCGTCACTAGAGCTGGGGCAGTTGGAGCAGAACTAGTACTTGGACCCCCTTCATGTACCGCATATGGTGGAAGTCTGTCCCTCAACATCTGAGTAATAAGATCCTCAACACCCGAGTCTTCTTCCACTATGGAAGACTTTGTCTTCTTTTTTCTTCCTGACAAACTCTTACCACATTTACTAGTATCCTCTTTCCCTTCTGACTCATCATCCTCTGTGATAGCAGGAAACAACTTAACATCCTGCAATGTCGCTGTTCTCCACCTCTTCTATTCCCAATCCCATCTTGCTTCTGCTAGGGACTTCTCTACCTTCTTTATTCTCCTCTGGAATTTGATTTCTGGCTGAGGTTCTCACTATAAGCTACCAAACTGCTAGTGCCTCAAACTGTGCTGGTCTCGGAAGTGGCTTTGTCTCATACACCGTCATCCGCAACTGATCCAAAATTCTCAAATTAAATGTTGCATACTCTGGAAACGCTAAAGCTCCTTGTTTCTCTGTCAGTTTGCACCACTGTTTTAAGTAAAGACATGGCATGACACCTCACTCCTCCATCACAATATATGATGGGGAATTTTCCGGTAGGGTAGGCTCCCCCTCTGTCGCCTTAATGTATGTATCACCCTTCATGGCACTCCTAACCACTTTGAAAATCTTCATCTTCATCGATTCATAAGGAAATTACTTTTACTCCCAGGATTCCCTTCACCCACTTTCTCAACCTATTGCCACTCACGGACTGCTGCCAATCCGCTCGTGACTCTTCTCACTAACCAACCTATCTCAGCCTGGCTCACTCTGACGTCACACTCACACACTGCGGCTGACAAAGTCTTGTGGATTCTCCTCCTGAACTCCAACTCACACGAAACGAATGAAAATTATTGCGAGCACTAACCAAAAACCAATAACCAAAACAAATCAGCTGGTTTACTAGAGGAAGGTACACAAGCGCTTCAGAGACCTTACGGATTTTCACTGATGGCCCTTTCGCTCATGCAGCTATTCCTCTTTCTCAGTCTCCCACATTCGCAAGCAAAATTCGACCCACGAATTTCATTCTCAACTGTTCAATGGGTCTGTCCTGATGCACATAGGACTCGCCAAATCTCAGTTGAAAAATTTCTCTTACTCTTTTAACTTACACACCGACTTGTTGACCACGCCTGATCAACCTACTAAACCAGATAGATTACAACATATAAATAAGTGGCTCCTACACTTGTCAATATACTCCGGAGTCTTAGACCACGCAGGGTCCGTATATCACCAACAACCATATGGACAATTTTTAAGCACAAAGCGCCACACCCATGAAGTTCGCTGACTTCCCTACTCTCATACTGAGGAGTACGAACACCCTTACTAAACCACAACTGGAGTATGCACACTCCCAACTTCCCTCACATACGTCACAATTCACCTGCGATTTGCATAAGCCTTTTCAAGCACAACCTACCACTTTCACACTATCACTAGGACACCGAGATCATACCCAACTTTTACTAGCAGGATCCAGGATCTGGGAAAGTCATTTCTGGGTTTAAGTGGACATCATTCTTGCTACAATTGTCTATATGAAAAACAAAATCCAAATCACAATAATAATGAACAACTAACCCTAACTCAAACCACCACCGTCACCATCAGTCACCACATAACTAGTTCTCTAAGGAAACTAACCATCCTCTGCTACCAAAAACTGCTAGCGTGCCCGGTCCTTAATGAGTAAACTTACAAGGGGATGCGTATAAGTCTATAAACATTTTGATTCGCATGGAGTATCCTAGGTATGTAGTAACCAATGTCATCAATAATTAATACACAAATCAATAACCATAAAGGAAATCATTAATCAGTTGTTAATAACATCACCATTTCATGAATGACCACAATTCGTTATACGTTTTAGCAATTTTATTTCCCTATTGGTTGCAATATTAATTCATGGGATTAATTCAACTTTATTCAATCAACTCAAGATTAATTCATTAGTGACCACCAATAACATAATCTAATCAGAACTTGAGAAAAAATACATTTTAATGCTTCAGCACCAGCCAACAAAGATGAATATGTCAACATTAGTAGCAGAGCTTGAAGAACCAGAACCTTATGGGCCTGGCGGCGCAGGGTACGCCTGAAATCTCCTTGGATTCACCTGCCTCAACTAACAGAGACACGGGACACTCTGTCAGGCATAAAAGATCAGATTTTATTAGCTGCAGCTAGTACAGTTGTCCAAGAAGTACACAAGGTATGTTCTCAGGAGACTGCCACTTTACTTTGTGGCGCACAATCTTATATACCGTATAAAAACCATTTATTAACTACATACACTCCCAGAACACATAGAAAGGAGCCAGTAAGAATAATGTAAAGATAGAACAGAGCCAATAGAAATGTCGGAAAACAAGACAGCACCAATAGAAGGAATTGGAAAACAAAGTATCAAGTGACTTAAGGTTGCCTCCCCTCCAGCTGTGTTTGTCACCCCTCTCTTGAACTAATTCATTAACCGATCCACAACGAAGTTGCATGTGGTGCGATAAGTTTGTGTGCGTTTGGAGGACAGTTGTGAAATGAGAGAATACTAGCAAAGGACAGTGAAGGCCAGACGATAAGATAAGATCGGCGGAGAATAGTGTCAGCCTACAGATAGTTGAAACAAGGATTAGAAAACCAGACAGGGATTAGTGTACTCGGTCAGACCTTAATACCAGCCTTGTAAACATAGAGGCAGAAGGCTGTTTTGAACACCATGTTGCAGAATAAGCAGAAAAGGCAGAATGGACTTCGTTCGCTGTGCTGCCTGAGTGAAGGCAACATAAAATGGCGGCGGGCCACAAAATGGCGGGTCGATACGATCGTATTAAAAATCGAATTTCCTCAGACCCTCCTTTTGCCAGAACTCAGGCAAGATACACAAACTCATGTTAATCTGAGTCGATGTCTATGGCCATGAGGTCATCAAGCTGTTGCTGTACCATCATTTTGATATTCTCTGCTCTTTGTGACTTGGGTTCGGGAATACATGCAGTAGCACATAGGTTGCAGACGGCAGGACCGCAGTGCATACAAAGACAACAAGAGAATATAAAAGCTAAAATTACTCCAAAGAATGTCAATACCTTCCAACCCCATTTGGACAGTAATTCCCAAAACCACTCTGAAAAGGACCAATCTCCTTCGTCCTGATGAATCGACTCGGAGATTATGTGTAACTTAGAGATAGCTTGGTATACTGTCGGAGCGTCATTAGGTATGAAAATACAGCAACTTGATCCGATCAATTTGCATACTCCACCACGGTCCGCAAGAACAAAGTCTAAGGCAACACGGTTCTGCAAGGTCATAAGACGATCAGCCTGTAGTTCAGCTGTAATGTTACTTAAAGCTCCTACAGTGATGTCTATGGTGGTTTCTACGACACGAACCAATTGCCTTATATTTCTGCTGTTGGCCATTGGACCCCAGAAGGGAAGAAATCCTTTGAGGAAATCTCCTCCCTCTTGTCCTGCTGTGTCTTTCGAATCCACAATCCCTCTGCCATATCTATTTTTATGATGGTTCGCAGGAGCGGTGTATGTAGGGGGAAGAAGAAAGGCTATATAACAAGTACCAGAGAAATCAGCTGGCAACCATGTATAAGCCCTATCGTGGCAAACAAAGTATGTACCTTGAGATGGTACTAACGGCAGTGGATTCAGGGCTGAATAAACATATGTATGGGAACATAAACTTTCTCTTTGTCCGGTGTTTGGAGTTCTACCATTTATTTGCAGACAGAAATTTCCTTGTTGGGGTATGACCCGTATCGGAGGAGATTTTCCTTGCTCAACCTTATCATTGAGGCTGGAAATGTAATTAGTTATGTTCCAATTGGTATATGCTTTTCTTTCATCTATGGAAGCTTCACTTTTTTCCATGATTTTAGCCATAGCTACCATTCCCTTTATCAATAAACTATGACTGAAATTTGAACCAACACTTATGTGAACTGACAGGTTGTTTAATTTTATTTTGATATGCATTATTGAAAATGACAAAATAAGCCCAAGCGGAACCTTCATAGGAGAATGGAAGAACTAAATATGGCATTCCTTTTTCTACCGTATGTGGTATGAGTCCACACACCCAACAGTCAGTTGTATTGATCACTAACTGATGTTGATGTAACAACTGGACGAAGGAATTGTTAAAGTATTCAGTTCTTCTGATGAGTTCATGCTGGGGAAGAGTGTGAAATAGGTGCGGAGAGATAGTAGAAGAAGATGTAGAGGTAGGAGAAGAGACAACTTTTTGCTGCAGAGTAATAATGATCCAGTTTACAGATGCCAAAAGAATACACAACAATATAATGACGCATAGAGCAATACTACAACGACTATATATTTCTTTACAATTATTCTTTACATTTTTACTTTCTCTTTTATCTAATGTAGCCTCCATCTTTCTAAGTGGATGCTCACGGCAATCTTCCTCAATCACTGTAGTCACGATTATCTACCGTCCTATGACACTGTGAGGTCCTGCAGGCCTATTGCCACTTACTCAGGTCGTAACTAAGACTCCTACCGTGACCCTGCAACCGGGATAGAGTACTACATAGGAGAGAAATTTACAAGTTCTTTGGTCTTGGTCTCAAATTATAGCGTTCCTGTCCAGAGGCAGTCTGGTTTTGAAACAATGTTCCTGGATTTGTCGTGTTCAAGCGACGATGCGATGGTATTGCTTCTTGAAGGATGTCGTCGTCCTCTTTCTCAGAAAGTGTTCCAATTAGACGCGCATCACTGAATGGTACAAATTGCGGAACTTTCTCACTTTCAGAGTCACTGATGCCTCTACGGACCCACTGATCGAAAGGCAAGGGCAAAGGCACTTTCTTGCAGTGCACGGCATGCACCCAGTTTTTCTTTCCTTCGACTTTAACTGCTGTTCTTGTGGTCAAAAGAACCAGGCGTGGCTCTCTCCATCTGGGCTCCAAATTTCTCTGTCGTTGGAAATTTTTCGTGCAGACCCAGTCACCTGGTCGGATGGAATGACCTGGGTCTGTGGAAGCCTCTGGTAGAGCACTCTGAACCTGTTGATGAAGAACACGCAATTTAGTTGTAAGGTCATGCAAGTAGTCAATCAACATCGGGTATGGCAAGTCTGAGTATTTCTTAGGGCGAGGAACTCCCCATACATTAGCTGGGCGACCAAATATCACTTCGTAAGGGCTAAGCCCCAAACGAGAGTGTACTGCTGTTCTGGTGGACAGAAGAGCCAATGGTAAAGCATCAAGCCAATTAAGTCCTGTGCTAGCTTGCACCTTAGCAATTTTAAGCTTCAAGGTTCCATTGTAGCATTCTACTAAACCAGCCGACTGTGGGTGATTCGCCGCGTGGAACTTCTGTTTTATGCCAAGACCTGCACAAACTTTTTGCATGACTTGACCCACAAATTCGCTCCCATTGTCACTCCAGACAATGCGCGGCAAACCAAACCTAGGGAAGAATTCTTTCAAAAGTATTTTGGCAGTTGATAAAGCAGTATTGTCCTTCAGAGGGTAGGCTTCTACCCATCTAGAAAAAGCACATACTACCACCAGAACATATTTGAGGTTGTTGCATCGTTCCATGTGAATATAATCGATCTGCAACACCTCAAATGGATATGTTGGAGGAGCAAAATGACCTGCTGGAGTTGGGGTTCCCTTTCCCGGATTGTACATCAAGCAAACAATACAATGTTTTACTACATTATTTGCACACTTTGGGATCCCCTCATTTTGCCACACTGGAGCCAGAAGTCTACATATTCCTTTTGCACTTAGGTGAGCTGGACCATGTGCCATAGTAACTACAGGTAGTACATAAGCATCTGGTAACAGCCAACGTTGATGTTCTGATAATTCAACCCAACATCCCATCTCATCTAACATTCCTGTACTTTCCTTCCACTTTCTCAACTCATTCTCCGTAGCCTCTCCTTGAATTGATTTCACACTCTCTACTGTATCTTCACACATTCCCTTTTCTCTTACGCAGTTTGCGGGACCTGCAACATACATTCGACTTGTGTTGTCTCTGGCTGTCTTTTTCGCTACCTCATCTGCAAATGCATTTCCTCGACCAACATCGTCCACAATCTTTTTGTGTGCACTACACTTCACGATCGCTATCTGAGTAGGCATTGTAAGTGACTCAAGAAGTTCAGACACTAATTGACCATGTTGTATCTTAGTACCATGGGAAGTAAAGAATCCTCTTTCCTTCCATAAGCGCCCAAAGTTAAACGCTACACCAAAAGCGTATTGGCTATCAGTGTACACGTTTACTCTTTTTCCTTTGGATAACACACACGCTCTAGTTAAGGCTATCAATTCAGCTGCCTGAGCTGAATTATGTCTAATGCGTGCTGTCTCCACAATCGTATGCAAAGTAGTAATAGCGTAGGCTGAAACTGTATCTCCATTCGGGAGCTTGAAACAAGAACCATCTACCCATAGTGTTCCATCTGGATTCACTAATGGCGTGTCTTTTAGGTCAATTCTACCCTTAGTCTCTTCTTCAGTACGGAGAAAACAATCATGCTGTTCAGAGACATCTCTCTCTTCTGGAAGAGGCAACAAAGTAGCTGGATTCAGGGTATTACATCGTTTGATGTGTATGTGACTAGCCAAAAGCGTCAGCTCATATCCGGACAACCGAGCACTCGTAAGATGCTGCGTTTTTGTCCTATTTAGTAAAGTATCCACTGCATGTGGCACCATAACAATGAGAGTATTATCTAGCACTACTCCAGCAGACTGTCGAATAGAAATTGCTGCTGCCGCTGTCGCCTTAAGACAACTAGGCAATGCTTTAGCTACTGGATCTAACGTAGCTGAGAAATATGCGCATGGTCGCTGTTGATCTCCAAAACGCTGCGTTAAGACTGACAATGCACAACCCTCTCTTTCGTGGACATAGAGCGTAAAGGGCTTACTGTAATCAGGAGTACCCAATACAGGAGCAGAACACAAAGCAATACGCAAATCAGTAAAACTCTTCTGACACTCGTCAGTCCACGGAAGAGGCTGAGGCGTATCTTTTAAAGTTAGCGCCAACAGCGGTTTAGCCAATAAAGAGAAACTCGGAATCCACTGTCTACAATAAGAAGTAATGCCCAAAAAGGCACGTACCTCTCTTTGTGTGGATGGCACTGACATTTGTGCAATTGCCTGAATTCGTTCGGGGGTCAATCGTCATCCCTCCTTTGACAAGAGATGACCCAAATAAGTCACCTCGCGACAGACATATTGTAATTTAGAAGGAGAAACCTTGTGATTTAGATCAAACAAATGACGCAACAGTGCAACGGTCACGTTTTTGCAAATCTCCTCTGAATCAGCGGCAACTAATAAGTCATCCATGTACTGAATGAGAGCGGCACCGGACGGTAAGGAAAAGGCATCAAGATGACATTTTAGAGCTTGACTGTAAACAGAGGGACTTTCACAATAACCTTGAGGTGCGCGTTTAAACCGGAAGCTTCGGCCTCCGAGGGAAAAACCAAAAATATCTCTACTCTCTTCGGCGATGGGAATACTAAAGAAAGCATTCTTTAGATCAATAACTGAAAACCAAGTCGCTGTAGAAGGTATCATCGTCAACAGAACAGTGATATCTGGGACTACAGGAAACTGCGGTACGACAATCTTGTTTACCTCCCGAAGATCAATTACAAAACGATAAACAGGAGGCTGAGAAGGATCAGTGCGTTTAAGAACCGGAAGAACAGGACTGTTACATGTATTTCCTCTCGTTTCCTCAACCACACCCTTCTGAATCAAATCATGGACAATTTCCAGAAGTGCTTTCTCACCTTCAGTAGAGATTCTGTATTGCGGAATACGTGGCATTTCAGCATTGGGCTTGAGAGTAACAACATAAGGTGGGATCTCAAGACAACCAACGTCATTCGGACCCGTAGCCCAAAGCGTTTCGGGAAGAGAAAGCAATTCAGGTGGGAATTGATCTTTTGATAAGTACATTGGACTAGTCATTTTCTGTCCTAGAGTGAGGTATACACCAGAAGGTGAACAATATATCGTAGCATGCATTCTTTTTAATAGATCTAAACCCAACAGATTTTCACCACAACCATTCGTCAGAAGAAGCGGAGCTTCTAAATCATAAGGGCCTATTGAAACAGGCAAAGGGCAAGAAACTGGATTGCGAACAGGGGCGCCAGAAAATCCTACAGATACATTCGTTAAGCCAGACAAAGGTGCGCCAGGGAGTTTAGAATGAATGATAGAGCTTCTCATGGCACCAGTATCTAAAAGAAATGGCTCTGAAACACCCATTGTAGTGACATTAACATAAGGTCCATTCTGATCCACTGGAATTGACGTAACCCCCTTACTTTGTCCATGGCTGTCCTATTCAATATGAAGACTTTCATTCCCTCCTTCAATATACTGATCCTCACTGTAATACTGTGTAGACCTAACATTTTGCTGGTCAAAGTAATTTCCGGAATTTGGAGGAACAAAAGAACGCTGCTCTTGGGTTAACACACCTCGACCTCTACCTCTATTTGCTGACTGAGGACCACCACGACCTCGTGAAGCAGATGTTGCTCCATTACGCTGCAACAATGCCGGACAACTGTTCTTAAAATGACCTTCCTCCCTACAATAAGCACATTGATTGGGACCTAGCAAAGGTCTTGGAATGAATGGTTCAGGCTTTTGATACAACCTCTGAAACTGCGGAGGCTGTTGAAACTGAGGCTGAACATAACGAGGAGGATAAGCCTGTTGCAAGAGAACTTTAGTTTTTAATTCTTTCGTCTTTTTCTCTTGTTTTTCCCTTTCTTCTTTGTCTCTATTTTCATAATATTGTGCAGTAGCCAATATCTGGGCGGAAGAAGAAACTGCCCATGAACTCTCGGAGTCTTTTAGCTTGTGTGATAGTTCAGGAAGCAAGTTATATACGAACTTATCCACAAATAATCTCTGTCCCCCTTCTGTAGCCATATCTTGACCACTGTGATCAATGAATGTCTCCTCGAATCGGGTAAAGAAATCGGAAACACTTTCATCTTTCTTTTGTTTACATGCTGCTAGCTTATCCCAATTAACTCTCAAAGCAGGCATCATTGTTTTCATTAATGTAATAATCCTACCAGGGAGTTCTGAGATCAAAGCGTCGGGCTTTGCACCACCTACTTGACCTCTATCTGCGGCAATAATAGCGTTCCAATCGCCGCCTAATTCTTGAGCGTGATCCTCTCTACGAATTTTAGCCCATATTGTCTGTGGAACTACATTTCCCATCAACATGTCAATATCTGCTAGATTCATATTACATGCATCAACTGTTTGCGACAACTCTTTATAGTAACCAGCAGGATTTTTGCGTGAATCTGGTAGTGACTGTTTAAGTGCTAAAACTTCAGACCTTTTCCAGGGGACATGTATCCATATGCGCTGAAAATGCGCAGGAATAGCTGGATTAGCACCTGCTGCTGCAACTTCTTCCTTCCATATTGGAGAAACCTCTCTCATGGGATAGTTTTTCAGTGCTGTCCTAACTGAAGGATCAGAATCAGGAAAAGTCCGTGAGAACAAGAGGGATCTGAAAGAAATAAGTGTTCTGACAGCGTTTTCAACCTTAGGACCCACAATAAGTCCTTTGTCAAAGTCAGCCTGAACATCTAACAGATCCTGTGGGACCGAACCCAAATTCATATCCTCCCATTCTTTAGCGAGAGTATCGCACATAACTTTAAAAACATATCTCTGCGTAGGTGCATTCCATTGCAGAAAGGTGGACATAATATCAGACGTACTATATTGGGGACCCTTCTTGATCCATCTACAAGCAAGTGAGTCCAATTTTTCTCGCTCTTCGGAGTCTGGGAATTGACTACGAGACTGTCTTCGAGAAAAAGCTGGAGACACATTTAAAGCTTCAAAGAAAGGTGATAAGAGACCAGAGACAGTATCTGCAAATCGCTTACGCATAGATGGAGAATTTGACATAAGGATAGGGGACAAGGTATTAGGTGAATTAACTAAAGGAGCATTAGGAATTGCCAAAGGAGCAGAAGGCAAAGGAGTTAAAGGCAAAACTGGCATAGGCAATACTTGAGGAGGCAATTGTGGAAAAGCTGGAGCAGGCGGAAGCACAACTGGCGGCTGAACAGGCTGTAACATCGGGGGTGCATTAGCATCTTGTACATAGGGCGGAGGCAATTTCAATAAGTGGGACATTAAGGAATCTTCCTCAAAATCTTTTCTCTTATCAAGGGAAGAGATAGGCAACGTCGGATAGCATTTATCTATTGACATTCGATGCTGTCTGTCTGAAATTTCCATTGCATTATCTATTTCATCATCTTTGAATTGCTGAGCAGCCTGTATAATCGTCATTCCCTGTGTTTTCCTATCTCGTTTCGCTTGTTTAATTTCTCTCTGTTTGGCTTCCTTACGCCAAAGGCGAAAAGAGTCAAACATTGCCGGCCGGGCTTTTCTTTTAAATAACGTTGCTTCTAAATTATCTAGCACATCAGTTTCGAAACTACCATTTTCTGGCCATTTTAAAACACCATCTTTCTTTGTATATCGGGTCCATGTCTTATTAAAGGCAATAGGACCAACACCATGTTTAGAATAGAGCTCATATGTGGGAGTTCCAACCGAAGGAATCGGACAGGAGTCCTCAAGCTGGGAGTCCCTATTACAACCAAAGCAACAAAGTTTTCCAAACTTAGTCAGACCAGACATCTCACGATTTTTACTGGCTGTTCACAAACATCAAGGGGGTAAAACTTTCAGTTTACACAGCACAAATGCACTTACCCCTCGGCTTTGGCCACTGCAATGGCCAAATCTAAGGACCTAAGGACAAAACAAAGACCAAAATTTGTGGGCGCGACCCACCAAATACTTAACTAAGGATGTCTTCTTACACCAACAGAGGCCCGTCTATCGTCTCGCTTTACCATACATCATCAAAGAAAGGGCCAAGGCAGGGCGGCAGTCAGGGCAGCAGTCGTCAGTAGCCGTCAGGAAGGAGTAACCGCGCTGAAAAAGACCTTCGGACCACTTCGACATACAGGGGTCGCTTGACGTGGCTCGCGATTCCTCCAGAATTTTCTTGCGGGGTTCCTCACGACCTTCAGGCAGAACCGGTACCGCTGAAGCCGCCCCACGTTGGGCGCCAGTTGAAGAACCAGAACCTTATGGGCCTGGCGGCGCAGGGTACGCCTGAAATCTCCTTGGATTCACCTGCCTCAACTAACAGAGACACGGGACACTCTGTCAGGCGTAAAAGATCAGATTTTATTAGCTGCAGCTAGTACAGTTGTCCAAGAAGTACACAAGGTATGTTCTCAGGAGACTGCCACTTTACTTTGTGGCGCACAATCTTATATACCGTATAAAAACCATTTATTAACTACATACACTCCCAGAACACATAGAAAGGAGCCAGTAAGAATAATGTAAAGATAGAACAGAGCCAATAGAAATGTCGGAAAACAAGACAGCACCAATAGAAGGAATTGGAAAACAAAGTATCAAGTGACTTAAGGTTGCCTCCCCTCCAGCTGTGTTTGTCACCCCTCTCTTGAACTAATTCATTAACCGATCCACAACGAAGTTGCATGTGGTGCGATAAGTTTGTGTGCGTTTGGAGGACAGTTGTGAAATGAGAGAATACTAGCAAAGGACAGTGAAGGCCAGACGATAAGATAAGATCGGCGGAGAATAGTGTGAGCCTACAGATAGTTGAAACAAGGATTAGAAAACCAGACAGGGATTAGTGTACTCGGTCAGACCTTAATACCAGCCTTGTAAAGATAGAGGCAGAAGGCTGTTTTGAACACCATGTTGCAGAATAAGCAGAAAAGGCAGAATGGACTTCGTTCGCTGTGCTGCCTGAGTGAAGGCAACATAAAATGGCGGCGGGCCACAAAATGGCGGGTCGATACGATCGTATTAAAAATCGAATTTCCTCAAGCTCAGCAAATCAGTCCGTCAATCATTTGTCACTATATATACCAACGTCTCAGAATGGAACCTTGCCTAACCCAGATTAGCATTAGCATGTGGGACTTCATGTGAAAACAGTTTAGAACAGGAATTTAGAAAAACATCTATCTAAGAGAAACTATATAAAACAGCTCAGTTGGTACCTAGAAAGAAAAGGCACAAAAGTGAATACAGTCACATTGTGATAGCTACCTATCCACGATATGGATCAGCAACAAAGTCAGTCTACGTCTTCAGTCTTCAATCGATCAGCATCGCATCAGGCTCTCAAGAGCATGAGCCCAATGACAGAATCTCACATCTCTTCTCAATATCATGTAGTTTGGAATAATGACTCTCCTTTGACATCTGCTTCTAACATCTCTCCTCTCCCCTTCTGTAACGTCATTATATCAAAGTCACCCAGACTATCCCCCGATTCCTAATTGGTCAGTTAAGCACCAGTTATGACTCTATCCAATAACTTTAGTTTTTCAAATCTAGAAATTCTAATATTACACAGTTTTCAAGGTGTGGATTGGTTCACTGTACAATGTCCTCATTATCCATCTCATCAGGTATCGAAAATGTTGCATCTTCTTCTCCAGTCAGTGTCTCCATTGTTCGAGTACTGGAAAACTACATCCTGTCTGCTTAACATAGTCCTTGATACAATTCTAATTCCATAATCTCCTGTCCGTCGGTTCATTGCAAGGAATTCTAACCAAGCAGAATTTATTAAACAACGAGCGGTTCATGGTCAGTTCAGCACGTTAGCTTCTCTACATTGCGTTATTTTTCAGCCTCTCCATGAGGCCTGGCAAAATTAGGCCACGGCATTAGCTAAGTTAGCTCTACAATATAATGCAAAACATACATTAGATATCTCAATATGACATATTACAACATAATTATTATAAATTTTCAACATTTCACATATTTTTAGTCACTTTTTAATATAATTCGTGAATCTTGGTGACCACTCTCTGTGGGCACATTTTCAAACGTGCACATTAATTTTCTACGTTATTTATTTCTACATTTTTATTGATCAAAATGCATAAATACTCATTAACATTTCTAATTAACATATCTGCTTTAGCACAAGACTTTACATCACTTTGCGCTGGTGCAAAGCCTTAATATATCTGGGCCACAGTGTTTTGTTTTAAGGCATCCCAGTTTTCGCAGCATCCTTTATGCTTGAAATGTATCCCAAACTAGGTTTCACAGGGCAAGCCACAGTGTATTCAGTGGTTGAAATGTGACAGTGATTGAAATGTCACAGGTTGAGATAGGTCATAGAGCCTCACTACACCATTCAGTATGGCTAGGAGCAGTATGAGCGTCCTCAATGCACAGAACAGTTGTGGGACATAGGACGTGGACAGCAGTGTTTATCACACCCACAAAGAACAGCAGAAATACATATGTCTGCAGCACACTTAGGCCCTGATTTATACTTTTTGGTGCAAAACTGCACTAACACAGTTTTGCACCAAACTGTTTAGCACCGGCTTGCACCATTTCTGTGCACCAGCCGGGCACCATATTGATGGAAGCCAGTGCAAAGGGTAAGCTAGCGAAAAACAAAAAGACGTTAGTTGGGTGGGACTGGCGATATGGAAGAAGGGGGTTTTGCACCAAAAAATGACGTTAGGCAGGTTAGAGTAAAAAAAAAATACTCTAATCTGCCTAGAGTCATTTTCTGAAGCAAAACCATCCATACCACATGACTCCTGTCCTAGAAAAGACAGGAGTCATGCCCACCACCCCAATGGCCAGCACAGGGGACCAGGGTCCCCTGGGTATGGCCATTGTACCCAGTGTAAGGGCCCACAATGGCACTTAAAAAAAATACTCACCTGTACTTACCTATACTAACCTGGGATGGGGTCCCCCATCATCCGCTGTCCCTCTGGTGTGAGTGGGGGTGTCCCTGGGGCATGGGGAGGGCACCTGTGGGCTTATTCCACGGTGCTCCACCATGGAAATAGGCCCACAGGTCCCCTAACACCTGCCCTGACCCAGGTGTTAAAAAATGGTGCAAATCCAGCTTTGCACCATTTTGTGACCCCCTCCTCCCTCCCATGCATGATTTTAGCACCGGGGGGATAAATATGGCACTAAGGCCATAGAGTCATTTTTTGCACAGGAATGCCTAATTTGCATCTCATTGACGCAAAGTAGGTGTCCACATCTAAAAAGTGACTTTAACTCCATAAATTTGGCACTAGACGGGTCTAGCGCCAAAGTATAGCTATGGAGTTACTTTTGCACCAAATTTGCATAAACAAATGACAAGTATAAATATGCCTCTTAATACTGGACCATCATTTGTATGCTGTTTAATCTTATCAGTAGAATTTAGTGGCCATTTAGTGGACATTGTGCTGTTTCAAATGACAATGCACTACCACTCCATGGTTTAATAATATATTTGCGACAGTGTGCTCCAAAATGCACCACTGGCTACCTATTACAGCCTTAATACTCTCATGCTGAAGGAGCGTGGCTCATTTGTTACATTTGTTCTTTGAGACACTTGAATCTTCACAACCCTCTGATGTAACATATATAGCAGCACCCTCACTCTGAAAATTGTTCCAGAACAACTGATTACAATTTGAGAATTTGTGGTACATGAGGATCTTTCATTTTTACAGGCAGGGGCTTGAAGAAAATGGTGTGGGTTTTTTGCCAGGTTTGACACTGATTATTTTTTTAGCCGCTTCATTTTATTGTTCTTTCACAGTAACAGAAACTACAGCATAGCACGTAATCATGTCAAAACTTACATTTAAATATAATTTTTTTCTCATGTTCTAGTGTAATTAAACTTAGTACTGCACACAGTGCCCTTTGACAGGCAAGACTTTATTGTTGCTTCTGTCAATTGTCATTCAGGGTAAAGATGGAAGCTCTTTAACTATCTATCCTTTTGGAGATAGAGGCATTTCCCATGACACAGAGCTGCCCAGAATATCAGACATGGTAGCTAGGTCACTGCCAATACTCTATGGGCCAGATGTAAGAAACAGTTTGCACGTCGCAATCAGCAAATTTTGCTGTTTACGACGTGCAAACTTCACTTTGCAATGCACAAAACCCCTTTTGCGATTTGGGAACCTGGTTAGCGAATCGCAAAATGGGTTTGCGAGTTGCAATTAGGAAGGGGAGTCCCCTTCCTAATTGCGAGTCGCAGTGCAATGCCAGATTACTTTGTGACCGCGAACGTGGTCTCAAAGCGATTGCAGCTTGCACCCATTTGAAATGGGTGGTAACCCATTCGCAAAAGGGAAGGGGTCCCCATGGGACCCCTTCCCCTTTGTGAATGGAACTGCAAACAATTTTTCAGAGCCTACTCTGAAAAAATGAAACGAAAACATTTCATTTTCTGTTTTTGTAATGCATCTCATTTTCCTTTAAGGAATACGGGCTGCATAAAAAAAAAAAAATGCATTATTAAAAAGCAGTCACAGACATGGTGGTCTGCTGTCTGCAGCAGGCCACCATCCCTGTGAATGCTGCCACTTGCAAGGGGGTCGCAAATTGCGCCCACCTCATTAATATTAATGAGGTGGGCCTTTGCGACCCCCGTGCGAGTCGCAGATTGTGTCAGGGACACCACCCTGCATTCCAATTTGCGACTCACAAATTGCGAGTCGTTCTGACTCGCAATTTGCAAGTCGCAAATTGGAATCTACCTTCATCTGGCCCTATGTCTTACATATGGGGTTTGAAAGATAGTCAAATTGTCTCAAATTCATGAATTATGTATTTCTTTTTTGCCATAGCAAATTGATACTAAGGCCCATATTTATACGTTTTTGTGGGCAATTTGTGTAATTTTATTACGCTAAAGTGGCACAAACTTTCAAATTATAATTGTATTTTGTAAGTTTGCGCCACTTTTGCGGCAGGATTGGCGCAGGGCAGGCTTTGAGCCGGTGCCTGCAGAGGTAGAGGAGCATTGAGGGACAAGGAGCGGCGGAGGAGGTAAGTGTTTTTTTTTTTTTTAAATTAAACTTAAAGTTAATCCCCTCCCATTCCTCCCCACCCCGCCCCTTCCACGGCCCTCGAGCCACTACTGCCTTTCACCATGATTGTACATACCTACAAGACTACCACATGTGGGCCAACGTGCCAACATCCCTGCATTGTTGCAGTCAGGAATCACCTTGTCATTGGTTTATACATCTTTTATTTATACTGAACGCATAAGAAAAACTTGCGCACCCTCGCCGATATTTCTTCAAATGTCTTCTCAGGCATCTCAACACCAGCATCCTTCTTCCAGTTGTCTGTGTCAGTTTTTAAATAAAGGCTATGAGATGTTTATGGGATGATGAAAAACTGAGCTTCTTTTGAATCTTTGTCTATGGACAAGCATTGATTCAATCAGTGTATTTTCCCCTATTCACACAATATTTATGTCAGACAATAGTTTGTCAAATTTACTATGACATACAACATTGGAGCTGTGCAGTTGATACAAAAGATTGATGCTTTACAAAATGAGTAATTATCAGATGAGCCCTGCTTGAAACGGGGTACACTTCTAGCAATGCATTGTTAGCAAGTTGCGCGGGATGCAGATTCTCAGCATCAGGACTCCTCTCCAGTGTTTCCCCCTGTCAGGTGGTCAGGAGAGGAGGAGTAGGATGGAGGGGCCACACAGATGGTGCAGGGTGCACCATACTAGTTGGGTTATCTCTGTGTCTGGACAGGCGGTGCCAACTTCGAATATTAAATAGCCCAATCCAGATGGCATCTCCCATATTATTTCTTATGAAATATTCCCCATCTAAGATTTCGGTTATGTTCGTGCTGTGGTTTGCTTCCGCATCCTGGTCACTTAGCAGTACATAACACTGCCAGAATTTGTCAGGGGTGGGTCTTAAATGTCCTTGTGCTGTGTACACGTGCATAGTTAGTTTCTTGGATTTTAAACTAGTCTTTCTGCTTTTTGTGCCCCTTTTCCAGGTTGGCCCTCTCCATTGTCTCCAGCCCTTCTGTTCTTTTTCATCTGGGCCATTTTTACATCTTTGGCTTTTCCTCCTCCAAAAGTGGTTTCTTTTCCAGAGTGATCCACTAGCTAGGGATCTTCTCCCTGTTGGTAGGATGGCTTTGGGAAGAGATTGGCCTTTCTTCAATGTCAAGGTTTCTAGGATCCAGAATCGACCTCCACGACCGTCAATTGACAGTAGCATTTTAACCATATTACTTTTGTGCAGAACTATATATGCTGTTCAGAATGAATATCTGCTAAATACTGGTGTTCAGCAGATAGCTCCAATCATCCACCTTTGAAAGATGTCAGAACCAAGACATCGGTAAATGTGTCTCAATCTCATCTTTTTAAGCTCATGTTGGGAAAAAAGAGGTAAACACATACCCTTTGTTAGCACAGCCAACTGCTTGTATATAACATTTCCTTGGCTGTCTGATGCAATTCAGTGCCATAGCAAAGTCACCTGCATAATGTGGACCATACATTCTCAAGGTCCCCAGAGTGCAAGCAAAGATAGTGTCAATCAGAGTTGGAGGGATGATATGCAACATTAAACTGAAAGGGGGGGGGTGTTACCAATGATAGAGTACTCCAACTCTCTGTTTAAACTCCTGAACTGGTAGGATGAACGCCAAAGAGTTTAAAGACAGATGAAGGACCACCTGTGCTGTTGACCTCTGCCAGGTAGTTTGAGGGGGGACCCTTATTTTGAATCTTTGATTTTGGGTTGGTTTCTGCAGTTGGTAGCATGCAGCAAGGGAGACAAGAGGCTCTTCAGCAGTGTGCCTGTAGCTAAAACCCAATAGCTCACTGTCTTTACTTTTTCTAAAAGTAAAGAAGGATGCTGGGGTTGAGTTAAGAGAGGAGTCAACAAACAGTTAGTCAATTGTTGAGTAGTACTCTACAGTTGAAATGCATGAATGCAATTCAAGCCTGTTGTTGAGTGTGGTTATTGAGCTTAGTTTGGTTTGCTTTGCTGAAGATGGAAATAATAAATGAAAACGTATATGACTGGATTATAGATACTATTATTGATATCCCTGGGTGCTACCTCACAAGCAAGAACTTTAGTGGAGTAATAAATTGTACCCATGTAACACAAAGAGAGAATTAGAGGTATGCCACCGCACACCTTCCACAATAATCAGGAAAAACACTTCAGAAGTATGATGGCCAATATAAAAGGTTGCTTTCAGCCCCTATCAAGCAATTCCTAAAACGACCTTGAAAGACTTACCCTTAGGGTCACAAAAAAATCTACTGTGATCCTAGTGTTCCAATTGAACTGGATGAGGAGGCCTCACCCACTAGTTCTTCATGCTTCTTCATCAGACCTAATTCTGCCCTGGTAAGATGATACTACCAGGAAGACTCAACCTCGTTGAGAGGGAGTTCCTAATAAATTTAACTGGACAGGAAGGGATCCAGAAAATATAAAATCGTCTTAAGGTAAACCCAGGGTAATAACTTTATTAGTGGTACCTAAGGTACAGCTAACACCAATGAGATGGGATGGTATACAGGCACAGTGGCCCACACATCCCAATGAGGCAACTTGTTTCTGTCCACATACATGGCAGTACTTGTCAGGGGCATTTGTCAAGGCCAACGGGGCATCCCTATCTCTATTCCTTGGACTGAATTGGTAAGGAAAAGAACAGAGTTGTCAGACCATGAGTCCTACCTGGACAACCCAGGTAACCTTGGTCATTGAGATAAGGATAAAATATAAACAATAGTACAATTAGAATCAATAGATAGTCATGACTTGGCATTCAAGTGATTGATCACATGCACAGTGATAATACACTTATAACATATGTGCAAAATATATTTTTTGGGACACTGCTCTACAGCCAAGAGAAACACTTGTTATGTTGGAGGTTGGTTATTAGTAGAGGTAAGTGTGCACCTAACACTAGCAATAATGCCCCCAGACAGTGTTAGGCCCAGCCAAGGTCTCAAAACGTCAGCCCCTCGCTCAACCCCTGGTAACTTGGACAGAAGCAGGCAGGCCTAACTTAGGAGACAAGTATGTAAAGCACTTAAAATATCACACCAATTTATAAAAATAGGAAGTATGTGTATCTTTAAAATGACACCAAAACAACACAAATCCAATACAGTGAACCAAAAGTATGAATGTTTAAAGATTAAATTAAAAAAGTGCTTTCTAGTGCTTAGGAATCAATAGCGCTAGCCAGAGACATCTGGTTGCTCTTGACGAGAACAAAGTCAAAGTTTGAGGCTGACTGCTATGGAGTCATACCCGGATGTACTGAGCGGGAGGCCGTGGTGAAACTTAACCTTCACACTTAGAAACTTTTATGGAGATTTTCTCCCTTGACATTGTGCGGTCCTCCTCAGCAAGCTGATTTCAATGCGACGTCATCACACTCATTTTCCACAAGCCACCAGTTAAATCCTGGAAGTCTGGAGCTCTGGAGCTTTCAATGGAACAAACCTGAAATCCTGGGTGGGTCGTGGTTGAAGGTAGGAGGCTTGACGGCGAATCGGTCCACGTGTGGAGCTTTTTTCAAAAGTTGCTCCAAGCTTCTCCAGCCTTCTGGAACTTCTTCCTGAAGTTCCTATTGAGAGTTCAAAGTGTCCAAAACACACATCTAAGGCCGAGACAGCCCTTGGACGTTTTAGGACCACAATTCCAACAATCATTAACTGTCCAGTGGACACACTCCACACTGGGGACTTTCACGAAGGTTGGTTCAGGTAAACTCTGTTAACCTGTTGCTTTCAGGGAATTTCCTCCTCAGTCCTTTTTGAAGCAAGCCAAAGTCCTTAGGGCTGTTGTTCCAGTGTGCAACTAGAGTAGTACTTGAGTGTGCAGCCCTCTGGGTTGCAGACCAGCATTCCAGCAGGGCAGTTCTTCTTCTTTTGTTTTCAGGCAGCAGATCTGAGTTGCAATGCAGATCAGCCACTTTTATTCAATCATCTTGGGGGACAGATAGGGGGTGCTGTAGTCCTATAAGCAGTAGGGTGTCACCCAAAAGTATGACAGCTTCCTCCAAAGTGTGGCATTTTCTTGTCCCATAAAGCTCTGCATTTAAAAATTCCAAGATGGGCAATTTTCCTCCAGAGGAGCAAGACCTGGCTAAACCAACCTTCTGGTGTGGCTCACTTCCATTAACACTCCCCCTCTGGACATCTGCAAATTCCTTTCCTAGTCCTGCTATCTATGTGTGAGGTACAAGGTGACTGGACGGCCTGGCTGGCATTCCTTTCTGTCCTATTTCCTTCGCAGCCCAGTTTGATTTACCCAGCCAACTTCATGGTCTCGCCTCCGCATCTGCCAAACTCCCCCATCAGATAACCTCTGCTCAGTGCAGGCCACTTATTATCTCATCTAAGCAGCCTGGCTGAACTTGTTAGAGTTGACCATAGAGTTGACCAATCACGAGAGGCCGCTAGCATGCTGGAATTTGGCTTACAGAAAATAAAGTTGTATAACTTATTTTCTTTACTAGTTATGATAAATTCAACAATGGCAAGTTGTTGAATATATCATTACCATTCTTTTGAGTCCTTCCATGACACATTTTTCTCCCTCATAACAAAACTTATGCTTATGGAAAATATTCTCACTTAGCCTAAGCCTAAGGAGCTAAATATCTACAATGAGGAAAAATGATATGTGCAGTTTTTCCCCTCACTAGGGCATAGAAAACATCTTTTAGAATGGCCTTGCCTATAGTTACATGGCATCCACCCCTGGGGCATCTAGAGAAGACCTTGAAGGGTACCTTGTATGTAAAAATAAGGCAGAATATCACTTTGTAAGTACCTTAAATTCAAAAGTCGCATTTGGACACATTTTTCTTTTTAAATATAGTATGCAAGGCAGGGCTGCCTTTAAAAATGACAGCAGGCAATACAGCAGTGCACACTCGAGTGCAGGAAAGCTACTGCGCCTCTAAACTTACCTTCCCTATCATATGTTAGAGACTTATAGGTAGTTTGAATCCCACTTGCCCTATTATCTACTAGGGACTTATATGAATCTGTCATTGCCAATTGTAATTGTGACACTTTACCATATATCTTTTATTCAGAGCATTGCTTCTGGGCCTGTTCAGCAGAGCCCAGGGCACAGTCAGGGTCAGTTACCACCAGTACCAGTCAAAAACTTTGGGGCGAACATGCTAAAAGGATGACTTTCTCACACTTGAATAGGTTGAATACATGTTTGAACCTGATAGAACACCTGCTTATCCTAACTCTGGGGAGCTAGAGCACCTGGGTCTGAGAGGTGGGGGTATCCTCTGTTGTCGTACAACATTGATTCATTGAAAGGTGAAGAAAAAGTGAAAGATTTATTGAGAATTCTCTCCTTTCTTTTTAGAAAGGAGAA
The DNA here is from genome assembly GCF_031143425.1 of Pleurodeles waltl. Lineage (NCBI taxonomy): Eukaryota > Metazoa > Chordata > Amphibia > Caudata > Salamandridae > Pleurodeles > Pleurodeles waltl. The sequence goes on along the minus strand of NC_090437.1, from coordinate 789,508,943 downwards.
TGAAGGTAACTTGGCAAAATACAGAGACACCACAGAGGGCCACCACAATGAAGGCTGCAACACCAGGGACCAGCAAATCCTAGTGATCACACCTGACATCACTATTAACTAAAGTGGTAAGAGTCTCACTAAGATGTAAAGCAGTCTACTTAGCAAAGGTCCAATGTTTGTGTTCAAACCTAAGGAGAATCCTTTTCAACTAGAAATTGCAGCAGTTGAATTTTTACATAAGATTAGACGAAAAGTCTTCTTTGTTAGTGAGACTATGGATATACTCCATGATATGAGCACTGGATTGAGACCAAAGTCAACATTTAATCCCCCTTCATTTCAAATGCCATCAGATGCACTTGCCTTTGAGAAGACTGTGAATCGGGAGATAGATTCACTAAGTGATGTGTTTTTTTCTCAATAAATTGCACCCAACATTGTTTCTCTGACATGATTTGGAACTTGAACGTAGAAGCAAAGGATGCAATGAGAACCTTTCAAGTGAATGCAACAGTAGAATTGGAGGACCCTACGATGGCCCTGTGTCTCAAATGTGTCCCTGTGGATAAATGGAGACAACTGTTTTGGATATGACAAAGGAGAGAAACCATATTAATTCAATACCTATGAAGGATAATAGTGAGGGACCCATCAAAAGCCGTTAGCGTCATCAGATCCCTTTGTAGCCATCTTCAAATAAAGTGAAAAGATGGTGAGAGAGTTTTTAGTTGAATGTGTGGCAGCAATCATTAAAATTATTCTTACACTTAAATTGTCCCATAAGGCTTAAAACGTTCCCTATTTTCAAAATTTACCCCAGGAGCAATCAATCTGTAATTGTGAGGCAGGCAGTAATAGTTTTAGTTTCAAAAGGCCACTTTCACTACCAGTTTTAGGAAATACCTGCACTCTTTTCCTAGGAAGTGAATATTAACGTGACAACCAGTAGGTACAGTGTTATCATTGTAAAACAATTTCAATGTTTTCCCAAACATCTGAATTTCTTAACCAGCGAACTAGGTGTATGTTGGTCAGTAAGTTGGAAAATATGCACAGCCCATTTTTAAAGATTTATGAAAGTTTTCACATGGAAAGTCATTTTTCACCTAAAGAACACTCCAGAACAAAAATATGCAATTTCTCACTTACTATTATGCAGTGGTTACATATGTTCCGTAGAATGCAAAATCAGCATTTGTAGAGAACACACACACAGTGGCGGCTGCGAAAAATATCAAGGGGAGGGATGGCAGAGATGACAGGGATGAGGGGTCATCAATAATAAAAAATAATAAAAAGACACCGTTCTGTATCTGCTGCCGTCTCCTGCCGCCTCGCTCGTCGCTCCTTTTCCTGTTCTGGTGTCCCAGCATTCACTGGGACACCAGAACAGGCTCCCCAGTGGCTCGGACTGCTGCTCAGACACAACCCTTGGGCCTGTGCAGCTTCTCCATCCTGGCTGTGAACACAGCTGGGCTGGAGAAAGCGAAGTGCACACGTGTGTTTTGCTGGCCTAAGACGGCCGACCAAACACACATGTGCACTTAGTGCACTCCATTCCTCATCCTCATCCCCCTCCCACCTCCCATGGACCAGCCCCGTCCCTCCCTTCTCATGCTGGCTGAGCCAGCAGCAAAATAATAAAATTACATTGATTTATGTTTTACTTTTCTGGTGCTGGCTCCTAGCCAGGGGGCCACGCTGTGTGCTCATGATGGAAGTGGTAAATCTCTGCTCAGCAGGCTTAATCTTTCCAATGCTGATAAGTGCAATTGCTTTAAGAATTAGCTTCTATATGTTACATTGCATCATTTATAGAAACAAATTACCAACCACATGTAGTTTTGCTCTTGTGTATATGTTCCCATGTTTTTCTTTTTAATGAGATCATGTTTGCATCATTTGCTAATCCGTCTATCATCAGCAACATATGGTACATTATTTTAATTGAGATTTAAGCATAAACAGCAGTTAGTTATGCTGACATTTAAAAGACGTTCATCTGAAGTGAGGCAATCGGAGCAGAGGGATCAGATTGCAAAAAGAGTGCAGCATGTACACCGCTAAGCATGATACCGAACCAGAGGCATGCATGAAATAGCATTACTTATTTGTTTCCGAAACTCCAAAGCATTGTAAAAATATTTTGTCTCTGCTTTCTTCTTCCAAACCCTGGTCTCACTAATGGAGAGGATTAATTGATGAGAACAAGCGTTTTCGATCCTTGGACGGCATAATGAAGATGACCTTACATTTAGTTTAGTAACCATGAGTGATTGACTCCAACTCTAATGTAAGCAGTATCTACTTTTACATACTTGTTTTTTTGTCTATTGGCCTGGCAATGAAAACTAATTGTTTAATAGACATTCACGGCAATACTGCAATATTTTTGCAAAGACATGTAATTGTCCTTTTCTCAGAGGTATATCGAGCTCTTGATTTTTAACCAAGGAGTATAGCATAGGCCCAGTGGAAAAGTAAATATAAACGTTTAAGAACAACAATACCCCAAATGTCTCTATTAATACAAGACACAAAAGACACAATTATCAAGACCAGAAATCATGACTGAGGCATATCAATAACTCAGATAAAAATTGTGGCACTGATTTACTTATTCTTATGATTTACTTATGATGTGAGATGGTGTGGCATTATCTGATGCAAAGTGTTATGCTAAGGTTTACTATCCAATGCAAATCAGGGTTCATGTGTTGTTTTGCGTTACTTTGCATCAAGGGGTCATTCTATGGGACATAGTACATTGGTGTTCTCGTGCAACCATCCATGGATTTTGATGGAAATCCCCATATACGAGGACAGTAAGAACCCAGTAGGTTTCATGATGTGTGAAGGCTTTTGATGAACTTGTGACAATAAAGTCTTCCTATCCCAATAGAGCTCCAGAACACACTACCTTAACCCCTTTGCTGCCAGGCCTTTTCCCCCTTAGGTGCCCTGCCTTTTTTTGGCTATTTGGGGCAGTTCACGCTTAGGCCCTCATAACTTTTTGTCCACATAAGCTACCCACGCCAAATTTGCGTCCTTTTTTTCCAACATCCTAGGGATTCTAGAGGTACCCAGACTTTGTGGGTTCCCCTGAAAGAGACCAAGAAATGAGTCAAAATTCAGCAACACATTTGTTTGTTTTTCAAAAAAATTGTAAAAAAGGTCTGCAGAAGAAGGCTTGTGTTTTTCCCCCTGAAAATGGCATCAACAAAGCGTTTTTGGTGCTAAAATCACCAGCTTCCCAGCTTTCAGGAACAGGCAGACTTGAATCAGAAAACCCAATTTTTCAACACAATTTTGGCATTTAACTGGGACATACCCCATTTTTACTATTTGTTGTGCTTTCAGCCTCCTTCCAGTTAGTGACAGGAATAGGTGTGAAACCAATGCTGGATTCCAAAAAGCTAAACATTTCCGAAAAGTAGATACAATTCTAAATTCAACAAGGGATCATTTGTGTAGATCCTACAAGGTTTTCCTACAGAAAATAACAGCTGAAACAAAAAACAAATTGAAATTGAGGTAATAAAAACAACAATTTTTCTCAACGGTTTCCTCTAACTTTTTTCTCCAATGTCAGATTTTTGAAAGCAATATACAGTTACGTCTGCTAGACTCTTCTGGTTGCAGGGATATATAGGGCCAGTTGGTTCAAGAACCCTAGGTACCCAGAGCCAATAAATGAGCTGCACCTTGCAATGGGATTTCATTCTATACCGGGTATACAGCAATTCATTTGCTGAAATATAAAGAGTGAATAATAGGGATCAAGAAAACCTTTGTATTTCCAAAATGGGCACAAGATAAGGTGTTGAAAAGCAGTGGTTATTTGCACATCTCTGAATTTCTGTGTGCCCATACTAGCATGTGAATTACAGGGCATTTCTCAAATTTGCTCTTCAGCTCTTCTCCAGGCAGAGGTTCCTCTTGATGTCCAGAAGTGATCTAAAGTCTGTGGTTTTGGGTGCCCTTCTTATACCCAATTTCTCCTTTGAAGTGGACCTACTTCAAAGTGAGGTCTCTTTTGAATGTGAAATCCTGCCTTGCCCAGGCCAGGCCCCAGACACTCACCAGCGGGGTCGGAGACTGCATTGTGTGAGGACAGGCATAGCCCTTTCAGGTGTAAGTGACCACTCCTCCCCCCCCTCCTAGCACAGATGGCTCATCAGGAAATGTAGACTACACTCCAGCAACCTTGGTGTCACTGTCTAGTGTGAGCTGCAACCAGCCCAACTGTCAAACTGACCCAGACAGGGAATCCACAAACAGGCAGAGTCACAGAAATGGTATAAGCAAGAAAATGCTCACTTTCTAAAAGTGGCATTTTCAAACACACAATCTTAAAATCAACTTTACTAAAAGATGTATTTTTAAATTGTGAGCTCAGAGACCCCAAACTCCACATGTCCATCCGCTCCCAAAGGGAATCTACAATTTAATCAGATTTAAAGGTAGCCCCCATGTTAACCTATGTGAGGGAAAGGCCTTGCAACAGTGAAAAACAAATTTAGCAATATTTCACTGTCAGGACATATAAAACACATTACTATATTTCCTACCTTAACCATACACTGCACCCTGCCCTTGGGGCTACCTAGGGCCTACCTTAGGGGTGTTTGACATGTAAGAAAAGGGAATGTTTAGACCTGGCAAGTGGGGACCCTTGCCAAGTCGAATTTACAGTTAAAAACTGCACACACAGACACTGCAGTGGCAGGTCTGAGACATGATTACAGAGCTACTTATGTGGGTGGCACAACCAGTGCTGCAGGCCCACTAGCAGCATTTGATTTACAGGCCCTGGGCACCTCTAGTGCACTGTACTAAGGACTTACTAGGAAATCAGATATGCCAATCATGGATAAACCAATTACATACAATTTACATAGAGAGCATATGCACTTTAGCACTGGTTAGCAGTGGTAAAGTGCTCAGAGTTCAAAAGCCAACAGCAACAGGTCAGAGAAAAAGGAGGCAGGAGGCAAAAACATTGCGGATGACTCTGCATAAGCAAAAAAGTCCAAGAGCGTCTTTTTTACACACTAGCTTACATTTGGAAGGAAAAATTGTAGAGAAAGACAAGGGGCAATAACACTTGCTTTTATATTTTGTGTTCCTCAGAGTCTCCCGATAAAAATGGTACCTCACTTGCATGGGTAGGCCTAATGCTCGCGACAGGAAACGCAACATGGACGCATCACATTTTTACATAGAAATCTGACTTGTTTTTTGCAAAGTGCCTAGCTGTAGATTTTGGCCACTAGCTCAGCCGGCACTTAGGGAAACCAACCAAACCTGTGCATTTTTTTAAACTAGACACTTAAAGGAAATCCAGGATGGGGTGACCTGTGGTGCTTTCACCAGGTTCTGTTACCCAGAATCCTTTGCAAACCACAAAATGTGGCCCAGAAAAACACTATTTCCTCACATTTCGGTGACAGGCAATTCTGGAATCTGAGAGGAGCCACAAATTTCCTTTCACCCAGCATTTACCCATGTCTCACGATAGAATTGATACCTCACTTGTGTGGGTAGGCCTAGAGCCCGTGACAGAAAATGCCCCAAAACACAACATGGACACATCACATTTTCCCAAAGAAAACAGACCTGTTTTTGCAAAGTGCATAGCTGTGGATTTTGGCCTCTAGCTCAGCCGGCACCCAGGGAAACTTACCAAACCTGTGCGTTTTTGAAAACTATACACCTAGGGGAATACAAGATGGGGTGACTTGTGGGGCTCTCACCAGGTTCTGTTACCCAGAATCCTTTGCAAACCTCCAACTTTGGCCCAATAAATACTTTTCCTCACATTTCGGTGACAGAAAGTTCTGGAATATGAGAGGAGCCATGAATTTCCCTCCACCCAGTGTTCCCCAAAGTCTCCTGATAAAAATGGTACCTGACTTGTGTGGGTAGGCCCAGTGCCCGCAAAAGGAAATGCCCCAAAACACTATGTGGACATATCAAAATTATCAAATACTGAACTACCTGTTTTTGCTGGGGGGACCTGCGTTTTTGGTCCTGAGCTCAGCAGCCATATAGGGAAACCTACCAAACCCAAACATTTCTGAAAACTAGACAACCGAGGGAATCCAGGGAGGGCTGACTTGCGTGGATCCCCCAAAGTTTTCTTACACAGAATCCTCGGCAAACCTCAAATTTAGCTAAAAAAATCACCTTTTTCCCACATTTTTGTGTGGGATCCCCGCATCAGGGCACGTTTTCTATCACCCAAAGGTAAAAATGATACCTCATTTGTGTAGGTGGGCCAAGTGCCTTTGAGAGGGAAGAGCCAAAAACATGTTGAAATTGAGGGGGAACTAAAGCGGATCCTAAATGGAATTTTGAAAAAACAACATTTTTAGGCTGACAAGTAAGGCAGGATTTGTATTGGTATAGATGAGAGAATTCTGGGTAGTAGGAATTTTGTGGATTCCTGCAGATTCCGGAAGGTTCTATCACACAAATGTGGAAAAAATGTGTGATTCTAACAAACTGTGAGGTTTTCAGGACTTTGTGGGTATAAAAATGGGGCAGGGTGCATGTGAAGCACACCACCCTGGACTCACCCAGATGTTTAGTTTTCAGACGTTTCTAGGTCTTCTGGATTTTTCTACATGGCAGCGTCCCAATGTCCAAAAAGTGCAGCCCTCACCGTTCCAAGTGGGATAATTTTAAGAGTTCGCCAACTCTCATTGCCCAAATGTAAAACCAAAACCTAAAATAATCAAATCTTCTTGCTTGCTGTGGGATAAGATGTTTTAGTGTGCGGGGGAGAGCTGAAAGACGGTTACCACCTTCAGTTGGGGTGGGGGCATAACCATGCCCATACTGATTGGTAGCCACCACCACACTATTTTTTTTATTTTTATTCCCTGGCATCTAGAAGACTTTCTGTCTCCCCGGGGTGTGGATCGGGGGTAATTGCCCCATCTGCTCACTGGTTGGCAGACCAGCTTTGGCCCCATTTATTTGGGGTGGGGGTATGGCCATACCTCCACCCTCTTATATTAAAAACAAATCTTCCATGGTCTCTGCTGGGCTTTCTGCCCCCCTTAGGGGCAGATGGGCCTTACACAAATAGCCGATAATGTGCCCACATGGGGAGCGTCCCTTGCCCAAGGGGCTGCCCCCCAAACAAAACACACACACCAATCCCTGGTGCCCAAGTCGTTTCTCTCACCCTGGGGCAGGATGGCCTAATAGAAATAGGCAGATCTGCCCAAAAGGGGGGTAGAAATGGCCTAAAATATTTTCCAACCCCCCCCCCCCGGGGAGCGACCCTTGCCTAAGGGGTCGCTCCCTTTATCAATATAAATTAAAATAAAATAAATCCCTGGTGTCTAGTGGCTTCTGCTACCCCTGGGGCAGATCAGACTAATTAATATAGACCAATATGCCCCTAGGGGGGCAGAAAAGGCCTATTAAAAAATTGCCCCCCTGGAGCAACCCTTGCTGAATGGGTCGCTCTCCTTATCAATATAAATTTTAAAAAAAAAACTGATGCCTAAAGGCTTCTGCCCCCTTCTGCCAAGGGGCCACTTCCCTTCTCTGTTTACCTAATGTAAACAAAGTCCCTGGTGTCTCGTGGGCATTGATGCAGGAAAGGCAAAAGCCTTTCGTTCCCTTTTCATACTTCTCTGCTTCCCCTGCACCGGTACTGAGGAGAAACTAGTTAGTTTCTCATGGGGTCACGAGATGGGAGTAGACCTCTGATGAGGTCAGCGCGCGTTGGTGCACTGACATCATCAGACGTCACTTGGGGGGTGGAAGGGTTGGGGTGGAAGGGGAATTGCTTCCCCTTCCAGCCCTGCCTTTAGGCCCTCGGGCGGAGCACCAGAGCTTCCCCCAAGGGTCTATACAAGGACGTAGTGGTTACGTATGTGGTGCCTCAGCGCCGCGCCACCAGATGTAACCACTACGTCCGTGGCGGGTAAGGGGTTAAGTTAACCTAATAGAAATGAACAAAGTAAGTCAGTATGTGTGGCATGCTTGAAATTGTTTGCGACAAATTCACAATTACTGTACCCAGAAAGAGTAGATAAGTCCTGATGAAAGTCAAGTGACCTGTTGATTCTCAAGGTTGAGCCAATCCAGATATCCAAGGTTCCTGGATGTGGACTCTATGATGAAGCATGCCACAAGTAACTCTAGTGGGTGAGAGCCCTAAGTAAACCCTAGGTTTGCTTTACATAGTGGGTGTGAAGGAGACGGGGAACTAACATAAGAGGGTCCTCTTTTATTGATCTTATTGCAAATCCCTATCTACTAACATTTGTATACAGGGATTTGTGCCAAAAATATATGCCTTCTCAAGGCAGGGACAAGAAATAGAAATGTTGTAATTTCTCCTATTTTTTCCTACTTGTCATGCTCGCAGCAATGTACAGCACACTTTTAAAGCAGAAAAATGTGAAATTATGTTATTTACCCTGAAAGAGTTTTGTTCCACTTCAAAACCTAGTCCTTACAGAACACATAAACTCTTGCACTATGGTGTAAGGATGTGCATTGGTACATGGAAGCATAAAGTACGCCAGTACTTTACAACATAAAAATTTTGAAAAACAAACACATAACCATGGAAATCATACAAATTAAGACATGATAAAGAAACTACCTCAATACAAAGATGACATTAAAGCAGACAACAGGCAGTAAGTATTTCAGGGAGTAAGACACAGTACAAATCCTGCCCTTTTGAATAAAACAAAAATACGCTGCTGTTTCACAAAGAAATAGCCAAAGGCATCAATGCACCATTATTAAGCTAGCTCCTCCAAAAACAACTATGACCTGTCATACCTTGGAGGGATAAATCACTGTGTACAACTCCACCTTACAGAACTCTGCCTCATAGAGAAATACAGGATACTAGGGTATAAAATGATAAACTGTATACTGTATACTAAACCAACAACGTTTTGGCAAACCTAAACTGAATCTACACATTCAGAGAGCATGAAAAATGCAGTAAAATAAAGATGAGAATTTGACAACAGATTCACATTATCAAGATAAAAAGAACTTCCAGCCAAGAAGGTCCATAACAAATTCCATACCAGACCAAATGTAGACTGTTGAACCCACCACCTTTGCAGTGTCATCCCCAAACATTTTGCGTTCCTCCATCCCTTTCCGTTGAATTGGTTTTTGTTGGCCTTAGGGCTCTGTGCACTTTACCACTGCTAACCAGTGCTAAAGTGCTTGTGCTATCTGCATAAACATGCTACCTTTATACCCAATTGGCATAATTAATTTACTTATAAGACCCTAGTAAAGTGCACTACCCAAGCCTGGGCCATGTAAATTAAATGCTACTTGTGGGCCTGCAGCCCTGATTGTGCCACTCACTTAAGTAGGCCTTTAAATATGTCTCAGGTCTGTCATTGCATAGCCTATGTGTGCAGTTTAAAATACCAGGTCAAACTAGCAAAATAAACTTTTTGCCAGGCCCAAGCCTTCCTTTTTAATACATACAGGTCTCGCCTAAGGTAGGCCCTCGTGAGTCCAGAGAACAAGGTACAATGTACTTTAAAAGTAGGAAATTTACATGTCCTGATAGTGAACAAAAACCTTTGATTTGTTCTTTACTACTGCAAGGCCTATCTTAGGATACCACAATAGTTGCATTGTTACATTTTATACGTGTAATTTTCAATGGGAAGAGATAACCAGTACATGTTTAGTGGTTCTGGAATTACACTTCAAAATCCTAACTTACAGTGACGTCTGGGTTTAAATTGCAATTCTAGAAAGTTGCCATTTTCTTACCTCAGCCATTTAGTGTTTGTAACCTGTCTCTGTTAACATGATTGGGTGTACTGATAGTTGGGCTTTGTGTATTCCTCCTAGACAGCCACAGAGAATAGGGAGCTTTGGTCTGCCTGAATGGACCAACGCTGGCAGGATGGGATGGAGGAGCTGGGCACAGCCCCACTGTCATGGTTCTGGATACTTTTCCCCTATTCAGCTCAGTACAGCAACTTAATGTGACAGGGTTACGTGAAAAAACATTATCTTCCAGCATATGTTGCACATTAATATTGAGGCTTGTATACAAGCTCCTGTTGTGCGTTGCTGTTGAATGTTATGTATGCATTATAGATCTCAGCTCCCTGAACTGTTTGTAATTGTGAATCTAAGTACCAAGTTGTTTGTCTACTGTTATGACACTGTTATGCTATGTGCCTTAAGTACTCTGCTACTCAATTGTGAAAGTGTAGTGCCAATGCTCAGTCACCCACAGGAAGAAAATGACATATTGACTTGTGTTGGAAGTGCACTAAACCTGATGATATGATGAGATCTTGGGTGTGGAATGCTGAGACTGGTATTTAAACTACGCCTGCAACTCCCACACTGCTTTGCTTCGAGTACACCTCATAGGAGCAGCTTAACGACACATCAAGCACCAGCAAGACAGTCAGCTGATCAATGCGTTGGACACTGGCTCGCTGCTGCATGTATCCAGTTGGCAGTCACCCACAAAAGAGTAAGGAGAATAGCACATGTTGAGGTACCTCCACGTAAAACCAACGGAAATATGCGCATAGAAGTGCAGCACTAATCACAGTGCATGTAAGACGTGTGACTAATTACGTGTATGAAAGACATTGCCATTAATCATAGCGCATCAAAGACTATGACAATAACCAAACAGAAGTAAAACTGAGTAATAAACACTAATGCAGTGCACAATAAGTGCACCTCTTTAAGGAACTGGGAACCAGTGAAGCAACAACTAATATTTAAAGCTAAAGACAGTCTGCACAATATGTTGGACCTAATGTTGTATACCAATGCTCCTGAGAGTGTGAAAGCAGCATTCTCTAAAGCAACTATACGCTGTGTCATTGTCAGATGCAAAGTGGTTTCTTTAACACTAAAAAAGTTGTGATATCAGGTTAATATGTATATGTTTCTCTCCTTATGGACTCTACATCCTGAAGTATTTATAGTATCTATCGTGTGTATCTGTATTGTGTACCTAAAATCTAACTTTCCTGGATCATTCCTGGAATCAGCTGTTCGACCTCACACCATCTAAACAAACAACCAAACAGGCGTGACTGTATGAGTGCCACATTTGACCTGGGTTTTTTGTGATCACGAACGGGCCCATTCAAACTGGAACCATGCCTCTCACACAAAAATCAGTGTGAGCCATCGCAATTCTATCTCTTCAGAAAGCAACTATCATCAGCCTGTGCGGACTTCTAGCCTGACGCTCCAGTCCTCCTGTCTGAGACACCCAGCCTGCTCCTCGCTCTCTTTGTTCCCATCGATCTTCTTCCATGCAAACAGGACTATTAGCAAAAAACCTGAGACAATAATCCTTCAGAAGGTCTAATCTTGGACTATATTCAACCCACACTCCATTGCTGTCAGTTTGAACTTTTGACTTTGACCCAGTCTAGTGCAATCAGATAGCCACAGTTGGCGAATTATGCTTTTAGGCACCATACTACAGTTTAGTCTTGAAAAATGTATTACTCCAGTTCTACCGATTAGATACATGTTGTTTAGTCTTGTTTTATTAATTAAATTCTGCTCTATTTTTCTAACCTGGTATGGGATGCTTTTTATGTGTTGTTTTCACTTTTTTACTGTTTGAAGTATTGTACAAATACTTTATGCATTGCCTCTAAGTTAAGCCTGACTGACTGTGACAAGCTATTGGGGGTGAGCACAGCTTAATTTGTGGTTTGCTGATGCCTTACCCCCCATGTTTGTGGTTGCGGCTTCACCAGAGCTCACACCCAAGTCAACCAGTAACCTAATTTCTAACAAAGATCAAGTTATAAAATGTAATGGTGACCAAGTATTTGAGCAGGGAAACACTGTGGTTACCACTATAAACTGTAAGGTCTCGATTCAGAGTGGGAGAGTTGATTTCGATCTCTCTGCAGCTTTAATTTACACATAGATTGGAATTCTGAGTTTTGCACTGACAAAACATCCTTCTGACAGATTGCACCAGTTCAAGCCTGGCAAAATGTATATGGGAAAAATACGTGAAATTTCTGATATATGTGGAAATTGGTGCTTAAAAGATTGATTCTGCAGGCAATTTCCTACACAATCTCAGATATTAGGTAATTTCCACTTCTGGTAAATACTTCACACTGGTCGACTTTTATTTACTGGGCTTAGGGACTATTTCACCCTATATCAAGACACTAGTATGAAGGTCTATGTTGCAAATAACATGTAACCAAGAACTTATAGAAAAGTTGATTACTGAACATAAAATCTGGGATCCAAAAATATGCCAAAGTGATACCACTTCTATTTCTGGAAGCTGGCAGTTCATGACAACTCACCAGGGAGCATAACATCATAACTAAAACAGCAAACTGCCTAAGACACCTATCCAAAATATGATTTGGGCTAGGTGTCAATTCATGGCACTATGAACATCAGCATCCACTGTGCATGATGACCGTCCATTTGTGCCACAGTGAATATTTTTGTGGAACACAACACAAATCAAATGACACACTGTAATGATATTCTCCACATACAAAAGGAACAAAGCAAAATGTGAAGGGTGTGGGCATAAAAACCCTCAACTAACCTGCTGAACAGCCATGGATGAAATGTCAGGAACAAGGACATCAATAGGCACCCATACTATGGCTCGGATGCAAACAGGAGAGTCAATTGCACAAAATCACTGTCAGACTGAAGTGCAGTTAATTAGGTGTTCAGTATATGATGGAAAGGGTAACAGGAGAGAAGGCGTAAAATGAGTTACATACCAGTGATAGCAACATTCACGACAGTGCAAGACACCAGAAGTAATATTTATTTGAGAAAAAAAGATCAATGGACTATATTTGCTATTATGTCCTTATTCAATAGCAAAGAGTAGGATCAGTAAATTTCTAAGAAGGTAAAACAGCTATTTGGAACTCCATACTACAATATTACACGTTCAAGCAGCACCCTATATTACCACTCTGTATACAAACCTCTTTCCTTGATAAGTATCCATCCATAGACCTTCAAATTCATCATAACTACTAAAGTAGAGGACATTGAGCCACTCCCAATTCTCTGAACAATGGTAAGAGAACAATTTACATTCCGAATATACTGTATCACAACAACTCCAACTGAAATCTAACCCAACCAGCCCTTTGCCAATATGATTCAAGCGCAAGCACACTGGAGCACACTATAGCAAGTGGAACCATCATGACCATGCATAAAGCCTGCATACATTCTAGTTGGAAGGACTCAAATGGTGTGAATGGCAACCATAATTACTATGTTGTACTGTGTTGTGTTCTGTTATGTTAATATTACATAGTGTACTAATCATCCAAGAGGGTATTCAGGGGCTTTGGCAGGTATGTAGGTGCGTGGTCCACAATCTGCTTATAGAAAGAGCCAGGTCTTTAGCTTATTGCGCAACTCAGGAAGTGAGGAGATGGCTCTGATGTGTTGAGGGAGGTCGATCCATGTCTTGGTTGTGATGTAAGAGAATGAGTGACCTCTAGTTTTGGTTTTGTGGAAGCAGGGAATTTGTGCAAGTGAGAGTGAGGCAGAGCATAGGTGTCTGGTAGGTTCTTAAAAGTGTATGCGGCTATTCATGTTTTCTGGACCTGTGTTGTATGGGTGTTTGTGTGAGTGAGAAGTTTGAATTGGCCACCCTTGTGAATGGGAAGGCACTGAAGCTTCCTGAGGTGATGTGGGTGGGGTGCAGGAGGTTAAGTATGAGCCTTGCAAGGGTATTCTGGATGGTCTGGAGTATGTTTCGGAGTTGTTTGGAGATTTTGGCAAAAAGAGTGTTTCTGTAGTCCAGTCTGCTGGTCTTGTGAGAAGGTCCAACTGGTGTTCTGAGGTAATCATTTGAAAATCTCTCACAGCATACATAGAAATGTGAAAGCAGGAGGTGATACTGTGTTGACTTGAACCATCATGTTCAGCTTGTCAACTAGTATCATACCTAGATTTCTTGCATTTTCTTCAGGTTTGAATATTAGTCCTTGCTCTAATGGCAACCAGGTGAAATCCCATTGGGAGGTCTTGTTGCTGAAGACCAGTACTTCTGTCATGTTGGAGTTGAGCTCCAGGCAGTTGGTTCGCATCCAGTCTGCGAGCATGGTCATGAGGTTGGTGAAACTGGTTATGCTGTTCGTTGTCTTGTCCGTCAGGGATAGGATGAGTTGGGTGTTATCAGTGTACAGGATGACGGTGATGTCTTGTGATTGGACGATGTTGATGAGCGGTGCCATGTTCAAACGGGTGTGGCTAAGGGACGATTCCCTTAGGGACGGGTGTAGTGGGGCTCCACATATCAGTTTCTTGGTCCCTGATGTGAAGGGTGGCAGCCTGACCTGTTAGTTTCTCCCCACAAGGAAGCACAGATCCATTTCAGAGTGTATCCATGTATGCCAATCTTGTGGTGTCTTCTGATGAGTTTGTTGTGGGAAACAGTGTCAAAAGCAGCAGAGAGGTGGAGCAGGATGAGGTTTACTGTTTCTTCTTAGTCCATGATGATTCAAATGTTGTAGGTGGGTATGATGAGTGCAGTTTCAGTGCTGTGGTTCTTTCTGAATCCTGATTGAGTGTTTTGTAGAAGCTGATGAAGGTCGAGCTGGGTTGTGAGTTTCTTGTTAATGGTCTTCTCAATCACTTTGGCTGGGTAAGGGAGCAGGGAGATGAGTGGGATGTTTCTCAGTTGATTTAGGTCAGCTGTGGGCTTCTTAAGGTGGACGTTGATTTCTTCAAGTTTCTATTCATTCTGGAAACTGGTCGATGTGATGGAAGTGTTGATTATGTGGGTCAGGTTGGTGCTGGTTGGTACTGTTCCCAGCTTGTAGATGTGGTGGGGGAACGGGTCCATTAAGGCCCCTGGGTGGATGGTCTGCATGATTGCTGCTGGGCCATTTCTGGCAAGGGTTTGTTTGTTTGGTCAGGGGGCCGTCTTGGTTTGTGGGTAGGTTAACAAGGAGTTTTCTGGGGTTGTGTTGGTGTGAGAAGTTGTTGTAGATGTTTGTGATTTTACTATGAAAGAAGTTAGATGGGTTGTTGCAGAGTTGTTGGGAGGCAACAATGATGTTGGCAGTTGCTGAGGGCAAGGTGAAATCCTTGACAATCAAGAAGATCTCCTGGCAGCTGTTGCAGCACCCTTCAATGCGGTCCACTTGTGCTTTTTACTTCGTGTCTCTTATTTGCTGGTTATAGCGCCTGAGTACAGCCTTGAAGGTGGTGTTGTGACTAGCTCCTCATTTCTTTTCTATCTGTTTACAGTGTTCTTTGGTATCTCAGAGGTCTTTTGAATCCCAGGTGGGCTGCTTGTTTGACCTACTATGCTTGTTGTGTTTAATGGGTTTGTGAGGTCCACACAGCTCTTGATCCAGTTGTTGGGTGTTGCTGATGTCCTTGTCGAGGTTGCCTGTGGGGCTAGGTTGATCTGTGTTCAACTTCTATGATTTTTCTCCAGCTGCATCTTGGAATGCTGAACATGATAGGGGTGCTGACTTTGAGTTTGTTCATTTGAAAGTTGATGATGGAGTGGTATGCCCATGGGAGCAGTGGGGTGGAGTTGTATTTGGTGCTATCACTTGTTGTGAAGATGGGTTTCAGTGTGTGTCCTATGGTGTGTTTTAGCTCAGTGATGACCTGGATGAGTCCTATGTTGCTCAAGCTTTCAAGGAGTCAAGGGGTCGTTCTGGTGCTCTAGGCGGCAGTGGAAGTCAACAAGAATAATGTAGACTCTGGAGTCAGTAGGGGGGCAGAGAAAATAATTCTGTGGTGAGGTTGGTAAAGGTGGCTCGTGGTCCAGGTGGTCGGTAGGCAAGGGTTCCATTCAGGGTGAAGGTTGGAGAGATGCCAGGCTTGTTTAAAGTAGGGTACCAAGTCAAATTTGAATATATCTCTGTATGAAACAATAAGGGCCTGATTCTGAGTTTAGTGGAGGGGGTTATTCCGTAACAAACGTGACAGATATTCTGTCTGCCCTATTACAATTCCATTGTAGCCTGTTTGTGATGGAGTATCCCCTCTCCCAAACTCTAAATCAGGCCCTTAATCAGTTAATAAATTGTCAAAAAAGGATGAGTGTACAAACTGCACAAAGAACCAGATGACCAATAAGGTCTGTGCCCAGTTACAATGCAGCTGAATTGATCCACACCAGATGGTGAAATCCAGGAGCTTTCCTCTGCAAATGCACCCAATGGTTGCATAGCAGTCATTAGAGCTACACTACAAATATTGAATGACCCAACAGATTTGGTGCTGTTAATGTCATCCATATTGACTATAGGTCAGATACTAATCAATCATGAAACAATGGTAAATACAAATGAACACTTTGGAAAAACTTTAATGCCAATTAGAGAATCCAATATGTCACCTCTAGAGGCCAGTTATAATGGCTTAAGCATTTTGTAATATTTAGCTGAATTTATGGTTGAATTAGCTTATCTTGAAGCTTTGTTTATGCCATGCTTGTTTTACCTTTCTTCCCAGTAGTTAAGGAAAGACAAATTTTCCTTTATGAAAACTGACCCTAAATCGTTAGGTCACATACTATAATACTAATTTTTTATCCAGTGTTTGTTAACACCCTAGTCCTGTCCGCAAGGCTAAATTTCAAATTTTCAGTTTTAAATCACCCTTGTAAAATTCAAGGATTGGAGATGCCATTTCTATTTTTAATGCTGGAGTCTCTGCTAAGTGCTGTGGTTCATTCTAAATATCTGAAGATTATTTTTAAACATTTGAATCTAGCACACCTACTTAGTTTTAGAAAACTGAAATGTACTCTATTAGTCTATTTACAATGAAGTTAACTGTGTAATGAAGTTTTTTAGTCTCTAAAAAGTCTTTTAGATTTTATATTCAGAGCACAACGTCTCCCTGCTATGCCTTTTTTGGTTCTATCAATTTTTATTTTTGTCTTTTAGTAATATCTTGATCGTTTTTAAATGGAATACTTGAATGTCTTTATAAAACAGCAGAACTGAATTGAAGTAAATTTTGGGCAATGCAAGCAAGGGTAGCACACCAAGTTAGGTTGCTTCAATAGCTTCTTGGTGATGGGAGAGCGATACATCAAGTTACACTAGTGGAATTCCATTACCAATAGGCTAAAGTAGGTCATTGTTGGTATAAGCGCATCTGGCCATATTTTGTCTTTTATAAGTTATTTATAAGGGGACGTTTTAGAGATTTGGTGGACCTTTTGACTGTGCTTAGAGTGATTCCACCATGAGCACAATCTTTACTCATAATCTGACCAACAACAACATAACATGATCATCAAATCAATTATCAGAAACTTTGAGTCAGTAAGCTTTACACACTATAACCCATGTGGCCATGAATAACCAAGCCTTTTAGTTACATTTAGAAAGTTTATTTCCCTTAATTAACAAAGCTAATACCCCGTAACTTAGTCTCAATACCAAATGATATGCATATATAAACAACACCGGCTGACCGAAGCGTTAAAAGAATCACAGTCTAACTAAAGCCTTTATGAAAAAACATTCAAGGGTTACAATACAAATTAATAACATCAATAGCTAGAAAACAGAGATAGCATACATCTAGATTCAATAGGAGAACAAAATCAATACTTGGTTAATAACATTTAGCAACACTTTGGGCATACTAAATAACCCTCCAATTAGAATACCATGTTTGGCCTTCAAGCAAAAACAATTTAGTCAAAATTAATTTGGAAAACATCTAACTAGGGCTCTATCAAAACAGCGGTTGGTAGCTAAAAAACAAAACAAAAATCTACAACAGAAAAAATAGAAAGCTGCGATTTCTCTTCGTCAGTTGGACATCTGTCTGGTCAGCATCAGCAACGGGACAGTGAAAGAAAATAGCTCAGCCACGAGAGGGATCTAAGTTAACTGAACCACTTAAAGGGCACCAAGGTAAAGAAACAGTGTTAACACAGTTGCTCTATGAGGATTATTATGAGGGGAAGGAACATGGGGGAACTACTCAGCTCCTCAAACAAGACCACTATGGGTAGAGGATGGAATAGAATGAGCTCCAGCTCCTAAGTGCAGTCAGACTAAGTTAAAACTCTATAAAGAATCTTCTCACACCATCATTCATCAGAAAATCGTATCGAATTTCTCGATCAAAACAAAAGGACAAAAAATTATTTTGCCAATCACTAGTTGCTGCATCTGCTTATTCAGGACCTGTGTACCTTTGTTTTGCAATGCTTTTTCTTTTCAGTCTTCAATCCACGTTTGATTCTCCATCACTCAAACCTTCCTTTCATGTGTTGTCTACTTCTTCTTCGATTGTTGATACTGTAATTGATTCTTTTCTCTTGGCTTGTGGTTTGGCCACATTTCCTTTCAGTAGACCTTTCTTTAATGCTCTTTTAAAGGTTGGACTTTCAGCTTCTTCAGGTTCTGCAGATTTTAACTTGATTTACCTGTGACTTCTCTTGGAGGAGTCAGACCATTTTGACTTTGATCCAATTTAACTCCTTCCACTGTGTCTGTAGCTTTCCTGTTTGCCTTTCAAGATCACCTGCTTCTGGGAGAAACTCTTTCTACCTCAGTTGAGATTGCTTTAATATCACTCTTCTGTATGGTATCCATTGTGTCTCTCACAGGAGTGTTTGAATTGTTATGGTCTGCTCAGAGTTAGTCTCTGATTCTCCAGCTTCCTTCTCTGATGCTGGAGTTTGTCCGCAAGCTGTTGATACTCTCAACAACTCTTCTTCATTGTCCAAAGGACAGGGTACTTTCCGAGTATGGATGGCATGAATCCGGCTCAGAACTCCTGTACACTTCACAGCGGTAGTAGTAACCAGTGCCACTTGATGAGGACCCTTCGACCTGGGCCCAAACAATTCTTTCTCACATGTTTTCTGGTCACAACCCAGTCTCCAGCTCTCATGTTGTGGCTTTGACCTTGGGATGGCTACACAGTGGTGGCCTCCACCTGATGAGACATAGAGCGAACCACATCAGCTAGACCCTTGCAGTAGTCCAACACCATATCATCTGTTATGTTCACAAGAGCATTGGCAGGAATCGCGGGCAATCTCATAGCTCTGCCCATGAGGATTCCATGCAGCAACAGCCCAGTCTTCAAGTTAGGTGTGTTTCTCACACTCATCAGAACTAGTGGTAGCGTGTCTGGCCATTTCAGGTTCATGGACTTATACCTTTACAAATCTTGACTTCAGGGCACTATTCATTTGCTCAACAAGTCCTGATGCTTCAGGACAGTAACTACAATGCAACTTCTGCTCAATGTTTAAGGCTGAACATAGTAATTTAATTACTTTATTGTTGAAGTGACTTCCTCGCTCTGATTCTAAAGAGATCGGAATACCAAAATGAGGAATCAGTTAACTAAGCAATGGCTTTGCTGCAGTAAGTCTGTCATTCCTTCTTGTGGGGTAAGCTTCAATCCAGTGACTAAAAATGCAAACAATCAACAATACATATCTCAATCCTCCACACACAGGCACCTCAATAAAATCCATCTGCATTCTGCTAAATGGACCTCCTGCTCTTCCAATGTGGCCCATGCTGACAACTGTCCTGTTACCCACATTCATCCACTGGCAAACAATGCAAAGATGGCTAACTGTTTCAGAGACCTGTCTAAACTTTGGATTGAGGCAAAATTGCTTAAACATTCGAATTATAGCATCCCTCCCAACATGCTTGACCATGATAATATCTAGCCATTTGAATCAACAGGTTTTTTGGGAGGACTATTTGGACTTCCCCTGATACCCACACATCATCATCCCTTTGCACACATTTCATTTTAACCCACATTTTCTTTTCATCTTTGTCAACGTTTTCTTGAAGACCTTTCATGTCTTCCCAAGTGTCAATCACAGTTAAAGCATAATTCGTACATTTTTCTTCTTCAGGTAACAGTTCCAATTTGTCCTTGAAAGGTAAACAATTCAATGGGCAAAACCTTGTGACTTGTTCTGCATATCCATTTCTCATTGATACAAAGTCTTGCGATTTCTGGTGTGCACTTCATTTTACCACATCAATCTTCTAAGTCAACTGTAAAGCTTGTAATAAATCATGGATTCTTTCACCATTTATAATTGTTGAAGCAGAAGAGGTCAGGAAACCTCTCTGTGACCATAGCTGGCTGAAATCATGGACTATTCCAAATCCATACTGACTGTCCTCATAAATGGTAATTTTAAGCTGTGCAGGGACATTGCATGCTTTAGTAGGAGCCAATCATTCAGCAACTTATGCTGAATAAACTTCTTGAAGCCAGAAAGCTTTAAGTAAACCCGAAATTGTGCACACAGCATATCCTGCTTTCAGTGTTCCATATTATATCTTAAACAGAAACCATCAACATAAATATTTTTGGTCATTTTCTAACAATATGGTATCCCAAACATCAGTTCTAGGTTTCGTGCACAAATCAGTCACTTCCAGACAGTCATGTTCAACATCTTTCAGTTTATCAAATTCAACATTTTCTTCTGGAGGCATGGTTGCTGGGTTAAGCATAGTACACATTTTCAGACTAACATTTAGAGAACCAAGAATTACAGTTTCATATTGGGTTATCTCGCATTGGTCAGATATTGGGTCTTGGTTCTGGTGAGCAAAACTTCTAAGGAGTGAGGGACCAAAACAGTTAAAGGATGTCCCATCACAATGCTCTCACTCTGAGTGGGGATCAATCCAACTGTTGCTACAGTTTGCAGACAGCCAGGAAACACTGCTGCAAATTGGGTTAAAAGTAACTGAAAAATATGCTACTGTGCCGTTTACACCACCATGAACCTGTGTTAGGGCAGACAAAAACAAGCATTATGCTCATGACAAAAAACATAAATGGCTTTGTGTAGTCAGGCAGTCCCACAGCCGGAGCTTTTCACTGACTTTCTCTCAATTCAGTAAAGGCTTTCATACAGGCTTGGTCCCTAAGGGATCAGTAACCTCTTTGTGAGTCGGCTTCTGCAATGGCTTTGAAATGATTGAAAAATTGGAAATCCACTGGCAACAATAGCTCACCATTCCCAGGAACATTCTGACGTCTCTCTGAGTAACTGTGGGAATTCATCTGCAATATGGCTGTGACTCTCTCTCTGGAAATCCTTCTAGCTGCCTTTTCAATTTGGTGTCCCAAATATTTTACTTCTTCTGATAATACTGTCATTTAGCTGGGGAAACTTTGGGGGTCATTCTGACCCCGGCCGGCGGCAGACGCCGCCGGCCTGGCTGGGACCGCCAGAATACCGCTGTGCGGTCAAAAGACCGCCGCGGTTATTCTGGGTTTCCCGCTGGGCTGGCGGGCAACCGCCAAAAGGCCGCCCGCCAGCCCAGCGGGAAACACCCTTCCACGAGGAAGCCGGCTCCGAATGGAGCCGGCGGAGTGGAAGGGGTGCGACGGGTGCAGTAGCACCTGTCGCGAATTTCAGTGTCTGCTAAGCAGACACTGAAATTCAAAGTGGGGCTCTCTTACGGGGGCCCCTGCAATGCCCATGCTGTTGGCATGGGCACTGCAGGGGCCCCCAGGGGCCCCACGACACCCCATACCGCCATCCTGTTCCTGGCGGCCGAAACCGCCAGGAACAGGATGGCGGTATGGGGGTCAGAATCCCCATGGCGGCGCAGCAAGCTGCGCCGCCATGGAGGATTTCCCTGGGCAGCGGAAAGTCGGCGGTACACCGCCGACTTTCCGTTTCTGGCCGCGGCTGTACCGGCGCGGTCAGAATGCCCAAAGGAGCACCGCCAGCCTGTTGGCGGTGCTCCCGCGGACCACGGCCCTGGCGGTTTTTACCGCCAGGGTCGTAATGAGGCCCTTTATGTCCGTTCTTTCCCAAATGATTTAACGAGACAATGGTATCATGCTTGCATGCTTCTTTTGTCTTTCAAACAACTAACACATCATCAATGTACCTAAACAATGTCAATTGGAAAGGCATTTCCAATGACTTCAAGTTATCTTTCAGTATCTGATTGAAAATGGACAGTGACTCTGAAAATCTTTGAGGAATTCTGCACCAACAGTAAACTCTGTCGAAGAATTTAAAACAGAAAAGAAACTGGCTATCCTCATGAAGAGGCACAGAAAAGAATGCTTGTGATAGGTCCACTATGACACACAGACACTCTGACACTGTCCTTTTGTCATGCCCTACGCTCTGGATCTTTCAACTATGGACTGCCAAATGGCATTTTTCTACCCTAATGGCAATTTTGAGGGGACAAAAAGTGGATGTACATAATTTGTCACCTCTGTTATAAGTATTTGATTCTCCTCCTCACTAAAATTACTCTTTCTCTTCTCCTGGGTCAGTCTGGGCATCTTGGCTAGTGCTGGAGAGGTTAGAGTTGTTGATCGGTCTGCTGCTGCCTGCTCCTTCTTTCCCTTTATATGTATGGTGAACTGTTTTTTTTCAAATGTGTCACTTTTGGTTGGATTTCTGACATATTGTGCATTCAAATGTGACACAAGGCTGATTTACATTGCTTTACATGCAGCAAAGCAGGCAAGCCTTGCTTTGCTGCACATGTGTCAGTTTTCACTGCAGCATCCCTCGCATGGATGCATCATTTTTTTGACTAACCATGGCTCCTTACTCCATGGTGTACGGTGTCATAAATACAACCCATCTAACCCATATAGGACTTTCATATTGCAGCACAAATGTTTCTGACTGATCGCTACCTTACTGCATCAGTTCTTGTAAATATACCCTAAGTCTGCACACATTGTTCAGTACTACAGTCCCTTTGTCCTGTACTAGAGTGTACTACTTTAAACACATACTACTAGCACAGACATGTTATGCTAACCATGTGCACACTGTTCCACATTTCAAACTATGTGTTGTGTATGTCTTGCACAGTGACATGCATTCCACACATGAATTTATCCCCCAAACACTTTCAGATCAACCTGATGGTGGGCAGTAGCGAGTGAAACACAATGGAGCTGAACTTCAGAAGAGGTGAGTGAGCCTGTAGGTCTCATTCCAGTGACCCAGGGTAGAATGGTTGTGTTCACTACAACTGATCACTAAACAGTATGCTGCCACCCCCGTTTTGCTCTGTTTTACTCCAAGCGAAGGCAGTACCAAAGAACAACTATGAGGGTAGGTCTTTAGGTGGCTGCAATACATGGCACAGGCCTGCGTCATGGCACACACTCATATTCCATGATCCCCTGTGGGAATATACCAGCATTAGTGATCCATACAACAATACAGTTGGACACACAGTTACACAACTGCTACCATGCAGTGTAAATTTCCAACCCAACATCACCATTGCACCATAGGTAATGAAATTGTGCACGTCCACACCCATTTTTTTTTTGCATTTGGACATGCACACTTCTCTGTCTGCCTTCCTGATGTGATGTGATGGCTTTCAAATATCTCTCTTGTCTTACATTTCAGAAAAATGCCACACATTGCTATTTTAGCAGTTTATTATGTTTTGGTAAGGACCTTTGACCCTTCTTTCATTGCTCTGCAAAGCTTGGTAAATGTGTATTGTATCAAGTGTGGGCACATCTAGTCTTAATATCAATCAGCCCTGTAAAGGTGTAACATATGTGCTGTTTTGTGGATCCCCACACATGCAGAATTCAAATGACATTTTGACATCCATACCTGAGACTAGGCCTTGCGACATGACAGCTGTCTCTCATGACCTGTGATGGTATCTGCTGCAACATTTGCCCCAGCAAAGTGCTGCCATTCTGCATGCTAATCCACATGTGACACACACTACAATTAGGAGCTTGCCTCCCTGACTGACATATTGGGTGATTTGCACTCTTTCTTACACTGAGTGCCACATGAAGCACACTTTGATGCAGCAAAACACAGCTGTGTTGAACTAACCCATATCGTTGGTCAATTGGAAAGAGGAAAATACCAACAGTCAATGATTTTGTACACTGTTACTCAGGCAAAACTGACTAAATACCTAATTTGGATATTGGCAGAGGGGTTACTCCGTCACAAATGTGACAGATCACACCCACCTTAATATGATCTCCATAAGCTAATATGGAATCGTAATATGATGGACGGTATGTATAGGTTTGTGAAAAAGTAACCACACCCGACAAACTCTAAATCAGGCCCTAAGTGTGTTATGTATGAAAGCAAACTCATACACATTTCTTTAACTTCTGTGTTAGGTACTGTTCACCATTGTTTTACACATGTGGTTTCAACTTCTACATGTCATTGCACATATTGTCCATTGTGTGAAACATAGGACACATTGACCTGCTGACTTTCATGTTTAGGCAGTATATCACTGAAGTACATTAAAATGTTCTTAACAGCTCTATGTTAATTATGTTAATTGCGCTCACTATGTCTGCAAAGTAACAAACTTAAGATCAGATTCTCTTACATACATTCAGCCCTATATAGGTTGTGAAAGTGGCAACATGTTTGACACACAGACACGTGTTCTTTCGTCACATATAATGTCCTTGCCTGCCTACATGACATTTCCACTGCCTTTGATTTGTTAAATTAATTTAGCATGGCTATTTGAAATTTAGAAATTTCCAACATGTAATATGAATATTTAATTTGGATTTTTTCATACATCACTTAGACCCTCATTATGATACTGGGCGTAAAAACTGCCTACCACTGCGGCGATGGCCGCCAAAAGACCGTCGCCTCAGCTACCAGCCCTCTGCCATATCATAACCACAGCCGGATTTCCACCAGAAAGATGGCAGAAATCCAGTTGTGGCCATGCCAGCTGATGGTGGTAAGGTGGCGCTACTGCCACTAGCAGTGCCACGCCTGTAGACCGCCACCAGCCATATTCTGACCCAAAATACGGCCTGGCAGTGTTCTGCTGGTGGATGCTGCTGGTGGCAGCAGCGCCCTGTCCCGTCTCCTACCAGTCGGGGGGAGGGGGTGGGTGTTGTGTATGTGGGGTGTGTTTGTGTGTAGTTTGTATGTGCGTGGATGCTGGTGTGTGTTGCGCGTTGGATGCAAGTGTGCATGTATGGTGGTGTGAGTGCATGTATGTTGTGTGTTGTGAATGCGTGTGTCATGCATGTTTAAAAGTGTGTGCAGGTGTGTGGGAGTGGAAGTATGCATGCGTGGAAGTTTGTGTGGAAAGGGTGTGTGTATGTGTGAGTGTGTCAAGGGGGGCGTGAATGTTGGGGGGTGGGGGATTGGAGGGGTTACTGGAGAGGGATCTGGGAGACCCCTATCAGTTACAGGGAAGGAATTTGTGGCAGTAAGGAAGCCACGAAAACCATGGCCGTAGGTGGGGTCATAATGCTGCAGGTGGCACAGTGACTGCCGCTGGGCTGTATGTCTCCAGCCCGGCGGCTGTTACTGCCATGGCGGTCGGAGTGGCCATAGCCAACCCGCCAATGTCATAATATGGCGGTACGTACTGCCAGCCTGTTGGCAGTACCTACCGGCACGTTACAGCCGACCGCTGGGGTCGTAATGACCCCCTTATTGTTTTGGTATAGAAAGTTGTCATGCTGAATATCAGTTTGCAAACAGGTATGGCAATGTAGGCCTTTTTTGCCTTGGACAACATATCGATATAGGTAACTGTATACTACAAACGTATCTGCAACACTTTTGGTTTTCACATGTATGTATGATATTTTGCCTTGTAGGTGATTCTGTACTTATATGCGTATATTCTGACATCATTGATGTAGCATGAGAGGGTTAAATTTTTTACCCTGATTTGACTATTATACTGTACGTTGGTTGCATTCCCTCCTATGTTTTGTTCTAGTGTGTGAAATTTTTCACATAATATTCAGTGACCATGTAATGTTTACATAGATGGAGTCAGATGCAGGAAATGTAGGCAGCTTGATTTAATAAATTGTGCATTTATCACATAGAAGAAGTATGTCAATCTGGGTTATTATTTATGTGTACTTTTGGACCTTGAAATTTGGAATGGCTGTGCAGCCACTGAGAAAACCATCTTGTACTACCTGAGGAAGGCGGAAGCTGAAACGTTGCAGTAGAAATATATTTTTGTTCTTTAGTGAGATCATCTGTTTGAGTCACTTCTTTCTTATATATATATATATATATATATATATATATATATATATATATATATATATATATACTATTTCAAATTATAATAGTTTTGGAAAATTAATAGAGTTGTTAAGTTATTTTATGTTTTTTTAAGTAAACTACTTTCTTCTTTTCAGCACTTTCCCTACTTTGCATACACTGAAGTAGGAATAGTAAATTATACCCCTCTGGAGTCCAATACTTTCCCTACTGTTGCACAGACTGCAGTGGAAATAGTAAATTCTACTCCTCTGGAGTCCAACACTTTCCCTACTATTGCACAGACTGGACTGGGAATAGTAAATGTTATCCTTTGGGAGTCTCCTTAATAGAATTTCTAAAAATTAGGGTTTTGAATAGCAGATTTTTGGAGGACACCCGCTTAAGTTATACATTTTACTGCACTAAGTCACCATCAGTTTTTGTCTACATAATTCTTTCACTGCCACTGATTCCCCTGGTAAAGCAATTTGCAATAAAATTCAGCACATCCAGTGATCATTTGTTCCAGCTCCTGTTGATAGGAATAGCTTCACCCACCCACACACGAGACCCTGAAGAAGTGGGTGCAGTGGTAACCACAAACTTTAAGGTGCATATTTATGGAAAGTGGCACTGGACCAAGTGCAGCGCCATTTTCCCTGCGTCCCTTAGCACCTCCCTTCCACCACCATGTGTGCACCGTTTTTAAAATAGGTGCACCATGGTGCAGGGTAGGGGGCAAGAGTGTAATTTTGACGCTACTCCTACAGAGTACAGAGGGCCCCATTCTAAAGTATGGAAGTCCCCTTATAGCACCTGCTCTTGAACAAGCGTTCAAAGTGCCATAAAAATGGCACAAAGAAATATCATAGATTTCCTTATGCCATTTTTCCAGCTCGCCTTACGGGTGAACGCCCGTTTACATACATTATGCCTGGCTCAGGCATAATGTAGCGCAAAGGGTTACAGAGTGGTGCAATGCATGCATTGTGCCACCCTGTAACTATCAGGCACGGAAATGTTGTCCTCGTTGAACCTCATTCACGTAAAAAATAATGAAGTTAATGTGATGCAAGGTGGCGCTAGGGAATTATAAATATGCCCGTAAGTGCTTACGGTGGTCTGCAGAAAGAACCTTGCATTGGCTGCCAAAGAGATCATGATTAACAGCTTAAGAACAAAAGTCCTCCCAATAGTTGTTGGGTCCATTTTAGAAAGAAACTATCTGAGTATTATCGAAACCGAGCCCATGCCAATGTAAGGGCCAATCACCCATGGCCAGAGGATAACTTGCCTTCCGTAATATTGTGTTGCATTCATGTAAGGGCAGAGAAAACTGGTAAGGTACCAGAAAACCCAGCCAGAAAACTCCTTACCATGGAATCAACTGAAGACTTCAAATAAATCTTATACGAACCAGCTGTGGTTAGAAAAAAACATAGCAAGAGATAATTTTCGGTTTAAAATATTGTTCAGTGCCAGGCTGAGCAACCCTAGGCAATTTTGGGAAATCATTAACAACCTAAATCTCAGAAGCAGGAGCATAAATAACTCAAACATTACAGAGATTGTGGGTGAATAATCTTGTTGCAACTTTTTCAGTAAAACTTCAGAGTCGAGCTATCGTCATCTCAAACAATTAAGCGCCCACGAACACGATCGAATGTGGTCCGGAAGAAAAAAATAACTCACATACACTCTGGCCCGTATTTATACTCCGTTTGCGCTGAATTTGCGTCGTTTTTATCGACGCAAATTCAGCGCAAAACTAACGCCATATTTATACTTTGGCGTTAGACGCGTCTAGCGCCAAAGTATTGGCAAAGAGCGTCATTTTTTAGCGTGAACGCCTTCCTTGCGTTAATGAGATGCAAGGAAGGCGTTCCCGTCTAAAAAAATGACGGCGACGCAAATGCGTCGTATTTATACTCCCGGGCAAAAATCACGCCCAGGAGGTGGCGGGTCAAAAAACCCCGCATTTGCGCCACATTTTAACGCCTGGGTCAGGGTAGGCGTTAAGGGGCCTGTGGGCTCAAAATGAGCCCACAGGTGCCCTCCCCTGCCCCCAGGGACCCCCCCTGCCACCCCTGCCCACCCCAGGAGGACACCCAAGGATGGAGGGACCCACCCCAGGGACATTCAGGTAAGTTCACGTAAGTATAATTTTTGTTATTTTTCAATTTTTTTGGGTGGCATAGGGGGGCCTTATTTGTGCGCCCCTACATGCCACTATGCCCAATGACCATTGGGCAAGGGGGCATGACTCCTGTCTTTACTAAGACAGGAGTCATTTAAATGGCGTCTGGGCGTCGAAAAAATGGCGCAAATCGGGTTAAGACGATTTTTTATCGTCAACCCGACTTGCGCCATTTTAAGACGCCCTAGCGCCATTTTCCCCCTACGCCGGAGCTGCCTGGTCTACGTGGTTTTTTTCCACGCACACCAGGCAGCGCCGGTCTGCTTGCGCCGGCTAACGCCATTCCATAAATACGGCACCCGCATGGCGCTTCGGAATGGCGTTAGACGGCGCTAAATTTTTTGACGCTAAACTGCGTTAGCGCAGTTTAGCGTCAAAAAGTATAAATATGGGCCCTAATATTTTAGTTACTGCCTTCCTGGCTGAACAATGCAAATGGCGAAGAAGAACTTACTTGCTTTAAAAACAGGCTTTATTGTTTTTAAAGCAAGCATCAATAGCGAACTGCTCTGGAGCAAAATGACGTCCTGCGGCTTACCGGACTCTCTACTGATGGTGATAACTTTGTTGTACACAGACAACTGGATTCAGATAAAAATTGGAGATGGTACGAGCCCATCCTGAAAAATTCCAACACACTAAGGTTTAAAGCAGGGCTGTGTGTTAGCCCCACAGTTATTTAATCTTTTTTGGTGACCTTACCCACTCCTAGATGCAGAAAACTCTCAACCACCATGTCTAGGTCCTCTTCACCTTACTCACTTATCAAATGTTGATATTGTCCTATTTAGCCAAACTAGGTTGGGTCTTCAAAAATTGTTGAACGTGCTCACCAGTTATACAAGGACTGATCACTTGGAGATCAATGTGAACATGACAAAAATAATGCTACTTGGCATTCAATCAAGCCGTGCTCTGAAATTGTATTTAAATGATGTCCAGCTGGAATCAGCATTGCACTACAAATACTTGGGTATATACTTTGATACTCAAGGGTCTTTCATCCAGCAGGAGCAGTGCATCAGAAAGAAGGCCTTGGCTTTAACATCCATTTTCACCACCCTGGCAAGGAAATTAGATGGGCCTTCTTACTACCCACTTCTAGCAGTCATCTCCTCAAAATTATTTCCAACTCTCATCTATGCTAGTGTGGCCATGTGAGGCCTGTACACTCCGACTATTGATAGAATCCAAATCAATAGGTTCAGTCAAGTTTTAATTCTACCTTAACACACATCTCCAGCCTAACTTCACCTTGTATTTGGTTTAACGAGATAAGAAGTCCTAGTATTTGGTTTAACAAGATAAGAACTGGCCAGAAGAGTCGCATCAATTAAGACCTGGTACAAGATCAGCCATGCCCAAGACATATTGAATAGTGCCCTCTGATCAGCCCTCCAAAATGACTGGCTAGCGGCGTATAGTAATTATTTGTACATTTCCATCAATCTGCTGAGTTTGAAAGAACTGTGGGAGACTGGGGTGACATATGATTCCTTTAAAAAGGGAACCTACGGTGCTGCAAAATTAATGTCCTTTATTAAATCAAATTTAGAGCACGCTCTCATGCGTGGATGGTCATCAAGCACTACACCTCATTGGCTCCAGTTCCGTAGCTTCTAATTCTTTATTCTGTGCATTTGAAATGTAGATTGATGGCTCTGCATCTGGGCAGCATACCGACCTTGGCAAACATATCAGCATGGAAGCACTCAGGGTTAACCCTGTGTGGGAATTGCAATAGTCAGGAGGAAGAACGTATTCATGTTGTTTGCATCTGCCTGCAGTTGCAGAACATTAGGCAGAATTTAATGAAGAGAAGCTTCAATGGCAGAACCATTCGGACGTGCAGTTAAGCCCTCATAGCATGTTTCAAACCTGGTGATGTGCAGATAAAGTGCAAATTCCTCAAGCTTCTGGTGTAAGTGCTATTTGGACAAACCGTTGCACCCCAATCTTTAACTCAAATTGTAATTCCTGAATAGTGCTGATGGGTTACGCCCAAATACCTCAGCACCACTTTTATCTTAAGGGACATGCAGCAAAATTATAAAGTCCTATAAAGCCAGTGAATGATCTGTTTTATTCTGAGTGGTAAATCTAGCTGTATAGTGGCCCACTACTCAAACTAGCCATCACAAGGCAGCGGTTCAGAGGTCAAATGTCAGATAGTCACCACCAAGCACTTTAGCATCCTTTATAGTACAGGTTCAAGAATGGTCGCTTATGTCCAATTTTCAATTATCATAAATGGGTAATTGTCATAAGAATATTTCATCAATGTGTTTTAAAAGTGGTTTTAATTAATCAGGTAATAGACAATGTGAATTATGTTTGAGTTAATTGCACCGTATAATTTGGCTGCAAGTAGCAATATACTTATAACTGCACACCGTATGGTTCAGAAACAAAAGGACAGGCAAACCATAGTAGGTAACTTAATATTCTTTTCTGAGAATTAATTGATTATGCCGATCCTGGACGTTCATATATGTGTAATGTTTATGATTTTTTTAACACTTGTTTTATGATTGTAATGATTTTACTTAATCAGACAATAATCTTGACTTAACACTAAATCAGTGCTTTTCAAGACAAATTAAGAGGACGGTGCAACAACTCCATCACTGAACATTCAAAGGACGTGATTAATGTGGACTGATATGGCATATTGCATATCACAGAGGAGTGCCAGAGCTATACAAAGGAACAGGGCTGAAGGTTGAGAGCTTTTATATAGTCAAGGAACACTGAAGTAACTTGCACTATCCTTGTAACTGGAAGGGAGAATGTATCTTTATTTTATAATAATAATACATGATCACATCATCACTCTTCCAACAGACATTTTATATTCTTGGGGGATTTGACGCTTCTGATGAAAGGGATACTATGTTTGCGGTCATGAACACTAAAAATGTAATCTCTAGTAGGAAATTAAACACACTAAAAAACAGTATTTTTGCAAAAATATATTGGATTCAGTTTAATGTAAATCAGATTAAAACTAGCTGTAGAAAAAATAATATTATGCGGAGAGATTACTTTTTTCCTGAAAGGAGCAATGTGCAAAAATAAACAGTTGTCATAAGCCTTCCCTTTCCTCTGGCTACTGTTCATTTAAGAAAAACAATTCATAAGGACAAAAAAGCAACTTCACTTTTCCTTGTTTAAAGTGCAGCTTCAGTGATGCTCCCTATCCTGTCTTTCACCTTGGCTGCTATTATGATGTCACAATTCCATTGTAAAAGTTTATTACAATGCTCAAAATGTAAACAAATAGACAAAGAAATTAGGCCCAAATTTATAAAATATGGCGCATCATGGTGGTAGTCAGGTGGACTAGCATCATAATTTTTTTCACTAGTCCGGCTCTTTGCAGGACTAGCATAAAAATTATGACACTCATCCTGCAAGGCATCCAGAGGCCTATTGAACACCATGGGCGCATCATTTTAACACCTGCACTGCCTGCTAAAAAATGCTGATACAAATAGCGCAAAGGAATCTTATAGATTCCATTGCCCCATTTTTATGGCCCCCCGAGTGCCGGAACGCCCTCCTGACATACATTATGAGTAGCGCAGGCATAATGTGGAGCAAGGGGTTAAAAAGTGGTGAAATACAAGCATTGCGCCACTTTGTAAATATGGGGGCATATTTATACTCCATTTGCGCCAAATTTGCGTCATTTTTTTTGCGCAAAATCGGTGCAAAACTAACTCCATATTTATATTTTGACGCCAGAAACGTGTCAAGTCAAAATTTTCGAATTTGCACAATTTGTTAGATGTGTCAACCTGCTCTGAGCAGGCGTTAAAAGTGCAGCAAAAAATTACACAAAGAAATCTCTGAAATTTCTTCGTGCCATTTTTTCAACCCCCCCTAACGGTGGAATGCCTCCTTTGCATACATGATGCAAAGTGCATGCATGATGTAGCAAAGAGGCTTACAAAGTGGAACAATGAATGCATTACATCACTTTGTAAATCTGGTGCAGCGTTTTTGGCCATCTAACATGACATTCCCGTAAAAAAATGACGCTAATGTGTCACTAGATGGCGCAACGTGCTCTTAAATCAGCCCTTTAGTCTTTTTATTATCTTCAGGTCCTGCTTTCAAACCACTTCTGAGCCTTCCTTTTCCCTGAACCAAGCCAGTGTCTTATTATGAACAGCATCTGAGGATTCCTTATGGATGGCCGTGGGCACATTTACTACCACTACTTTGAGTTTATCTCTAGAAGTGTACTTGTATTGTGTTGACTGCTACTTGCGTCTGGCCCTTAAGTCTCACTATATTTCCAGAGCCCGTGTTGTTCTTAGGAATATTGATGTGGCTTTTATGTTAAAGGCCTTCTCCCCAATAAGTGTTTTCTCTAAAGCAGATGACAGTGAAGCTATGTTCTCAGTAACTGTAGTGTATGATCCAATGTAGGTGAGAGACATGTATGCCATGGATTATGGGACAGCAGTGTCTTTGAAATGGACTTGAATATAAGTCATTCAAAAGACAGGTTCCCTGGGACAGTATTGTTCCTTTGACAAAGTTTGAATAAGTTATATAATCTTCCATGATTGTGTCAGGTATGTTGAAGCTGTGAGGATGATCAATCTCTTATCAGGTGGTAAAGTTTCAGTTTGTCTTGCTTTTCAAAACTCTCTTAGTCTAGAGAGTTCTTCTTTAGTTTGTTACCACCAACTTGGTCAACAAGTGTTTCCATTCTGAAAGGACCTGGCCCCTTTTCCGAAGATATTAATCAGCAGTTTGCATTTTGTTGTTGGGGGAACAGGTTTTCCAAATCTCCTCTTCTTTTTTGGCCCTTTGTTCCTCCACAAAGAGAAATGAGGGCAACCATCTACTTATGATTAAATCATTTAGGAGTTTAAATCTAGCCAGTGAACACAACATGTGTGAGTTAAAGGGTTTTAATTTCAGACCTCTTAGTTTCTCATCTATTAATTCATTTGGCTTTAATCTTTAAAAGTTAAATTGCATTAAAAGTTAATATTATCCATCAATCGATATTTGATTATAAAACAGAACAAACTGTTCATCAAAATCACAGTCAAAAAAGTAATAATACAACAAGCATGTTTCTTAGGAAATTCCCTTAATCTAAATCAATTTCGTATAAAAAGAGAGAAAAGATGGGTCAGTTCAGAAACTGAAAGAAGAGTCCTGATGAGAGAGAAATCTATGCACGAGCATGAAGCTTTTGCATTACAAGCTGGAAAGTCTTCTCAGATCAAGATATCAGCAGGCAGTTAAGCAAACTCCCCGTTCTCTCACCAGAGCACAATAGACTTTCAGAAATTACACTTTGAAAAGATACCACATTGTTTTCTTGGGGTCCAAAAACATCTTCCCATTAATCATTCTTCCTGTTTCTTTGTATTCTTACTATTGTCAAATACAAAAACATGCCTCTATTTACTAGATGTCAATAGGCTTCTTAAGTAGCAACATCTGTAGTAAGTAGAAGCAAAACATCGGGGCGTGACCAACATGGTGGCAGGAGAGATTGTATAAATGCGTGCTATGTCCCAGCCTCCCCAACTCCTGAGATAATCTCTCCCACCCTGTCACAATGTGGGGGGAGCGACCTAGTCTACCACCACTAGCAGCTGCAGATGGCACATCCACAGCCACTTGGAGAGCAGGCACCCACAACAAATTCTGTTGATGTACTGGGATCTTGCTGGGGACTCAGGGGAGGATGACCCAAATTCGGGACCCGACGAAGTGACAATCGCTTAGCCACAAGAGCTGCCCAGAGCCCCGACTGGGTGAAACATTACCCACGGCAGGAAAAGGTGAACCTTCCACTCCCGCACGGACAATGCTGCGGGGACTTAGTATGAATGGAGACCAGACACCAAGGGCCTGAAACTGGGATGTACAGCCGGTCCTGGGAGAATTAATGTAGAAGGCCATCCTGGGAGCAGACGGGCTCCTGGCACTGCCCATGGAGTGGTGGAAGACTCCTCATAGCATTCAGCCCCTGTAGTAAAGTTCCCTCTTTTTGGCATGTTACCCCCAATTTCTGCCTGATGTCAGTGGGTTTGACTGTGTCACTGGGCTCCTGCTAACCAGGACCCCAGTGCTTCTGTTCTCTCTGCTCTGAATGTTGTCACTGCATACTGGTAACCCAGTATTTCACCCCAATTTGGCATATTGGTCACCTCTTATAAGACCCTAGTATATGGTACTTACGTACCCAGGGCATTGGTGTTCCAGGGGACTCCTATGGGCTGCAGCATTACTATTGCCACCCATAGGGAGCACATGCAAAGACTTCTACAGAACTGCCATTGCAGCCTGTGTCAAATGGTGAATGCACCATTTCACAGCCATTTACACTGCACCAGGTCACTTATAAGTCACCCATATATCAGCCCTTCCTACCCTGAAAGCTGGGTGCAGAGTACCTGTGTGTGAGGGCACCCCTGCACCATTTTCCCTTACTTCGTGAGTGTGGGGACACCATTTTACACGTGCACTGGACAATACCTATGTCCAGTTTCACAATGATAACTCCGAATATGGCCATGTAAGGTGTCTAACATCTTGGAATTATACCCCAATGCTGATTCTAGCATTGGTTGTATAATTCCATGCACTCTGGGGGCTCCACATTGGACCCCAAGGACTGCCATACCACCCTATTGAGGTTTTCCAGGCAGCCTCTCCTGCTGCCACCTCACAAACAGGTTTCTGCACTCCTGCTGCTCAGGCAGCTCGAGCCCAGGAAGGCAGAACAAAGGATTTCCTTTGGGAGAGGGGAAGGGGGCAGATATGGCCAACAGTAATGTGCTCCCATGGAGAACGACCCCTGCCCAAGGGGCTGCCCTCCAAACACACACATACACATACACCAATCCCTGGTGCCTAAGTGGTTTCTGCCCCCGGGGGCAGATTGGCCTAATAGAAAAAGACCGATCTACCCCCAAGGGGAGGAGAAATGGCCTAAAATAAATTCCCCCCCTCTCCCCCCAGGGGAACGACCCTTGCCTAAGGGGTCGCTCCCCTTGCGTGAAATTGAAGCAAAAAAAATAAAGATCCCTGGTGTCTAGTGGTTTCTGCCCCCCTTGGGGGCAGATTGGCGTAGCAGAAAATGGCCTAAATACAATTCCCCCCGCCAGGGGAGCGACCCTTGCCTAAGGGGTCACTTCCCATCTGTAAAACAACAAAAATAAATCCCTGGTGCCTAGTGGTTTTTGCCCCCCATGGGGCCAGATTGGCCTCATAAAAATAGGCCAATCTGCCCCCAAGGGGGGCAGAAATGGCCTAAATATAATTTGCCCCTCCACGGGAGCGACCCTGGGACCTTACACCATGGTATACCGCATCATAAAGACAACACATCTAAGCCATCTAGGACTGTCATATTACAGCACATGTGTTTCTGACTGATTGCTACCTTACTGCTGCAATGCATCAGTTCTTGTAAATATACCTCTAAGTCTGCACTCATTGTTCAGTACTAGAGTCCCTTTGTACTGTACTAAGGTGTGCTACTTTAAACACACACTACTAGCTCAGACATGATAACCATGTGCACACTGTTGCACATTTCAAACTATGGATTGTGTATGTCTTAACAGTCACATGAATTCTACACATTAAATTATCCCCCACACACTTCGAGATCAACCAAATGTTGGGCAGTGGTGAGTGAAACACAATAGAGCTGAACTTCAGAAGAGGTGAGTGAGCCTGTAGGCCTCATTCCAGTGACCCAGGTTAGAATGGTTGTGTTCACTACAATTGATCACTAAACAGTGTGCTGCAACACCCACTTTTGTTCTGTTTTACTCCAAGCAAAGGCAGTAACATACAACAACTACGAGGGTAGGTCCTTGGGTGCCTGCAATCCATGGCAAAGGCCTATATCATGGCACACATGCATATTCCATGAGAATATACCAGCATTAGTGATCCATACAACAATATGGTTGGACACTCATGTACACAACTGTTACCATGCAGAGTAAATTTCCTACCCAACATCACCATTGCACCATAGGTAATGAAATTGTACATGTCCACACCTATTGTTACTTGCAATTGGACATGCACACTTCTCTGTCTGTCTTCCTGATGTGATTTGATGGTTGCCAATTATCTCACTTGTCTCATATTTCAGAAAAATGCCACACATTGATTTTTTAGCAGTTTATTATGTTTCGGTAAGGACCCTTGACCATCCTTGCATTGCTCTGCACAGCTTGGAAAATGTGTATTTAAAGTGTGGGCACATCTGGTCTTAACATCAATCAGCCCTGCAAAGATGTTACATGTGTTGTTTTGTGGATCACCACACATGCAGAATCCAAATGACGTTTTGACATCCCTACCTGAGACTAGGCCTTTGGCCATGACAGGTGTCTCTCATGATCTGTGATGGTATCTGCTGCAACATTTGCTGCAGCAAAGTGCTGCCATTCTGTATGCAAGTCCATATGTGACACTCATTACAATTGGAAGCTTGCCTCAGGGAGTGACGAAGTGGGACATTTGTACTCTTTCTTACACTTTCTTGCCACATGAAGCACACTTTGATGCAGCAGAACACAGCAAGACAGCTTGCTGTGCTGAACTAACTCATATCCTTGGTCATTTGGAAAGAGGAAAATACCAACAGTCAATGATTTTGTACACTGCTACATAGACATAACTGACTAAGGACCTGATTTAGAGTTTGGCAGAGGGGTTACTCCATCACAAATGTGACGGATATCACACCCACCAATATCATGCCCACCGTAATCCGATCTCCATAAGCTAATATGGAATTGTAATACGATGGACAATATATCCATTACATTTGTGACAAAGTAACCCCATCCGACAAACTCTAAATCAGGCCCTAAGTGTGTTATGTATGCAGGCAAACTCATACCCATTTCTTTCACTTTTGTGTTAGGTACTGTTCACTGTTTGTAGGGGTACAGGGTGGGAAGCTAACTAAGTAATACATCGATATTAGCGAATTGTAAATTGATTATTAAAGAAGCTAATTGTGTAATTATTATATGTTGTAATTTATATTTTAGTAGTGTGTTTTGTATGTGTGTAGGGTGGGAAGTTAATAAGATCATAAAAAATCTTAAATATATAATTTATATTAACACATTTATGTGAAATATTGTGTAATTTTTTTATATTTGTATTTTTATTGTTATAAAATAGTTGTATGTTGTGTTTTAGGGTCCTAGGAAGTTATGTTAGTGCTAATAAACTATCACATAATTATTCATTCATTAATAATAATGTTTTTATTGATTAATATGTTGATTTTGTTAGACTTTTTTATTTTAAATATATTTGAATTTGGGCTGCTAAGTTTGTGGGAATATAGGGGGTCATTAGGAGTTTAGCGGATGAAAATATCCCTCCGCCAAACTCCCAACGAGGAGATGGCCATGGTGCTGGTGGTTGCTTCACCTCCAACATTAAAACGTTCCCACTGGGCTGACCAGAAAAATCCAAGGTTTCCACCAGCCTGCCCAACAATATTTTTTGTTCAATGTTTTTATTCTTACCAGCATGTTAGTAATACAATGTGGGAGTACTACACACACCAACACCTCTATCATTATTTCTTGCTTTATCCAAATGGCCATTAGGTGGCTGTACATATCCGAATATATAGGTATGTCTTTGTAAATAATGTCACTTTTTGTAATGCATCCAAATTGATACAATGAACTGATGCAGTCCTGATTTGATAGCGCTTATATGACAATGCTCTCATGGGCTATCTAACAACTTCATAATTTGAAAATGTCACATATGCATTTTTGTGACTCAGAAAAGTATCATTTGAAGCCATGCATATGTGTGAATTACTGTGTATACCAATGTCATGTAGATTTTCTGGTTTTCACAAAACAATTACATAGAACCTTCTAATGCATCACCATCAAGAGTGCAAGTGGACCAAGGCGAAGGCAGAGTCAGGGGCCAGAGCAACCTTTGGGAAAGGAGGACCACATCCTGACTGTGGCTGAATTAAAAATCTCAAAGGAGCTGAAGTGAAAGCAAAATTGTGAGCACACAGGTCGGAGGTTGGAGGAGCAGAGAGTGAGAATGAGAGAAAGCGGTCCAATACGCGGCACATGCAGCTCCAGTACTTTTGGTCACTGGAACCATGCGGAGTCTACTAGGAGATGGCTGCAATTACCTGGGCTGGAGCGAGTGAGGTGAGGCGTAGAGAGGAGCGAAGGAGCAAAGCTACAGAGCTCTGGTAGGCAGGAAGGCAGGCAGGGAAAGCCTCACGGGCTGCGGTATTGCAATGTTGTTGTGAAGCAGCAGCTCAAGGCAGTGATCCAACACTCCCAGCATTTCCAGCTGCTAGCTGCCAGAGTTTTGGGACCTTTTTTGGACCATTGGCTGCCCCCGGCTGCATCGGGGGTCAGCATGATATTTGGTGGCAGTTTGGTCCTGGCCAGCTTCAATTGCCAGTATTCAAACCAATGACAATAACTACAGCAAATAACTACAGAAAATTAAATACCTCATTTGCCCATAGTGCCTATTGGTCTTACTGCTGAATGCTGCCCTACTCCGTGCCTCGCTCCACAGCACACTTTTCAGCTCACGAACATGTGGATCAAGCCCAGATCATGCATGAAAGTGCTAGAACACACTAACATAACCGAAACACTTTACCTTTCAAATCCACCAGTGTTGCCTGAGTTCATCCGCTCCCCTGTCAGCCCCTCCAACGTTTCCACTGGGAAAAGGATGTCTCACCTTCTCTGGATCAATGCAATCAAAAGGGAATTTATGCAATGGGGCGGAACCAGGTGATCATTTACCAATGAAGAATAATGTCCATGGCACAAATTACATCATAGATGGCCAGGATATGAGAATCAACGTTTGGGGGGGGAATCGGAAAGCCTCCCTCGAATTCAAGTATAAGAATGAGGATCTCGTCAATCCTGTAAGAAAGCACTTCTGCACCAAATTCTCCACCTCCTTTCACACCTCTCTCCAAACATTTGTATGAGCCCTCCACAGCACCAGGCAAGCATGCACAACTTACCTCACATTAATGAGAAAGTTTTCTTACAACCTTGCAGTCATCCATTGAGGCATTCGACTTTCAGTCAAATAAAACAGACACACAGATTGCTATAATAAGCTCAATGGCTGTACATATTTCTAGCATCAGTCAAAAGTTGGAAAAATTAATGTCTCTAATCACAAGGATGCTAGCTATATACACTCAATCACCAACAAAATGTGAATGTGGTCAGATAATAGATAAACTGTCCTCGCTACCAGAACTCTTGTCAAACATCATACAACCAAATGGAACTATTGTTAAAGATTATTCAAATATGAATATTAGCAATGGCAGTTCACAAGATACACAGCAAGTGCCCTTAGCGCCACTGGAATTGCAAGAAGAGCAATAAAACACTACCGATCAAGTTAAACCATTTGGGACCACTCTTGAGCTGCTTCCCAATGTGGAATCCCAAGAAGAGCTATCAAACCTTATAAATCAAGTAAAGCCACTTGGGGCCACTCTCGAGCTGATACCCAAACTGGTTGCCTCAACCAAAAAAGGCTCATCTTTCTCCAAGCTCACCAAGAGGCAATGTAAACATATAAGAAAAGCAAGACATAAATACGTCCAGCCCACGGAGACAGCCCCAAACAAAACTATCCAATATTCACCAAGATCACCATAGCAGGCTCAAGAAGTATGGTGCCAAATGTGTCTACCAGCCTTTTGGATGGTGCAGAAATGCTGACCACCACCTCAACAAAGGACTCAGTGACAGCACCACAGCAAATTGATAGAGCTAAAGCACTATTACAAGGCCAGGACATCCCCCAAGGGGTAACAGGGTACTCACAGCTGACATACTTTAAGTGGCAGATCATCTTGTGCATGACACGTGGGATCAAACTAATGTACCCCTGTTTGAGGACCAGGAGCACATGACTGAACGGGAGGCCAATGCAGATAGCCAGGGTGGGAACCTTGGAACCCCTCTAGTAGCTCAGGACAATGGATTTCTACCCCAGCATATCCCAGGAGTGGGCCCAGTGCAGCGGCCCCAGCTGCACTGCATTAATCCACCGTATGCAGTGTGCAAGGAATTGAAGGTAGACTCTTCACACTGTAATCCTCTTTCCATTTGTATCAATAGCCAGGGTTGCACCATCTCTCTAAAACCCTCAAGCCCTCAAAGGGCTGTTCCACACTTTTCAAACACAGCCACAAAAAAGATCCACAAGAGGAAACTCTCCAAGTATCTAATCTCATAGAGGTGGACAATCAAGGAAAGCTACCTTCAGGGTGTACTTCAAAACCCTTACACCTGCAACCTGCATCATATAATAATGACGGTAGGCTGCCCAAATCACTATTTCAACTAGAGTATGTCATCCAAGGTCGTAACACACTAAGATTAGTAGAAGCGATCCCTGAGCTCAATGCCTTAAGCTCAACAGAACTAATAGCAGTGCAATTCTGGCCAACCAATAATAGTCATCCATCAGAGTCCATTTTAACAAAATGGGAAATAAATGAAGAAGTGGACCTAATTATTTCTTTACTCACAATCTTTGAGAGTTGAGAGATCACGCTCTATAGACCACAAATCTCCAATTATCCATACCCATTGTATCAACAAAGTAATCCAACCCCTTTGCCAGATATTCCAGCTAAATCGGTACTGAGGAGTGCAAAAGGCAATATCTCTGGCCACCTAGAAGACACAAATCGCAATACCTATTGCTTATGCATGGCAGATCCTCAATGGGGCTGGCTTCATCTAGTTATAAATATACCACAGCCTGCATGAGTAAAAAGCTCAACTACACTCTCTTCTAAACTGAAGGTCCAACAACTTATATCCAGAAACATTGCAAATGGAGCAAAGACACTATTAGAGAATGACTCTCCCCCAAGATCTGGGAAAATGCTGATGTTGTAGCCCTCCAAGAAACTTGGGGCCAGATGTATCAAGCTCCCGATTTACATTTCTTAAATAGAGAATTTTAAGAAATCGCTATTTAACAAATGCAAGATGAGATGTATGAAAATTGAGAGTTGGTAATAGCAATTTAATAAAAACCGCAATCACAATTTGTGAGTTCCAAATACCAAATCACAAAAAAAAGTGAATCGGTATTTGAAAATCGCAAATTGCGAATCCCGCAATCTTGAACAGCCTGTTGACATCACAACCAGGAAGTGAATCAGTGCACGCTGTTTCCAGAAGCCACAGGAGCAGGCAGAGAGACCCACCTAGGCACCAGGGAGGCAGTCTTGAGAGTCAGCCAGGACCAAGCAGGATAATGGCTACTGATGGGAATGTGAAGGAGAAAGGAGAGAGGAAGCAAAGACTCAAATTCAGTGAGAAGGAATTGGAGGTGCTCACTGAGGAGGTGGTCAGGAACCACGACAAATTATTTGGAAAATACTCACTAGAGGTACCTGAAAGAGAGGAGAGAAAACTGTGGTCAGACATCCAGTCCAAAATATGCGCAGTGGGTGTTGCGCAGCGCTCCGTCGATGAGATACGCAAGCGCTGGTATGACTTGCTTTCACGTGCCAAAGAGAGGGTAGCAAGCAGGCTGAAGGAGGCAAGGAGCACCAGAGGAGGACCACCCACCGTCTACACCAATGGAAGACAAGGTGGAGTCCACACTACTTTCTGAAGCTGTCAGTGATGTCACTGACATTGACACCTCATTCGCACCTACCACCAGCAAAGGTAAGGGCAGTAATGATGTGTTTTCACATATGTGCATGTATGTGTGGACCTTAGAAAATAGCTATGGCACTGTGCAGTGTGATAAGTAGTCCATGCCACATCTTACATACAACACAACAATGCATTATGGGAGTGGTAGTCCACACCCCTAAAGTGCAACTACCACATAAATAGCGAGATAGTGTAAAACCAAACAGATACATGACACAAAAGACTCTCGGAGATACTATGCCAGGGTAAATTTAATCCTATTATGCAACTGTGTGAGTACATATCTAAGAATGACATGCTGCACATTGTTTTTGCAGATGTTCCGGGTCCTGACGCAGCAGAAGGTGGAAATTTGGGGGATAGCGAAAGTCAGCCACAGTCCGACTCAAACACCAGTGAGTCCTTCATACAAGCACCAACTAGATGCAGGGCAAGAGTGCTACCCCTCCCTGAGTATAACCTGGACTCTGATGAAATGCCAGATGAAGTACCCACACCAACCCCAGAGGCTAGATGCACCGACAGACAGCAGTCCCTGCTCCAGCGTCAGTCCACCCCACTCAGGAGGCGTTGCGAAGAAGGCAGACAATGCACAGAGGGAAGTGGAGTGCCTGCAATGTAAACACATGAGGTCAATGCACAGGGAGTTGGTGTCAATCGATCATAACATGGGAGCAATGCACAGGCAGTTTGAGTCTCACAATGACAACATGGGATCAATGCACAAGCAGTTGGAGCCACTCAATGAAAACATGGGATCAATGCACAAGCAGTTAGAGTCTCTCAAGGAAAACATGTGCAAGCTGCATGAGGGACAGCAAACAGCAGCAGAACATGCAAAGGAGATGACAAATGCCATTATGGAACTTTGCACTGCGATGTAGCAGGAGCATGTCAGTCACCGTAGGTGCCATCACGAATTGATGGGTAGGTTGGATGGGTTCTGCAGGTCTGTCAATGGGCTCACTACCACAACTGCTTTGGTATCACGACGTGCAGTGGGCTTGCAAGTGGAGATGGCAATAGCAGTTGGGACTTTGTACAAGGATTGGTGCAAATCACCAATGTTTTGGAGACAAAGCAAACAGCACGGAGTGCTATAAACAGCAAACTGGGTGGTGGGGTTAGTGAGGCTCTCTCTAGCCTCAGCAGTCTCACAGCCCCTGTGATGGATCCTAGGCGTCGCAGTACCAGAAACAGTACTGTCTTGAAACCCACAACAAGAGGTGCCACTGAGACCACTGAGCACTCAAGTGGAGTGCGTAGACGTAGAAAGTAATGTTGAGAGGTACAGGGAACTTGCATATCATGTAACAATGCAGTGATACTATAACTAGCACCTGTTTGTGTATAGTGCTCACCTATGTCCTAATCACACATATATTACCTGAAGTCAAAGCAATAAAGATGTACCTACAGCTATACATAAATGTTGACGTGGTGAT
The DNA here is from genome assembly GCF_031143425.1 of Pleurodeles waltl. Classification (NCBI taxonomy): domain Eukaryota; kingdom Metazoa; phylum Chordata; class Amphibia; order Caudata; family Salamandridae; genus Pleurodeles; species Pleurodeles waltl. The sequence goes on along the minus strand of NC_090437.1, from coordinate 789,465,524 downwards.
GTCATTACTTACATCACGTATAGTTGCGCATGATCTCAGCACATCTTTGTCTGCCCTCTGCTGCACTGCTTCTGTCTGCTGGCTGAAGGGGTGGCAAGGGATCTTCATGCTCATCGGAGTCAGGCTCTGTGGGTTCCACTGGTATACCCCTCGTTGTTGCGATGTTGTGCAACATAGCACATGAATCCATGATTTTGCAGGTGTTTTTGGGGCTGTATTGCAGTGCACCACCACTCTTCGGCAGGCCGAATGTCCTCTCTGCAACGGTGCGTGTCGTCCTGTGTGCTGCAATGTACCTCCTTTCGCCTGGTGTGGCAGGATTCAGATAGGGTGTAAGTATGAAGGAGAGCACTGCATAGGCACTGTCTGCTACAATGACAGGAGAGTAAAATGAGTATTTGTTATCCATGACATCACATATACATCAAGGCGACATTGTCAACTATTACATTGCCACGTAGGTATCCTTCACCAAAATCCCCAGCAAGTAGTCTTGTGTGTATTCCACTGTGCCTGGAGATGTAGGAGTCATGTGTGCTACCTGGCTATTTGGCCACAAGATCCATTATAACATTGGAGGCATTGCTTATGATGTAAGTTCATGGAATGTGTACTCTTTCTGTTCCAATAAACCAAATCTGTGGCCGACGGTGGACGGATAGCTACATGTGTCCCACCGATGCAGCCAATGACATGTGGGAATTGGGCAATCTGGTAAAAACTGTATTTGGTTTGTAGCAATTCCTATGGGATGTTGGGGAATCTTATGTGCTGATGGATTTTGCTAAGCATGGCATTGAGGAATGCGTTGAAGAAGCGTGAAAGCACACTCTGTGAGACATGTCCATCTGCTGCTATGATCCCTTGATAGCTCCTGGAGGCTAATAGGTGCAGGGAGCATAATACCTGCACATGGGTGGGTATGCTATTAGTCCTGTGTGTGTTTCGCTGCAGTAGGGGTTGTAGATCAGCTATCAGGTCAAGTATCATGGCTGAGTTTAACCTGAACTTAACATATATCTCCTCTTCTGTCTGGTCAAAAAGAGTAATGCGCACTCTGAAAATGCGCTCTTGTCTCCTCCTCCCTCTCCTCAAACCTGTCACGATCCTCATCCTCCTCACCATGATGTAGAGTGCAGCCATTGTGGAAAAGAGGCTAAGTCATTCTGGACCTCTTTATATAGGTTGCACCTGTTTACCACCTGATTTCAATTCATGGTAAATTGCACATGCAAAAAGCCATTCTGCGAATATTCGTAATTTGCAACTAGCTGATGTATTGCATTGCGATATGGAATTTGTGAATCGCAGAATGCGATTCACATTATCTTGTCACAGTTACAAGGAATTGCTGTTTTAGCGATTTCTTAAAATTGCACTGCGAATGCCTTTGATACATCTTGAAAGGCGATTTTGCATTCACAAACTGTGGAATTTACCGATTTGCACCATTTGTGAATGCAAAATCCTTTGATACATCTGGCCCTTCCTAAAGAAGGTTACATATCCTATCAATCTAAATCATCAAAATTAGCAACTGATCACAGGAAGCCAGGGCACCCTTCTTATTGTTTAACATCTATATAAACCCAAATGTTAGCAGAAAGAAGTCCACAACAGAAACAAATGCTTTACATCCAGCTACAGGCAGTTTCAGCCAGAGTGGGACACAAAAATAGCGGGCAACTTTAATTCTAATCTCTTACGTTCAATGGAGGATGACCAAATATTTAATATCAAAAACTCATTTTGGAAGGTGCTGCTCCAGTCTCACCTGAAAGTTAAGTGATGGGACAACCACGGAGAACAGCCCCCTTATTAGAATTTCTAAAAATGAGGGTTTTGAATGGCAGGTTTTTGGAGGACACCCCCTGAGCTATAAGTTTTACAGCTCTAAGGCCCTCATTTCGACCTCAGTGGTCTTTTTTAAAGGCGGCCGAGGTCCTGCCGGACAGAAGACCACCAGTGTTGGCGGTCTTCCCCAACCAGATTATGACTGGTGGCAACCCTCCACTATTATTTGGATGGAGAGCCACCAGTGCCCATACTGGCAGTCGGCGGTGTAGTGAAGGATGCTCCTCCATCACCGCCACGTCATCAGAACACCACCCACCGAATTACGTACCAGTATTCAGCATGGCAGTTTTCTGGTCATGGGGTGCTGACGGTGGAGAAGCCCCCCATGGATCCCATTCCCTCCCGGAGGACCACTAAACCAGGTAAGGTGATCGTCCGACAGGGGAGCGGGGTGGGGGTGTTGTGTGGTGTGTGCGTGAATGGGGGTGTGAGTGTGAGTGTTTAGAGGGGTTGTGTGGGTGAGTATATGTTTGCAGAGGGTGTGATGTGTATAGTGGGGATGTATCATGTATGTGTGTGTGCATGTGTGCTCGTATGTGCTAATGTAGGTGTGTGAGCGGTGTGTGCGTGTGTGGGTGGGGGTGTGTTTAGGGTGGCTTATGGAGGTTGGGGGGATTGGGTGGGGAGGGGGCCCTACCACCTTTGGGGGGGGGTAGGGGGGTCGTGGGTGTTCGGGTGGACTCAGGAGAGGGGAGACCCCAATCAGTGCTAGGGAACGTATTCCCTGGCACTGATAGTGCCTACCACCATGGATTTCATGGCGGTTAAAAATCCACGAAATCCATGGCAGTATGCAGGTCATGATCCCACAGACGGACTAGTGACAGCTGCCGGTCTAGAGACCGTTGTCTCCAGCCTGGCGGTCGTTACCGCCGTGGTGGACGGTGTGGGACATTGGTGGTTTGGCATGTGCCAAACAGCCAATGCCATAATGGGGCGGTAATTACCGCCAGCCTATTTGCGGTCCTACAGCCGACATTGCACCGTCCGCCAGGGGTTGTAATGAGGGCCTAAGTCACCATCACTTGTCTACTACATAATTATTTCACTGCCACTCATTTCCCTGGTAAAGCAATTTGCAATCCAATTCAGCATACACAGTGATCATTATTTCCAGCTACTTTTGATAGGAATAACTCCACCCACCTGGACATGAGCCCCTGAAAAAGTGGGTGCAGGGGTAGCCATAAACTCTAAGGGTCAGATTTATGGAAAGTGGAGCTGCACCAAGTTCAGTTCTACTTTCCCTGAGCCCCTATAGCACCCCCCTACCACCACCATATGTGCGCTGTATTTAAAATAAGGTCCAGCAGGGTGCTGGGTAGAGGTCAATAGCATAATTTCTCATGATGCTATTGATGTACTCTGCAGTAGTAGTGCCAAAATATTGGCGCTACTCCTGCAGAGGACATAGGGCCCCATTCTAAGGAATGGAAGCCCCCTTACAATGTCTGGCTTTGAGCAGGCATTAAAAGTGCTGTAAAAAACAATTCCAGCCCCCCAAATGTGGGAACACCCCCTTTGCATACATTATGCCTGGTGAAGGCATAATGTTGCGCAAAGGGTTACAGAGTGGCCCGATGCATGCATTGTGCCACCCTGCAAATACAACGCAGGAATTTCGGCCTTGTTGGGCAGCATTAATGTAAAAATTAATTACGTTAAAGTGGCACAAGGTGGCACTAGGGCATTATAAACATGCCCCTAAGTGCTTGTGGTGGTCTACAGAAAGAACTGCAGACCTTGCATCAGCGGCTAAAGAGATCATGATTAACAGCTTAAGAACAAAAGTCCATCGAATAGATGTAGGGTCCATTTTAGAAAGAAACTATCTGAGTATTATTGAATCCCGATCCCTTGCCAATGTAAGGGTCAACCACCCTTGGCTGCAGGGTTAACTCGCCTCTCGAAATATTGTGTTGCGTTCATAGAAGAGCAAATAAAACTGGTAAGGTACCTGAAAGCCCAGCCAGAAAACTCCCTACCATGGGAACAACTGAAGACCGCAAATAAATCTTATAGGAACCAGCTGTGGTTCGGAAAAAAACACAGCAAGAAATCAATTTCGGTCTAAAATATTGTTCAGTGCCAGGCAGAGAAACCCTAGGCAATTTTGGGAAATCATAAAAAACCTAAATCTCAGAAGCAACAGCATAAATAACTCAAACATTACAGAGAGTATGTGGGTAAATAACCTTACTGCAACCTTTTCAGAGTTGAGCTGTCTTCATCTCAAACAATCAAGCACCCCTGGACACGATCAAATGTGGTCCAGAAGAAGGAAAAGAACTCACGTACAATCTGTCTTTAATCTACAAAGTGTTTCGTAGGGGTCGCCTTGACAGTGCTCCAGGGCTGAATGGGATACCACAGGCCTTTTTTTAAGGAGGATGCAGAATTTTGGTCAGGGGTCCTAGCATCACTATACCAGGACGTCCTTTTGAGTTTTGCCATTTTAGAAAACTGCTGAGGATCTAATATAAATCAAGTACAAAAGGAGGGGATAAGGCAGATCCAGCCAATTACTGGCTAATAGCCCTCCTGGATTCAGAGGTTAAACATTAATCATCCCCTGCTTCTAGCCAACTTAACAGAGTGGTCCATTAAAAACAACATCATTCCCCCTAATCAAACTTGATTAGGTAAAGGAGCGGGCACAACAACTAATATCTTAGTTACCGCCTTCCTGGCTGAAGAATGCAAATGCTGGAAGAAGAACTTACATCTTGGCTTTACTGATTCTAAAGGCCCTTTCGTTGGCATCAACAGAGAGCGGCTCTGGAGCAAAATAATGTCTATGAACTTACCGGACACACTACTGAAGGTGATAACTTTGTTGTACACAGACACGTGGATTCAGATAAAAATTGGAGATGCACGAGGCTGTCTTGAAAAATTCCAGCACATCAATGTTTAAAACAGGTATGTGTGTTAGCCCCACAGTTATTTCATCTTTTCTTGGGGGACCTTATCCCAATCCTAGATGCAGAAAACTCTCATCCACCTTGTCTACTTCCTCTTCACCTTGCCCACTTATCAAATGTTGATGATGTTGGCCTTTTTAGCCAAACTAGGGTGGGTCTTCAAAAATTGTTGAAGGTCCACCAGTTTTACATGGACTAATTACCTGGAGATCAATGTGAACAAGACAAAAATAATTCTACTTGGCATTTGGTCAAGCTGTGCTCTGAAGTTGTATTTAAATGATGTCCAACTCAATCAATCAATCATAGCATTTGTAAAGCGCACTACTCACCCGGAAGGGTCTCAAGGCGCTAGGAGGAAGGGGTCCGCTATTGCTCGAATAGCCAGGTCTTGAGTTGTCTCCTGAAGGCGAGGTGGTCCTGAGTCAGCCGAAGGTGGATGGGGAGGGCGTTCCATGTCTTGGCTGCCTGGTAGGAGAAGGATCTGCCTCCGGCAGTGGCTCTTCGGATGCGTGGTACAACGGCGAGGGCGAGGCTGGTAGACCGTAGCTGGCGGGTGGGTGTGTAGAAGGTCAGGCGGTCGTTGAGGTACTTGGGGCCCAGGTCGTGGAGAGACTTGTGTGCGTGGGTGAGGAGCCTGAACGTGATCCTCTTGTTGACGGGGAGCCAGTGCAGGTCCCTCAGGTGGCCGGAGATGTGGCTGCGTCGGGGGATGTTCAGGATGAGTCGGGCGGAGGCGTTCTGGATGCGTTGGAGTCTTTTCTGTAGCTTGGCTGTGGTTCCGGCATAGAGGGTGTTTCCATAGTCCAGTCGGCTGGTGACGAGGGCCTGGGTGACCGTCTTCCTGGTTTCGGTCGGGATCCATCGGAAGATCTTGCGGAGCATGCGGAGGGTGTGAAAGCATGATGAGGAGACGGCGTTGACTTGTCTGGTCATCGAGAGTGAGGAGTCCAGGATGAAGCCCAGGTTGCGGGCGTGGTCCGTTGGCTTGGGAGCGGTGCCCAGGGCTGGGGGCCACCAGGAGTCGTCCCAGGTGGCGGGCGATGGTCCTAGGATGAGGACTTCTGTCTTGTCTGAGTTCAGTTTCAGGCGGCTGTTCTTCATCCACTCGGCGACGTCTTTCATCCCTTCGTGTAGGCTGGTTCTGGCGGTGTCGGGGTCTCTGGTGAGGGAGAGGATCAGTTGGGTGTCGTTGGCGTAGGAGATAATGTTGAGGTTGTGTTGGCGTGCGATGGCATCAAGAGGTCTCATGTAGACGTTGAAGAGGGTGGGGCTGAGTGATGAACCTTGCGGGACGCCGCAGATGACTTCCGTGGCCTCGGATCGAAACGGGGGGAGGCGGACTCTCTGTGTTCTTCCGGCGAGGAACGAGATGATCCACTCCAGTGCCTTCTCTTGGATGCCGGTGTTGCGGAGGCGTTGGACTAGGGTGTGGTGGCAGACAGTGTCAAACGCTGCAGAGAGGTCCAGGAGGATGAGTGCTGCTGTTTCCCCGTTGTCGAGCAGGGCTCGGATGTCGTCGGTGGCTGCGATGAGGGCGGTCTCGGTGCTGTGGTTGGCTCTGAAACCGGACTGCGAGGGGTCGAGGGATCCGTTAGTCTCAAGGAAGGCGGCAAGCTGTTTGTTGACGATCTTCTCGATGACTTTGGCAGGAAAAGGGAGGAGCGAGATGGGGCGGAAGTTTTTGAGGTCGGTGGGGTCCGCTGTTGGTTTCTTCAGTAGGGCGCTGAGCTCGGCATGCTTCCAGCTCTCCGGGAAGGTGGCGGTGTTGAAGGAGGTGTTGATGACGTCCCGGAGTTGGGGTGCGATGGTGGAGTCGGCCTTGTTGAAGACGTGGTGGGGGCAGGGGTCAGTTGGAGATCCGGAGTGGATGGTGTTCATCGTGCGGGCTATGCCTTTGGTGGTCACCGTGGTCCAGGTGGGAGGGTGGCAGTGGGGTGCATTGGATCGACGGTTGGGTGCGTGGATGGTGTGCTGAAACTGTTGTGGATGTCGGCGATCTTGCGCTGGAAGAACGATGCGAGAGAGTCGCAGAGATCTTCTGAGGGAGTGATGTTGTTGTTGCCGGTGCTGGGGTTGGAGAACTCCTTGACAATGCTGAAGAGTTCCTTGCTATCGTGGGCGTTGTTGTCTAGTCGCTCCTTCAGTGATTTCTTCTTGGTGGTACGGATGAGCTGGTGGTGCTTGCGGGTGGCGTGTTTGAGGGCGGTCATGTTGTCGGTGGTCTGGTCGAGGAGCCAGGCTTTCTCGAGGGTGCGGCAGGTTTTCTTGGAGTCCTTGAGTTCGTCGGTGAACCAGGGGGCCTTCTTGCTTCTGGGTCTGCTAGGAGGGTTCTTCAGTGGTGCGAGGTCGTCGGCGCAGGCGGTCAGCCATTGCGTGAAGTTGGAACTGGAATCAGTATTTCACTACAAGTACTTGGGTGTATACGTTGATACTTATGGCCTTTCATCCAGGAGAAGCAGTACATTAGAAAGGAGGCCTTGGCTTTAACATCCGTTTTCACCACCCTGGCAAGGAAATTAGATGAACCTACTTACCACCCACTTCTAGCAGTCATCTCCTCAAAATTATTACAAACTGTCATCTATGCTAGTGTGGCCATGCGAGGCCTGGACACTCCGACAGAATCCAAATCAATACGTTCAGGTGAGTTTTCATTCTACCTTTATACACATTTCCAGCTTAACTTCGCCTAGTATCTGGTTTAATGAGATAAGAACTGGCCAGAAGAGTCGTATCAATTAAGACCTGGTACAAGATCAGCCATGCCCAAGACATCTTGAATACTGCCCTCTGGTCAACCCTCCAAAATGACCGGCTAGCGGTGTATAGTAGTTATTTGTACATTTCCATCAATCTGCTGAGTTTGAAAGAACTATGGGAGATTGATGTGACATGATTCCTTTAAAAAGAGAACCAATAGGGCTGCAAAATGAATGTCCTTTATTGAAGATAAAATCAAATTTAGAGCATGCTCTAATGCGTGGATGGTCATAAAGCACTACACCTCATTGGCTCCAGTTCCGGAACTTTTAATTCTGTATTCTGTGCATTTGAAACGTAGGTTGATGGCTCTGCATCTGGGCAGCATACCGACCTTGGCGAACATATCAGCATGGAAGCGCTCAGGGTTAACCCTGTGTAGGCATTGCAATAGACATGAAGAAGAACGTATTCATGTTGTTTGCATCTGCCTGTATTTGCAGAACCCTAGGCAGAATTTCTTGAAGAGAAGCTTCAATGACAGAACCATTCAGACATGCAGATAAGCCCTCATAGCATATTTCAAACCTGATGATCCGCAGATAAATTGCAAATTCCTCAAGCTTCTAGCATAAGTGCTATTTGGACAAGCGGGCACTCCCCAATCTTAAACTCAAGTGGTAATTGCTGAATAGCGCTAATGGGTTACGCCCGGATGTCTCAGCACCACTTTTAACTTAAGGGACATGCAGCTAAATGATAAAGTCCTATAAAGCCAATGAATGATCTGTTTTACTCTGAGTGGCAAATCTAGCTGTATAATGGCCCACTACTCAAACTAGCCATCACAAGGCAGGAGTTCAGAGGTCAAATGTCATATAGTCACCAGCAAGCAATATAGCATCCTTTTTAGTACAAGTTCAAGAATGGTCGCTTATGTCCAGTTTTCAATTATCAGAAATGGGTAATTGTCACATGATTATTTTATCAATGTGTTTTAAAAGTGATGGTTTTAATTAATCAGGTAATAGACAATTTGAATTATGTTTGAGTTAATTGCACCGTATAATTTGGCTGTGTTAGAAATGGGGTCTTTAGTTGGCAGTCAGGTTACCCCCCCCGTCCAGGGTAAAGGAGAATCACCATCAGTTACGCCCCGCTCACCCCCTTGGTAGCTTGGCACAAGCAGGTAGGCTTAACTTCAGAGTCTAGGTGTAAAGTATTGGCACCAACACACACAGCAACTCAGTGAAAACACTACAAAATGACACAACACAGGTTTAGAAAAATAGAAAATATTTATCTAAACAAAACAAGACCAAAACCACAAATAACCACCATACACAAGTCAAACTATGAATTAAAAAGCAAGAAAGAGTCTTAAATCGTTGAGAACACCGTAAAAACACTGTTAGCATTGAAAAGTACCTGGGTAGGTCAAAATAACATGCACAGGCAAGTGTGCGTTGGAAAAGGCTAGCGATGCGTCGATTTCTCACCCGCAAGCGAGACCATGCATCTTTTCTCCTCCTCTGGTTGCGTTGGCGTTTGTTATTTCTTCTCTCCACAGGAGCGCGATGGATCGTTTTTCCACACCCAGCGATGTTGCATCAAAAATCTGACCACACAGCATGCGGAAATCCGCGCTTTGTGGGTTGCGACGTTATCAACCTCCGTAAGTGGGTGTTTTGCCCGTCATTTGTTCAGCTGTGTGGGTCAACCTTCCTGGCGCAATGCAGGTGGAGCATCGATTTCAGCTGCAAAGCCGGCGCCAGATCGTTTCTCAGCTGCGTCTCCGAAGGTGCAGCAAAGGTTTCCCGCGCGGCAGCCTGTGTATGAATTTTTAGTCTTGGTCTGCCAGCTTCACCTTCCAAGGCCCCAGGAACTGGATAGGGCACCACTTAGGAAAAATCTTTGATGACCATGAGACTTCAACAACAGGAGACAAGCTCAGGACAAGCCCTTGGAGATGTCTTCACAAGCAGGAATGCACAACAAAGTCCAGTCTTGGGGGAGGAGCCAAGATGGTGTCGTGGTCGGCCGCGTCTAGCGGAGCTCCGAGACGGCCTCCAGGAAAAGAGATCCTACATGCAGTAATCACCCCTCTGGGACCGCCCGCTGAGAAAAGAAGAGTCCCTGTACCCCCCAGGCCCCACGGATCCTGAGAGAACGGCCACGAAACGGAAAACGGCCCTCAGAGGGAAACGGGGGAGAGACGAACTGGGCCTGACAGGGCCTGAATAAAAGCGGCCCGTAGAGGGAAGAAATAGCGGAGCGGAGAAAGCAAAGAGAAGGGTTAATGAGGATCCTGATGCCAGAATCCCGAGGACACCCGCCGAGACGCCACCACCCAGAAAGGGATTAGAACGCGGCACGAAGACCGCTGAGTGATCGGAGGCAGCCTGAAGGTGAGATCCGAAAGCAGCGCTGAGCGGGGCGCGGACACCGGCACAGGCGGCGGGGAGGAAGAGAAGCAAAACTGACGGGAGATCCAAGCCCTTGGGCCCGAGATTCCCCCTGAGACGCCCCAAATGGGAAAGGATCTGGGAAGGGGCTCGAAGGCCCTTGAGTGCTCCGCAACGGCCTAACGGTGAGTTCACCAAGGCAGGCCTGGGCAAGACGCAGATATCGGCATCAGTACTAGGGAGGAGCCCTAGAATCGAAGAGAGCCCCGGGACGAGGAAATAAATGAGAAGCCCCCTCTCCGCTGCCTGGGTCGACGATTAGCTGGCACCAGGACGGAGCCCCGGTGATCGACTAGAGTGGCAGATCCACAGACAGCGGACCGGATCCTTCGACGACCAGGAGCGCTGGTGAAAATTCGGACAGGAGATCTTGGAGGGGGGAAAAGACCAGGAAGACATATGATATGAGCCAATCCGCCCCGGAAAAGAAGTGAGAAGCGACGATCGGATCTAGGGGGTGGCTGTTCGGTGGATGAATGAAGAATGCCCCCTCCAAGTGAATATACGATCGAATGACGTGGGATCGGTAGAGGACCACCTCCCCCCTCTGATCCGTTCTGAAGTGACCAAGGGAACAGATTATAACGAAATAGAGAGATAGAGAAAGGTGGACTGGAGGGACGCAGCAACGGGAGAGGTCCTCTTTGTATGGATGAGCAAGATCTGAACAAACCCACAGGAATAGAAGGGAGGAATGTGACCTGGCTTCTGCCAAAGTTACAGAGATAGTACAGGACTTTGGCCCGTGGCCCAGAACTTTTTGGCCAAGGCGTTGGCGGACACTGGATGGTAAGAGAAAAAAATAAAAAACTCCCCGCCAGGGCAAAATGGACAGATACACAAAAGTGGTAACCCCACCGGTCTTGGTCGCCGATGCAGCACCTGCACCGGACAACAACGTGCTTTTGCTGGCAATACAGGCCTCCAGGGCGCCCTTGAGGAACGAATGGGTGAGGTGCACTCGGAGGTAACACTGCTCAGGCAGGACTTGAGGAAAGTAGCTGAGAGGGTCACAACAGCATAGGTGCGCATATCAGAAGTAGAAGATACTATAAGTAGTCTAAGGAAGGAAGTATCAGAGCTCAAAGTAATTAACAAAGATGTAGTGTGGCGCCTTGAAGACTCAGAAAATAGAGCACGCCGTAATAACCTCTGTTTTGTAGGTTTTGCTGAAGGGATAGAAGGAACGGACATGAACGGTTTCCTTGTGAACTGCCTGAAGAAAATCCTGCCACCAGAAAAGTTGTCGACATGTTTTATAATAGAAAGAGCCCACAGGGCATTGGGTGGTCCCCCGGGCCCCCCTAGACCAGTGATAGCCCGTTTTCTCAATTACCAGGACAGAGACACAATTTTAACGGAGGCCAGAAAGATGGGAGAAATGAGACACGAAAACTCGAGAATACTAGTTTTTCCGGACTATACTAGAGAAGTACAAAGACAAAGGCGTGCTTTTGACGTGGTCAAGGCCAGGCTACGTGGCCTCCAGCTCAGATATATGCTCCTCTTCCCAGCGAAACCAAAGGTCATGTTCCAAGGGAAAACCTTCTTTTTTCAGTCCCCAGAAGACGCCTGGGACTGGATTGAGGAACGACCCAGACTCAGGAACGATAACACTGCCGAATCTAACAGGACACCTAAAGGAACTGAGGGAGCGAGACCAAAAGAATGGTCCCTCCTGGTGCACAAAGGCAGAAGAAGACAGATGACAGGCAGAAACACGCCCTGGAGAAATCCTAGAAGAGCCGAGGGAAGAGCGGACACTACTGACTCGGAGGGAAATTATGAAAAGAGGAACCGGTCACAAAACAAGCAGCATGACGACGATCAGCAAACCCCAAATGAAAGATCCGGACAGAGAGAGAGCTCCCCGCAACCATTACTAGAGGCCATAGACAGGATGAAAGTTGAAAAAGACCCACGGACCTTTAGAAAATCGGAGGGGTACCTGCAAGATCCAAGAACTTAAAGAATGGAGCAGCCGTCTCTACCCTCCGCCGAGCTGTCAAAGCCCAGCTCACCTGAGTCCTTGTTCAGTTCTGATGGAGGTTGAAGACAATCCGACCCCACCCTGAAACTGCTTGTTCCAGCACACTAGTTTTTAAAACAGTGCACTAAGAACAGAGGGAAGGGGGGAAGTGGATAAAATAAAATAAAGAGACAACACCGTTCTTGCGTTTCCACTGTTGAAGTGCTGCACAAATCTGCGGCCCTCTCTGACTTCTGTAGAAACTAGTGCCTAATGAAACATAAACAAAGAACAGATAAGTACAACCTATTCCTAACTGGGTTCCTGACTATCCCCTTATTTTATTAAAAAATTTCTTCTAAAAGTACCTCTTGGATCCTGGTCTCTAGTTTCCAGGTTTGGAATGTGTTACTGCTCTGGGATGTGCTTTCTATTACTCTAAAGCTTCTAAAACATTAAACAAATACCGTTATCAGAATTACCAATATCAAACATTCATCTTAATATAACTAAAGCCTAAATTCCCAATAGCAGACTCACTTTTCCCATATTTCCAGAATCTTTTATAAAACAAATACTGTACTTTTACGTCAAAATACAGCATGTAATTTGTGCAAGTCCTTGATTTACTGTTTGCCTCACAAAGTTCCGCAAAGTATTCTTGTAACAAAGAGTTTGAATCACAATGTTCGTGGAAGGTATCTTGTTTCAAATTGTCTATACACGAATCCAGAAATTGTTGTCAAAGTTCTTTCAGGTAATAAAAGTTTTGCACTTACTTGTTGCTGGCAAGAGATACTGATCAGTCTAACCTTGTCTTCTTTCTCTTTTGCAGGTTGCTTGTAGGAGAGAGGCTGAGGCAAGGAGGAACCGGAAACCGGAAGAAGGAAGAGCCAGCAGCTGCGCCCATTGAAGCCAATGAAAGTCTGTAGAGAGCAGGAGTGCCAGCGCCGAGGGATCTGTCCTCAGGTAAGCGGGAGGTAGATGAGCACAAGCACTGGGTGAGGCTCGGGGCTGCCTTTTATAGACAGGGCTGGGTGTGGTCCTCACATGCTGCACATGTTCTTGAAAGGTGTGCAGAGCTGGGTGTGGTTTGAAGAGCTGGGTGTGGTCCTTACATGCTGCACATGTTCTTGAAAGGTGTGCAGAGTTTCAGTTATTATGCAAATGAGTTAAATTAACACATTGCCCAGAGCGGAGTGTTTTAAAGAAGCCTTGGTAAAAGCAAGGCCCAATGTGTAAACAAAACAGCACATTAAACAACATACACAGAAGCCAGGGGGGGGGGAAGGTGAGATAACAAGAAAGGCTTTCAATAGTAAGTTTAAAAGGGAGCTATTACAGAACCCACTAGTGCAGTGAGAGGGGACATGCTCTTTGCTGTGCACAAACCCTAACACAAGCTCACCAAAACACACCCCCTTAAATAGGGGTGGTTCGAACATTTTTCTTAGCCATACATAGTAAGGGATAATAAGGGGTGGAAGGGAGGGTCACAGACCTCCGGACCCTAGTGGGATTGGGACATGGGAAAACAAGCTCACAGGGACCTATGGGAGGTAAGGTAGGGGGAGGGAGGGAGGGGTACCTAGTTTTCAATGGTTGTTTAATATACTGTTCATGTTAAGTTTTTTAATTAGCTCAAACACACAGGCAGTGATAGCACCACTTCAAAACAAAAGAGGGATCCCCCATAAAACACAGAAAGGAGACACCGGAGATCTTACTGGATTAAACACCCCAAATGGGAAAATCCATAACGCAAGATGACCCCAAGACATAGAAATAGATTGTCACTCCCAGAGAGTGAAGGAGGATTTACCGTCCTCACATGGAACGTTAATGGATTAGGTGATAAAGTCAAAAGAGGTTTGGTCTCCCAATATCTCAAGCGACAAAAACCAGACATAGTACTCCTACAGGAAACTCACCTAAAAGTTACAAGGTGTGGTTTTCTGGCAAGAGGCCCCTATGTAGTACTAGCGCATGCAGGGTATACATCTGGTTCTAGGGGGGTGGCAATACTGATCCGTAGGACCCCACAGTTCAGGGTCACTCGTAAATGGGAGGATGCAGATGGACGCTTTGTAGGAGTGGAGGGGTATGGGGGCGATGTGAAATCATGCTCATGAGCGCATATGCTCCTCCAAGACTGCAGGCCCCTCTCCTGGAAAAGATTGCAAAGATACTACTGCAGTCGTCGGCCACCCTGCATGTCCTAGGAGGAGATTTCAATGATGTAATGGACCTAACATTAGACAGATCAGGGGAAAAACAGACCGTAGGTCGGGGCACCCCATTACATGATTTTACAACCGCCCTGGGACTAACAGACATATGGAGATGGAGACAACCGAAGGAGAGGAAATACTCATATTTCTCCGGAGCCCATAGGGTATTCTCTCGCCTGGACTATATCTTTGCGCCAGCAGGGGAAATAGGCAAGATACAATGAGCGGAATACCTCGCTAGAGGCTTGTCAGATCACTCCCCCCTGCTGATCACTGTAGGATGGAAATCGGAGAAAGGAAGGCGCTGGAGACTGAATCCATGGGACATGCGGGATGAGGAAGTGGCAAGAGGTTTAAGACTAGACACTGACCTCTACTTTAAAGAAAATGAAGGGTCTGTGAAATCAGCAGTGATTTTGTGGGAGGCATATAAGACAGTGCTTAGAGATAGTGCGCAAAACCTGGTTGCCCAAAAGAAACGGAGAGATAATAAACAAATAGGCGAGTTAGAGGCCAAACTACTAGAGACTGAAAAAAAGGCGACGCATATGCCCACAAGCTCATTGCTGGGACAACTAGAACTAACAAAATTTGAATATAGGGAACTAGCAGAAAAAGAGGCAAATGCCCACCTGAGAGCAACGCAATGTAGACCGTATTTTCCGGCGTATAAGACGACTGGGCGTATAAGACGACCCCCTACTTTTCCTGTTAAAATATAGGGTTTGGGCTATACTCGCCATATAAGACTACCCCTCTTCCAACGCGCACCAAATAAAAATTAAAAAACATCAGGTTTGATTTTAATATGGTAATTTTAATTCAAATGCTTATGACATGCAGGTACGTAGTAGGAAAACTGTCACTTATAAACATAAGGCTGTTTGTCATCAAACATGTAAACATAAAACAGTGCAAGTGGATTAAACTTTTCCTAATTCACTCTAAAGCTGAAAGGAAGGATAAGACAATAAACCCATGGGAACTGCCATGCTGTTTGTTCTCTAAGCTGTCAACCAAACTGGAACTGAAGATGATAGGAGGAAGATAACAAACAAACAGAGAGAGAGAGCAAGTGCCGGGCAAGATCCTGGGGAGTCAGCAACGGCCATCATAACTCCAAGCTATTTTTACAGGACTTGCTGGCTTGACAGTTTCTCTTTAAAAGCCTTCAAAATCCTCCTGTTCGTCATCTGATATCATAAGTAAATCAATTACATCTTGTGGTACATTTGTAAGGCAGTCATCGTATGGATCTAATTCCGTATCAGATGGTGTGGTCTCAGCTTCGGGTTTCTCTTCATCTTGCCACAAGTAGTCGTCCTCCATACCATCTAATGAATTTGATATGCCACACTTCTTGAAAGACTTGATTACTGTTTCTGCATCAATATCATTCCAGGCTTTTATGACAAACTTGCACAAAACATCCAACTGTGGAGCACGCATGTTTCCTCCTTTTGTGAATGACTTTTCGCCGCTAACCATCCACTCATTCCACTGTTCTCGAATGCGATCTTTAAATGGCTTGTTTAGGCACACATCCAGTGGCTGTACCAACGATGTCAATCCTGCAGGAATAACTGCCGCATCTGTGTTTATTCTTGCCAGCCTTTGCTTGGTGCTGGGAGTTAAATGAGCCCTGAACATATCCCACACCAGTAGACTACGTTTTTGAATAAGTCCACCTGGTCGCCTGCTCCATACATTATCAAGCCATAGCTTTACCCCTTCTTCATCCATCCAGCCTTTTTCATGTACATGTACAAAACAACCAACAGGAAACTTGAGTTTCGGCATTGTTTTTCTTTTAAAAATAATCATTGGTCTCAGTTTGGCACCATCAGCTCTGCATGCTAGTACCACTGTAAAACTGGACTTCTCATGTCCTGTTGTTTTAATTAAAATTGTTTTTGCACCTTTTGGATGGACAGTTCTATTTCCAACCATATCAAAATTCATTGGAGTTTCATCCATATTTCCGATACTACTTAACGCATAGCCATGTTTATTGCGCTGTTGTATTACATATCAATGGAAACTATTTACTTTGGCTTCAAGATCTGCAGGTAATTTTTGTGCAATTTTCGTCTTTTGCCTCAGTACCAGATTATGCCTTTCAAAGAATCTAGTACACCAGGATACAGTGGCTTTAAATCTGTTGCTGTGATCTGGGTTAGATTTGGCCCACTGAAGGGCGAACAAACGTATTTGATTTCGTGTCACTATATAAGCACTTTGGCGATGCTCATTCACCATGTCTGCTACATGTTTTTCGAGTTCTGGCCAATGTGGGGTGCCTCTTCTTAATGCACACTTACCCCTTGGCATACTCCTTAACCCCTTCTGTGCCCAGGACGTAATGGTTACGTCCTGAGGCACAGTGCTGCTGTGCCCAGGACGTAACCATTACGTCTTGTGCACAGAGCCCAGAGGGAGCGCTCTTGCTCCCTCTGTGGGGTTCCCCCCCACCCCCCCCAAGTCAGGGATGGAAGGGGAAGCCCTTCCCCTCCCACCCCCGACCCCCCCAACCCCCCCAACCCCCCCTGTGACGTCAGCGCGCGAGCGCGTGCTGATTAGTCACAGGGTCTCCCCCATCGCGCTGGAAGCAGAGCTTCCAGCGCGATTGAAAAAGAAATGCTTTTGCATTTCTTTTTCAATCCCATGGGGGAGGCCCCGAGAGGCTTCAAAGGGAAGGAAATGTGATTCCTTCCCTTTGAAGTCTCTCACAGGTTTCAAAAGCCGGATTGCTTGCAATCCGGCTTTTGAAACCCCACTAGACACCAGGGATTTTTGAAACCCCACTAGACACCAGGGATTTTTTTTTTCTTCTTGAAATTGGCAAAAGGGAGCGACCCCTTGGGCAAGGGTCGCTCCCAGGGGGGCATTTTTTTAGGAAGGCCTTTCCTGCCCCCCCTGGGGGCAGATTGGCCTATTATTAGGCCGATCTGCCCCCAGGGGGGGTAGAAACCTCTAGGCACCAGGGACCATTTTTTTTTTTTTTTTTTTTTTTGTGATGAATTCTTTTTTTTTAGGTGGGGAGCGATCCCTTAGGCAAGGGTCGCTCCCCTACGGGGCAATATATATTTAGGCCATTTCTGCCCCCCTTGGGGGCAGATTGGCCTATTTTGATAAGGCCAATCTGCCCCCAAGGGGGGCAGAAACCATTAGACACCAGGGAGTTTGTTTTTGCGCGCGAATGTCACGCAACAAAGCGACCCCTTTGGCAAGGGTCGCTCCCAGGGGGGGCAATTTTTTGGGAAGGCCTTTTCTGCCCCCCCTGGGGGCAGATCGGCCTATTATTAGGCCGATCTGCCCCCAGGGGGGGAAGAAACCTCTAGGCGCCAGGGCAAATTTTTTTTTTGTGTTTTTTTTTTTTGTTCTTTTTTTTTTTTTAGAGATGGGGAGCGACCCATCAGGCAAGGGTCGCTCCCCTGGGGGGCAAATTGTATTTAGACCATTTCTGCCCCCCTGGGGGCAGATTGGCCGATTTTAGGTCAATCTGCCCCCAAGGGGGCAGAAACCACTAGGCACCGGGGATTTGTTTTTTGGCGCCAATGTCACACAGGGGGAGCGACCCCGTAGGCAAGGGTCGCTCCCGGGGGGGTGGTGGGGGTTGGGGGGGCAAATTTATTTTAGGCCATTTCTGCCCCCCCGGGGGACAGATCGGCCTATTATTAGGCCGAACTGCCCCCGGGGGGGGGGGGGCAGAACACTCTAGGCGCCAGGGCAATTTTTTTTTTGTGTTTTTTTTTTTTGTTGTTTCTTTTTTTAGAGATGGGGAGCGACCCATCAGGCAAGGGTCGCTCCCCTGGGGGGGGCAAATTGTATTTAGACCATTTCTGCCCCCCTGGGGGCAGATTGGCCAATTTTAGGTCAATCTGCCCCCAAGGGGGCAGAAACCACTAGGCACCGGGGATTTGTTTTTTGGCGCCAATGTCACGCAGGGGGAGCGACCCCGTAGGCAAGGGTCGCTCCCGGGGGGGGGGGGGGGGGGGTTGGGGGGGCAAATTTATTTTAGGCCATTTCTGCCCCCCCCGGGGGACAGATCGGCCTATTGTTAGGCCGAACTGCCCCCGGGGGGGGGCAGAACACTCTAGGCGCCAGGGCAATTTTTTTTTTGTGTTTTTTTTTGTTGTTGTTTCTTTTTTTAGAGATGGGGAGCGACCCATCAGGCAAGGGTCGCTCCCCTGGGGGGGTCAAATTGTATTTAGACCATTTCTGCCCCCCTGGGGGCAGATTGGCCAATTTTAGGTCAATCTGCCCCCAAGGGGGCAGAAACCACTAGGCACCGGGGATTTGTTTTTTGGCGCCAATGTCACGCAGGGGGAGCGACCCCGTAGGCAAGGGTCGCTCCCGGGGGGGGGTGGGGGTTGGGGGGGCAAATTTATTTTAGGCCATTTCTGCCCCCCCGGGGGACAGATCGGCCTATTATTAGGCCGAACTGCCCCCGGGGGGGGGGGGGCAGAACACTCTAGGCGCCAGGGCAATTTTTTTTTTGTGTTTTTTTTTTTTGTTGTTTCTTTTTTTAGAGATGGGGAGCGACCCATCAGGCAAGGGTCGCTCCCCTGGGGGGGCAAATTGTATTTAGACCATTTCTGCCCCCCTGGGGGCAGATTGGCCAATTTTAGGTCAATCTGCCCCCAAGGGGGCAGAAACCACTAGGCACGGGGATTTGTTTTATGGCGCCAATGTCACGCAGGGGGAGCGACCCCGTAGGCAAGGGTCGCTCCCGGGGGGGGGGGGGTTGGGGGGGCAAATTTATTTTAGGCCATTTCTGCCCCCCCGGGGGACAGATCGGCCTATTATTAGGCCGAACTGCCCCCGGGGGGGGGCAGAACACTCTAGGCGCCAGGGCAATTTTTTTTTTGTGTTTTTTTTTTTTGTTGTTTCTTTTTTTAGAGAAATTTGTAGCTCCTCTCAGATTCCAGAACTTTCTGCCACAGAAATGTGAGGAACATGTGTTTTTTTAGCCAAATTTTGAGATTTGCAAAGGATTCTGGGTAACAGACCCTGGTCCGAGCCCCGCAAGTCACCCCTCCTTGGATTTCCCTAGGTCTCTAGTTTTCAGAAATGCACAGGTTTGGTAGGTTTCCCTAGGTGGCGGCTGAGCTAGAGGCCAAAATCTACAGGTAGTCACTTTGCTAAAAACAGCTCTGTTTTCTGTGATATGTCCACGTTGTGTTTTGGGGCATATCCTGTCGCGGGCGCTAGGCCTACCCACACAAGTGAGGTATCATTTTTATCGGGAGACGTGGGGGAACGCTGGGTGGAAGGAAATTTGTGGCTCCTCTCAGATTCCAGAACTTTCTGCCACAGAAATGTGAGGAACATGTGTTTTTTAGCCAAATTTTGAGATTTGCAAAGGATTCTGGGTAACAGAACCTGGTCCGAGCCCCGCAAGTCACCCCTCCTTGGATTCCCCTAGGTCTCTAGTTTTCAGAAATGCACAGGTTTGGTAGGTTTCCCTAGGTGGCGGCTGAGCTAGAGGCCAAAATCTACAGGTAGTCACTTTGCTAAAAACAGCTCTGTTTTCTGTGATATGTCCACGTTGTGTTTGGGGGCATATCCTGTCGCGGGCGCTAGGCCTACCCACACAAGTGAGGTATCATTTTTATCGGGAGACGTGGGGGAACGCTGGGTGGAAGGAAATTTGTGGCTCCTCTCAGATTCCAGAACTTTCTGCCACAGAAATGTGAGGAACATGTGTTTTTTTAGCCAAATTTTGAGGTTTGCAAAGGATTCTGGGTAACAGAACCTGGTCCGAGCCCCGCAAGTCACCCCTCCTTGGATTCCCCTAGGTCTCTAGTTTTCAGAAATGCACAGGTTTGGTAGGTTTCCCTAGGTGGCGGCTGAGCTAGAGGCCAAAATCTACAGGTAGTCACTTTGCTAAAAACAGCTCTGTTTTCTGTGATATGTCCACGTTGTGTTTTGGGGCATATCCTGTCGCGGGCGCTAGGCCTACCCACACAAGTGAGGTATCATTTTGATCGGGAGACATGGGGGAACGCTGGGTGGAAGGAAATTTGTGGCTCCTCTCAGATTCCAGAACTTTCTGCCACAGAAATGTGAGGAACATGTGTTTTTTTAGCCAAATTTTGAGGTTTGCAAAGGATTCTGGGTAACAGAACCTGGTCCGAGCCACACAAGTCACCCCATCTTGGATTCCCCTAGGTCTCTAGTTTTCAGAAATGCACAGGTTTGGTAGGTTTCCCTAGGTGCCGGCTGAGCTAGAGGCCAAAATCTACAGGTAGTCACTTTGCTAAAAACAGCTCTGTTTTCTGTGATATGTCCACGTTGTGTTTTGGGGCATATCCTGTCGCGGGCGCTAGGCCTACCCACACAAGTGAGGTATCATTTTGATCGGGAGACGTGGGGGAACGCTGGGTGGAAGGAAATTTGTGGCTCCTCTCAGATTCCAGAACTTTCTGCCACAGAAATGTGAGGAACATGTGTTTTTTAGCCAAATTTTGAGATTTGCAAAGGATTCTGGGTAACAGAACCTGGTCCGAGCCCCGCAAGTCACCCCTCCTTGGATTCCCCTAGGTCTCTAGTTTTCAGAAATGCACAGGTTTGGTAGGTTTCCCTAGGTGGCGGCTGAGCTAGAGGCCAAAACCTACAGGTAGTCACTTTGCTAAAAACAGCTCTGTTTTCTGTGATATGTCCACGTTGTGTTTGGGGGCATATCCTGTCGCGGGCGCTAGGCCTACCCACACAAGTGAGGTATCATTTTTATCGGGAGACGTGGGGGAACGCTGGGTGGAAGGAAATTTGTGGCTCCTCTCAGATTCCAGAACTTTCTGCCACAGAAATGTGAGGAACATGTGTTTTTTTAGCCACATTTTGAGGTTTGCAAAGGATTCTGGGTAACAGAACCTAGTCCGAGCCCCGCAAGTCACCCCTCCTTGGATTCCCCTAGGTCTCTAGTTTTCAGAAATGCACAGGTTTGGTAGGTTTCCCTAGGTGGCGGCTGAGCTAGAGGCCAAAATCTACAGGTAGTCACTTTGCTAAAAACAGCTCTGTTTTCTGTGATATGTCCACGTTGTGTTTTGGGGCATATCCTGTCGCGGGCGCTAGGCCTACCCACACAAGTGAGGTATCATTTTGATCGGGAGACATGGGGGAACGCTGGGTGGAAGGAAATTTGTGGCTCCTCTCAGATTCCAGAACTTTCTGCCACAGAAATGTGAGGAACATGTGTTTTTTTAGCCAAATTTTGAGGTTTGCAAAGGATTCTGGGTAACAGAACCTGGTCCGAGCCACACAAGTCACCCCATCTTGGATTCCCCTAGGTCTCTAGTTTTCAGAAATGCACAGGTTTGGTAGGTTTCCCTAGGTGCCGGCTGAGCTAGAGGCCAAAATCTACAGGTAGTCACTTTGCTAAAAACAGCTCTGTTTTCTGTGATATGTCCACGTTGTGTTTTGGGGCATATCCTGTCGCGGGCGCTAGGCCTACCCACACAAGTGAGGTATCATTTTTATTGGGAGACGTGGGGGAACGCTGGGTGGAAGGAAATTTGTGGCTCCTCTCAGATTCCAGAACTTTCTGCCACAGAAATGTGAGGAACATGTGTTTTTTTAGCCAAATTTTGAGATTTGCAAAGGATTCTGGGTAACAGAACCTGGTCCGAGCCCCGCAAGTCACCCCTCCTTGGATTCCCCTAGGTCTCTAGTTTTCAGAAATGCACAGGTTTGGTAGGTTTCCCTAGGTGGCGGCTGAGCTAGAGGCCAAAATCTACAGGTAGTCACTTTGCTAAAAACAGCTCTGTTTTCTGTGATGTGTCCACGTTGTGTTTTGGGGCATATCCTGTCGCGGGTGCTAGGCCTACCCACACAAGTGAGGTACCATTTTTATCGGGAGACTTGGGGGAACATAGGTTAGCAAAACAAGTACTATTGCCCCATGTCTTTCTCTACATTTTTTCCTTCCAAATATAGGAGTGTGTGTAAAAAAGACATCTATTTGAGAAATTCCCTGTAATTCACGTGCTACTATGGTCACCCCGGAATTCAGAGATGTGCAAATAACCACTGCTCCTCAACACCTTATCTTGTGCCCTTTTTGGAAATGCAAAGGTTTTCTTGATAGCAATTTTTTACTCCTTATATTTCAGCAAATGAATTGCTGTATACCCGGTATAGAATGAAAACGCACTGCAGGGTGCAGCTCATTTATTGGCTCTGGGTTCCTCGGGTTCTTGATGAACCTACAAACCCTATATATCCCCGCAACGAGAGGAGTCCAGCAGACGTAACGGTATATTGCTTTCGATAATCTGACATTGCAGGGAAAAGTTACAGAGTAAAACGTAGAGAAAAATTGATGGTTTTTTCACCTCAACTTCAATATTTTTCTTTTTCAGCTGTTATTTTCTGTAGGAAACCCTTGTAGGATCTACACAAATGACCCCTTGCTGAATTCAGAATTTTGTCTACTTTTCAGAAATGTTTAGTTTTCTGGGATCCAGCATTGGTTTCATGACCATTCCTGTCACTGACTGGAAGGAGGCTGAAAACTCAAAAAATTGCACAAATGGGGTATGCCCCAGTAAAATGCCAAAATTGTGTTGAAAAATTGGGTTTTCTGATTCAAGTCTGCCTGTTCCTGAAAGCTGGGAAGCTGCTGAGTTTAGCACCGCAAACCCTTTGTTGATGCCATTTTCAGGGGAAAAACCACAAGCCTTCTTCTGCAGCCACTTTTTCCAATTTTTTTGAAAAAAACGAAATTTTCACTGTATTTTGGCCAATTTCTTGGCCTCCTTCAAGGGAACCCACAAAGTCTGGGTACCTCTAGAATCCCTAGGATGTTGGAAAAAAAGGACGCAAATTTGGCTTGGTTAGCTTATGTGGACAAAAAGTTATGAGGGCCTAAGCGCGAACTGCCCCAAATAGGCAAAAAAAGGCCCGGCACAGGAGGGGGAAAAGGCCTGGCAGCGAAGGGGTTAATGCTTTTTCATTTGCTTTCCAGTCCCGAACCATCTTTTCTGTTACTCCATATTGTCTTGCAGCAGCACAGTTATTATGTTCCATGGCAAAGTTTACAACTTTAAGTTTGAAACTGGCTTCATATTTCTTTCTTCTTGCTGGTGGAGCCAGGATGGGGTCTTGTCTGTTAGCCATTTGTATACTGTACTGTATGTACTGGTGCTGTACTGTATGAACTGGTACTGGTACTGGTACTGGTGCTGTGCTGTACTGTATTCACCACCACATGTATCTGCTCACCAGATTGCCTTCCCTTAGAATCACCAACAATACAACAACCAGCCAATCACGGAGAATGAATATTACATTTAAGATTGTTGAAACTGCAGTACAACCAAAGTTAAATGCGGTCAAAATATATATTTTTTTATAATATTGTCATATCCCAATCCAAAATGGCCGTTACTATATGGTAATCTCCTAACACGTGCCATGCGCGAGAAGAAAGAAACAGAAAACAGAAAACAAATGTTGTTTCTATGGTACCGTAATAGCGCGCTTTGAATAGCCTGGGGCACGCGCAGGAACACGCGCCTGCCCAGACAACTGCCAGCGAGGACGCGGAACCCATCGTACGCTTGGAATTCATTTCCAAATGCAGCGTACGGAGGTTCAGCTACAGGGCGCCTGTCCCTGAAGTTTCGACACGCCGTATACCGGCATATAAGACGACCCCCGACTTTTGAGGAGATTTTCAGGGGTTAAAAAGTCGTCTTATACGACAGAAAATACGGTATATGAAACAGGGGACAAGGCTGGGAAGCTATTGGCATGGCTTGGAAAGAAAGAAAGGGAATCGCGATGGGTCCAGGAAATAGAGACACAAAATGGAACCAGGGCTACTGATGATAACGACATAGCGGAAGCATTCGCAGGCTACTATAAAGAATTTTATAAAGCTAGACCATTGGCAGGAAAGGACTCCATTACTGCATATTTAAATGAGATAGCCCTGCCGAGACTAGACTTGATAGACCGAGAGGAGCTAGAGGAGGAGATTACAGTAGAAGAGATTGCTGCCGCGCTGGCAAAACTAAGACCGGGTAAGGCACCGGGTCCAAATGGATTCCCGGCCGAAATCTTTAAGAGTTTTAGGGATACACTGGCCCCACACTTATTAAATATGTACCTAGAGGCCCGAGAACAAGGGGTGCTCCCCCCAGACCTACGAAGGGAGGAAACAGCAGTAATACACAAAGAAGGTAGACCTAAAGATAAATGTTCCTCTTATAGGCCGATATCCCTGCTAAATGTGGAAGTAAAGGCCCTAGCGAGTGTGCTGGCAGCCAGAATCATCAAAAGCATCCCTTCACTAATACACATGGACCAGACCAGTTTTATAGCGGGAAGGTCCACAAGACATCATTTAAGAAGGGCACATATGTGGCTCGCCACGGTACTAAACCGCCCAGAGCCCCACCTGTTCCTGGCATTAGATGCAGAAAAGGCCTTCGATGCAGTACACTGGCCATTTCTGATGGAGACCCTGAGACGATTCGGCTTCGTCCCAAAATATATTAGATGGGTAAAGTTGCTATACACAGGACCTATAGCGGTAGTTAGGGTAAATGGAGTTGTCACCTCACAATTCCCTATAGAAAGAGGAACGAGACAGGGATGCCCTCTTTCCCCTCTACTATTTGCCCTCACACTGGAATCCCTAGATTGCAAGATTAGACACTCCAGCGACATAACTGGTTTTAGACTGAGACCCGAAAGGGAAGAGGAGGAACGCATTTCGCTATACGCGGATGATGTTCTCCTCTATATCACGCGCCCAGAGATAATAATCCCGAGGTTGGTCCTCCTGATAGAGGAATACGGTAGGCACTCGGGATATTGTTTAAATTGGGACAAATCGATACTATATATACCACAGCAAGAGACATCCTTCCCACCTCTGCCGATGCAACTACAAAAGACGGAGGAAGGATTCAAATATCTAGGGATATATATAACCCATGAAGCGAACAGAGGCCTTGAACGTAACATAGAGAGGGTGGCGAGAGAATGCAGTAACAATTTTAAGAGATGGAAAACGCTTCCCCTGACGTTAATGGGCCGGGTGGCAATGATAAAAATGATCGCACTACCAAAATTGCTGTACATGTTGCAAAACACATAATACCAAATACCCAACTGCCAATTCAAGAACATAGACAGGGATATTAGACGTTTCCTATGGGAGGGAAAACACCTGAGAGTTGCCTTAAATACGCTATAACACAACCAATACGCAGGTGGTTTGTCACTGCCGGACATTGAGGCTTACTACTGGGCGACTCACCTAGCCAATGTCAATGACTGGATTTTCGCTGCAGATGAACACCCCACCTTTCGACTGGAGAGGCTGCAATGGGAAGGGAAATCTTGTAAGCAATTCTTCTATGAAGGAAACTGAACTAGTCACCTAGCTCCGGCCACGGAGGTGACCCTACTGGCATGGAAAAGGGCTAATAAAAAGATAGGATGGTATAGACGCCCTACCATGGAGACCCCGTTATGGGAGGGAAACTGGCTAAAGGAAATTAAGAAGCTTAGGGGCTTCAGGGGCTGGGACATGATTGGGATTTCCAAGATTGGAGACCTGATGTTAAACGGTGGACTCAAGCCCTTTGAGTCGCTACAACAAGAATATGCGTTAAACGAGACACAATACTTCCAATACATAAGACTCAAGCATGCGTGGGGGAAAGAGGGGCTAACAGGACAAGAGATTATGGAATACTCCCCCCTAGAGAGCCGCCTGTTAATAAATGAAATAACGGAGAAATCAGTGTCACTGATATATAAAACCATCAACAACAACATGCCAAACACACTAATCAACCTTCGTAGTAAATGGGAGAAAGATATAGGGCAATTGGAAGAAATAGACTGGGAGGCTGCACTGATGTTTCCAATAGAGGTGGCAATAAGGGCAAGACTTCGCTTGATCCAATTCAAAATACTGCACAGAGTGTATTATGACCCAAACAGATTATACAAAATGGGGAAGATCAGACACCCAAAATGTGTTAGATGCCGAGGTGAAATTGGTTCCTTTATACACACCATATGGGACCGTCCGGTGATAAGAGAGTTCTGGGAGGGGGTACTGGGAGAACACTCGGGGTGTTGAATGAGACGATGCCCCCAGACCCCAAATATATACTCTTGGGTATCCCCAATGACATAGATCTACCCAGAAGGAAACTTATGCTGTGCGGACTTGGGCTGATGGTCGCGAAAAGAGACATAGCTAGACAGTGGGGATCCCAGTCCAGGCCAAACCTGAATACTTGGAGAAGAGGGATGGATGGATTTATGATGGGAGAAAAAAACACATACATAAACAGGAGATGCCCGCAGAAATTTCAAAAGATATGGGGAGACTGGAGAACATACTACTCTATGGAAGTATAGTCAGGAAAATCCCATAGTTCAGGGGTCTGGTGGGTTGGTCCGTGACACCCCAGGTGCACCCACACCGAAACAGACTAGGGAGACTTGGGAAGACACTACAAGAAGGTGTACTATTGGAAGGAACGTGTTTCGAGGTTGTTGGGAGGAGGTGGGATTTGGGGAAGATTCTTTCTGTGTTTCTACCAAAAATGTTAATCATGTACCTGATTGCTAATAACTGCCTGAGTTACATTATTCCGCTGGACTTGTTGTGTCCGGGTTTAAAAGCAAATAAAAAAAGTATTAAAAAAAACAAAGTCCAGTCTTTGTCCCCTTGCACAGGCAGAAGCAGCAAATGCAGGATAGCTCCACAAAGCACAGTCACAGGCAGGGCAGCACTTCTCCTCAGCTCTTCGGCTCTTTTCCAGGCAGAGATTCCTCTTGATGTCCAGAAGTGATCTAATTTTCAGGGCTTTGGGTGCCCTTTTTATACCCAGCTCTGCCTTTGATGTAGGCCTACTTTAAAGGAAAGCCTCTCTTGTTTGTGAAATCCAGCCTTGCCCAGGCCAGGCCCCAGACACACACCAGGGGGTTGGAGACTGCATTGTGTGAGGACAGGCACAGCCCTTTCAGGTGTAAATGACCACTGCTCCCCTCCCTCCTAGTACAGATTGCTCATCAGGATATGCAGGCTTCACCCCAGCTACCTTTGTGTTACTGTCTAGAGAGAGAGCCCAACTGTCAAACTGACCCAGACATGGAATCCACAAACAGACAAAGTCACAGAATGGTTTAAGCAAGAAAATGCCCACTTTCTAAAAGTGGCATTTTCAAATACACAATCTCAAAACCAGCTTTACTAAAAAATGTATTTTTAAATTGTGAGCTCAAAGACCCCAAACTCCAAATGTCTATCTGCTCCCAAAGGGAATCTACGCTTTAATCATTTTTAAAGGCAGCCCCCATGTTAACCTATGAGAGAGATAGGCCTTGCAACAGTGAAAACCGAATTTGGCAGTATTTCACTGCCAGGACATATAAAACACATTAGTATATGTCCTACCTTAAACATATACTGCACTCTGCCCATGGGGCTACCTAGGGCCTACCTTAGGGGTGTCTTACATGTAAGAAAAGGGAAGGTTTAGGCCTGGCAAGTGGGTACACTTGCCAAGTTGAATTGGCTCTTTAAAACTGCACACACAGACACTGCAGTGGCAGGTCTATGGCATGTTTACAGGGATACTAATGTGGGTGGCACAACCAGTGCTGCAGGCTCACTAGTAGCATTTGATTTACAGTTCCTAGGCACCTCTAGGGCACTGTACTAGGGACTCACCAATAAATCAAATATGCCAGTCATGGAAATCCAATTACACATACATTTTACATAGGAGCACTTGCACTTTATCACTGGATAGCAGTGGTAAAGTTCTCAGAGTAACAAAAACAGCAAAAACAGAGTCCAGCACATATCAACAGCCTTGGAAACAGAGGCAAAAACTTATGGGAGACCACGCCAAGGATGCCAAGTCTAACAGGCTGCAAGTAGGAGTACGCTTATAACTGCACACTACATGGTCCGGAAACAAAAGGAAAAGCAATCCATAGAAAGCAACTTAATATTCTTTCCTGAGAATGACTTGATTATGCTGATCATGGATGTTCATATATGTGTAATGCTTATGAGTTTGTTGTATAACTTGTTTTATGATTGTAATGATTTTAATTAATCAGACAATAAACTTGATTTAACACTGAATCAGTGCTCTTCAAGACAAGTTAAGAGCACAGTGCAATAACTCCATTACTGAACATTCAAAGGACGTGGTTAATGTGGAGTGATATGATACTTAGGGATAAATAACAATGCTGTACATTTAAACATATTGCACGTCACAGAGGAGTGCCAGACTTATACAAAGGACCAGGGCTGAAGGCTGAGAGCTTTAACATGGTCAAGTCACACTGAAGTAACTTGCACTATCCTTGTAACTGGACGGGAGAATGTATATCTTTTAATACATGGTCACATCATCACTCTTCCAACAAACGTTTTATATTCTTAGGGGATTTGACGCTTCTGATGAAAGGGATATTATGTTTGCAGTCATGAACAATAAAAATATAATCTCTAGTAGGAAATTAAACACACTAAAAAACAGTATTTTTGAAAAAATATATTGGAATCAGTTTAATGTAAATCAGATTACAACTAGCTGTAGAAAAAATAATATGCAGAGAGATTATTTTTCCCTGAAACAAACAGCGTGCAGAAATAAACACTTGCTTTAAGCCTTCCCTTTCCTCTGGCTACTGTTCATTAAAGAAAAACAATGCATAAGAACAAAAAGCAAGTTAACTTTTTCCTGTTTAAACTGCAGCTTCAGTGACGCTCCCTGTCCTGTCTTTCACCTTGGCTGCTGTCAATAGGCATTATGATGTTGCAATTCCATTGTAAAACTTTATTACAATGCTGAAAATGTAAAGAAATCGACAATAAGCTTAGACCCAGATTTATGAAAAGTGGTGCTGCACCTAGCTCCTTAGTGCCCCCCCTAACTCCGCCATATGTTCTCCATTTTTAAAATATGGCTCACCATGGCGGTAGTCAGGTGGGCTAGCGTCATAATTTTTTACACTAGTCTGGCTCTTTGCAGGACTAGTGTCAAAAATGATGATGCTAATCCTGCAAAGCACCCAGAGGCCTATTGAACACCATGGGAGCATCATTTTAACACCTGCACTGCCTGCTAAAAAATGCTGGTACAAATAGCGCAAAGGAATCTTATAGATTTCTTTACACCATTTTTATGGCCCCCGAGTGCCGGAATGCCCCCCTGGCATATATTATGAGTAGCACAGGCATAATGTGGCTCAAGGGGTTTCAAATTGGTGCAATACAAAAATGGTGCCACTTTGTAAATATGGGGGCATATTTATACTCCATTTGTGCCGACTTTGTGTCATTTTTCTCCTTTAAATGTTGTCACTGCATACTCGTAACCCAGTATTTCATCCCAATTTGGCATACTGGTCACCCCTATAAGTACCTGGTATATGGTACTTAGATACCTGGGGCATTGGTGTTCCAGGGGATCCCTATGGGCTGCAGCATTACTTTTGTCACCCATAGGGAGCCCATGCAAAGGCCTCTACATGACTGCCATTGCAGCCTGTGTGAAATGGCGCATGCACCATTTCACAGCCATTTACACTGCTCCAGGTCACTTATAAGTCACCCATACATCAGGCCTTCCTACCCTGAAGGCTGTGTGCAGAGTATGTGTGTGTAAGTGCACCCTTGCACTAGCAGGGGTGCCCCCACTTCATTCAGGTCCATTTTCCCAGACTTCGTGAGTACAGGGATGCCATTTTACTCATGCACTAGACATAGGTCAATACCTATGTCCAACTTCACAATGGTAACTCTGAATATGGCTATATAAGGTGTCTAAAATTTTGGAATTATACCCCAATGCTGATTCTAGTATTGGTTGTATAATTCCATGCACTCTTGGGGCTTACCAGTGGACCCCCAGTACTGCTATACCAGCCTTCTGAGGTTTTCCAGGCAGCCCCAGATACTGCCACCTCACAGACAGGTTTCTGCACTCCTGTTGCTCAGGCAGCTTGAGCCCAGGAAGGCAGAACAAAGAATTTCCTTTGAGAGAGGGGTGTTACACCCTCTCCCTTTGGAGATTGGTGTTACAGGCATGGGAGGGGTAGCCTTCTGAGCCTCTGGAAATTCTTTAAAGGGCACAGATGGTGCCCACCTTGCATAATCCAGTCTACACCAGTTCAGGGACCCCCCAGTCCCTGCTCTGGCATGAACCTGGACAGAGGATAGGGAAGTGACCACTCCCCTGTCCATCACCACCCAAGTGGTGGTGCTCAGAGCTCCTCCAGAGTGCCCCTGGGTTTTGCCATCTTGGATTCCAAGTTAGCAGGGCACCCTGGGAGCATCTGAGTGGCCAGTGGTAGAAGGTGACATCAGAGCCATCCCCTGATAGGTGCTTACCCACGCAGCTGACCAATCTCCTTTTCAGGGCTGTTTATGGACTCTCCTTTGGGTGTTTCTTCAGGTTCAGATTGCAAAAGTCTAGCAGGAATCCTCTGCATCATTTACTTCACCTTCTACAGATAAAACTGCATCTGGACCCTCCAGGAACTCTACAAAGTGCAACAAAGAAGCAAAGACGATTTCTGCAATATTGTATCTTCAGCTCCTGCCTGCAACTACAACTGTTTCCAGGACTGCCTGACTTCAGCCTGCACCAGAAGAACGAAGGAATCTCCCTTGAAGTGAAGGAGTCACCACTTTGCTTCACCAAGCACCCGTCTGTAGTGACGATCGGTAGCTTGGGTCCCCTCTTTTCACAAAGTGCTTGGATCCAGCAACATGGGTGGTAGACTGAAGGTGCCCTGACAGTCCTGACGTCCAACTATCCAACTTTGGTTGAGGTAAGGCTTGCCTCCCCTCGCAAGGCAGTACCCCATGCACCGCGTGATACGCAGTTGCCAAGGCTTGTGTGGAAACTTCCACAAAGTTCTTCATTCACTGCAACGCTCCAGCCCTCAGCACTCCTCCCTGTGACGCACAGCTTCCTGAGTGGTTTCCAGTGGTGTGGGATTCCTTTGTGTAGTGCTGCATGGGCCTCCAATTACACCTTCTCTGTCCCCATACTGTCGGACTCTTCTGCTCACTGCCAGGTCTTCTGAGGGCTCTCTGAGATGTTGATAGCCCCCTCTGTCTCTCCCTCCTGGGTAGAGGCGACCAGGTCCCTCCTGGTCCCAGGCAGCACCATTTTCCACTAACTGTGTGCTATGCATGTGTCGAGGCTTGTTGGCAGAATCCAGCGACCCAAACCAGACTGCATTCATCCATTGGCGTGGGACATCTTCTGCTCCAACCAGGAACCCACATCTGTCTTCTTGGGTGAAATTCTGACTGTTGTTCCCCACCGGTGGTTCCTCTTTTGCACCTTCATCCTGGTTAGCAGGGCTGCCACTGCCTGTTATTACAGGCAGAGTCTCCAGCAGCACAACTAAAGGCATCCTGGGCCTGGCTAGTCAGCAGGCACTCCCAGTCTGTAGCTTCGGGTTCTCACCAGCAGGCCATGGAAGCAGTGCAGAAGGACAAATAGCCCCCACTTCCGTATTAGTAGTGTAATGCCACCGCTCTGTGGGTAGTTGGAGGAGCATCTCTGTTCCCAGTGTGAACTCTGACATTATTTCCTCCTGGGCCGGCACTATGTCCCCTTGTCAGGCCCATCACAGCTGGTCTCCACTTCCACATAGCCTGAATGTCGTAGGAAGTCTTCCACCACTTCGCAGACAGTCACAGGAGCCCCTCTCCTCCCAGTGTGGGTTTGGGTATTAATTACCCCAGGTTCAACAGTACATCCCCATACTGGCCCATTGCAGCCACCCTCTGCTTTCACTCAGGCCCAGCATGAGTCTGCCGTCTGTGTGAGGGGCTGTAGGAGGCTGGCCTGGTTTGTAGTGGGTACCTAAGGCACTTACACCTTATACCAGGTCCAATTATCCCTTATTAGTGAAATGGAGTCAGTGTCTAGAAGCCAGGCTCTCTAGAGGTAGTGTGGATGAGCAACCAAGGCCTTACTCTGCGATATGCAAAGCTAATGCAATACCACTCTTGTCACACAGTACTCACACACGAGAGAAAATACTCAGTGTTACAAAAATAAAGGTACTTTATTTTGGTGACACAAATGGCAAAAATACCTTAGAGACCATACTCCCTTGGGAGGTAAGTAATATACACAATGTATACAACAGAATGCACAATTAGCTGTAAAAACAGTCAGAAAACAGTGCAAATAGTGAAAATCACAATAGTTAGAAATGGGCCTAGGGGGAACACAAACCATATACTAAGAAAGTGGAATGCGAAAGTCGGTTTCCCACCTAGAAAAGTGTAGTGTGTAGAGGGGTACTGGGAGTATTAGAAAACACCAAAGGTAAGTATTTGAACCCACTCCAAAGCCCAGGAAAGCAGGAGTAAATCACAGTAACTTTCCTAGAACACACAAGAACACGAGAAAGAAGATTATGCAAGAACCAGGACAGACTGCAAGACACCAATGATGGATGCCTTGACCTGAAGACCTGTGGAAGAAGGGGACTAAGTCCAAGAAGCACTGGAGAGTCCAGGGAGAACAGGAACTCCTGCTAACCCGGATGAAGGTGCAAAAGACCGGCAGATCGGTCCCTCTTTGGAGCTTTTTTCCAAAAGTTCTCCAAACTTCTGGATCTTCTTCCAGATGTTCTTTTAAGGTTCTTTTGAGGTCCACAGTTCACCCCAAGGTTCCAGAAGCTCTGAGATGCTCCTTGAGGGTGAGGACTACAACTCCCAGAATGCACCTGGCACAAACTACTTTTTTACCAGTGGACAGTGGTCAGAAGCCCAAGTGTGCAGCTGGTGCAGTCCTCCAGAGTGCAGTGTCCAGGTGCAGGCCGGGGGTCCAACAGGACAGTCCCTCTTCTTCTGTAGTTCTTACTTGTTGGAATCTGATAGGGATCTGCGGTGTGGGTGCCGGTCTGCCAGTTTTATCCTTGCTCCTGGGTGAAAAACAGGGGGCTCCTGGTTCTCCAATCAGGGACAGGGTCCTTCCCCCTGTGATGACTACTTCCTGGGAAGTGTGGCAAAAAATAATCCCAGGGAGCAACATTCCTCAAAAATCCATCATGGCTGAAGCTGGAAGTTGTGGGATTTATTATAACAGTTAATTTGATACCAAACTTGTGGTATCTGTTGCTTAAGGGGACTTTTAAAATTAAAATAAAGTCTCCTCATTCTAGCCTATGGAGGCCATTCACCTCAAAGAGGGAAAAACACATTTGGCTGTTTTACCTTACCAGGGCGTATAAAACTATTTTTATAAGGTCCCTACTTATAGTTACATGGCACCCAGCCCTAGGGGCCATAGGGCACACCTTATGCGTGACTTATGTGTAAAAATAAGGGAGTTTAAGACTTTGGAACTACTTTTAATTCCAAAGTCGAATTTGCATGTACCTTTAATTTAAAAGCAGCTAGCAAGGCAGGCCTGCCTTCAACATTACACTGGGCACCTCAGCAGTGCACCTGTGGGGGCCCTACCTATGCTGGGGTCCCTAAACCTCCATCCCCTACCATATACTAGGGACTTATAGGTAGGTTAATTTTGCCAATTATAATTAGCCTAATTTGCATATCCACTTTACACAGAGCACTGGCCCTGGGACTGGTAAGCAGTACACAGGGCACAGCCAAGAGTCAGTAACCACCAGTACCTGTCCAAAAAGTTTGGGGGTGACCAGGGCAAAAAGGAGGACTTTCCTACACTGCCCCCCCCAGATGAAAGGTGATGGGTACTATCCTACACCCTGGTAGTACTCATCAGCTAATTGGAAAAACCTGGAAAGGCCATCTGCATTGGCATGGGCAGTCCTGGGTCTGGGCTCCACTGTAAAGTCCATCCCCTGTAGGGAAATGGACCACCTTAACAGTTTTGGGTTCTCCCCCCCTCATTTGCATCAACCATCTGAGAGGTCTGTGGTCAGTTTGTACACGGACGTGAGTGCCAAACAGTTATGGCCTCAACTTCTTCAGAGACCAGACCACAGCAAAGGCCTCCCTCTCAATGGCACTCCATCTTTTCTCTCTGGGGAGTAGTCGCCTGCTGATGAAGGCAACTGGTTGATCTTGGCCCTCTTCATTAACTTGTGCTAACACTGTCCCAATCCCTTCCTCTAAAGCATCTGTTTGCACTATAAACTCCTTGCTATAGTGAGGGGCCAATAACACTGGTACTGAACACGTAACCTGTTTTAAAGTGTCAAAAGCTTTCTGACACTCTGGTTCCCAAATGAGCTTCTTGGGCTGTTTCTTGGAGGTAAGCTCATTCAGAGGGGCCACTATGGTCCCATAATTCTGAACATACCTCCTGTGTTACCCAGTCAGTCCAAGAAAGGCCCTGACCTGAGTCTGGGTTTTAGGAGTCTCCCAATCCAGGATAGTCTGGATCTTGGGCTGGAGAGGTTGTACATGGCCTCCACCAACAAGGTGGCCGAGGTACACAACCGAGCTCTGCCCTATCTGGCACTTGCTTGTCTTGATTATCAGGCCTGCTTGAAGCAGAGCCTGAAGCACTTCTTTCAGGTGGACCAGGTGGTCCTCCCAGGTGGAACTAAATACGGATATATTATCCAGATAAGCTGCACTGAAAGATTCCAACCTAGACAGGACTCTATTCACCAACCCTTGGATGCGGGCAGGAGCATTTTTCAGGCTAAAGGACATCACCTTGAACTGAAAGTGGCCCTCTGGTGTGGAAAATGATGACCTCTCCTTAGCTCCTGGACTTAAGGCAATCTGACAGTATCCTGAGGTCAGATCAAATGTGCTCAGGAATTTGGCAGCCCCCAACCTATCAATGAGCTCATCAGCTCTAGGTAGGGGGTGAGCATCAGTCCTAGTGACTGCATTTAGACCTCTGTAGTCCACACAGAATCTCAATTCCTTCTTCCCACCTTGGCGATTAGGCTTGGGTACCAGTACCACTGGAATGGACCAAGGACTGTCAGAGGGCTCAATTACCTTGAGCTCCAACATCTTAGCCACTTCAGCTTTGATGTTGGCCTTGACCTGGTCAGACAACCTGTACAGCTTGTTTTTGACAGGTAAGCTGTCACCAGTGTCAACGTTATGGACATACCAATTGGTGAGTCCAGGGGTCAGGGAGAACAGACCAGCAAACTGTTCTAAAATGTTCATGTGGTCTTTTTGTTGCTGGTCTGTCAACTTGGGAGAGAGTACCACTCCCTCCACTGACCCATCTTGTTCATTTGAGGACAGGAGGTCCGGCAGAGGTTCACTCTCCTCTTCCTTCCCTTCATCAGTGACGATCAGCATGGTCATATCTGCCCTGTCCTGGTGGAGTTTCAATCTGTTGACATTCAGGATCTTATGAGTATTCCCGGGGGTGCCAAGATCCACCAGGTAGGTGACCTCCCCCTTTTTCTCTACAATTGGATAGGGCCCAGTCCACTTGGCCTGAAGGACCCTAGGAGCCATAGGCTCCAAAACCCACACCAGCTGACCTGGGTGATACTCAGGCATGGTAGACTTCTGATCATGCCAGAGCTTCTTGAGCTCTTGGCTGGCCTCCAGATTCCTGCTTGCCTTCTTCATGTACTCAGCCATGCGTGACCGCAGGCCCAGCACATAATTGCCTTAGATTCTTTGAGAGGCTTCTCCCAAGACTCTCTCACAAAGCACAATGGGCCTCTTACATGTTGACCAAACAGTAATTCAAAGGGGCTGAATCCAACCCCTTTCTGTGGCACCTCTCTGTAGGCAAACAGCAGGCATTGGAGGAGAACATCCCATCTCCTCCTGAGTTTGTCAGACAAACCCATGATCATGCCCTTCAGGGTCTTATTAAATCTTTCCACCAGACCATTGGTCTGTGGATGATAGGGGGTTGTGAACTTATGAGTAACACCACATTCATCCCCCAGGGCTTTCAGATAGGCAGACATAACATTTGTGCCGCTATCTGAGACCACCTCCTTTGGGAATCCCACTCTGGTAAACACACCAAGTAGAGCCTAACCACTGTGGGAGCAGTGACTGTCCTGAGGGGTATTGCCTCAGGGTACCTGGTGGCATGGTCCACAACCACCAAAATATACCTGTTGCCTGAGGCAGTTGGTGGGTCTAGGGGACCAACAATGTCAATCCCCACCCTCTCAAAGGGAGTCCCAAACACTGGCAGTGGTATCAAGGGAGCCTTTGGCTTGCCCCCTGCCTTGCCACTGGCCTAGCAGGTGACACAGGAGCTGCAAAACTCCCTGACTTTTTCTGACATTTGGAGCCAATAAAAAATGGTTGACCAGCCTGTTCTAGGTCTTGATCTGTCCCTAATGTCCAGCTAAGGGAATATTATGGCTTAAAGTGAGGAGGAATTTTCTATACTTTTGGGGGACCACCACTCTCCTGTTTGTCCCTGGTTTGGGGTCCCTTGCCTCGGTGTAGAGAACTCCATCCTCCCAGTAACCCTTGTGGGTTCCACTGGTATTCCCTTGTTCTTGCCTGGCAGCAGTCAGCCTTAGGCCCTCAAGAGTGGGACACTCTCTTTGTCCCTGACACAATTCTTCTCTGGTTGGCCCACCTGCCCCTTGGAGTTCTGTCAATTCAGGCAGAGCTTGCATGGAAAGTGGCCCTCCCTCAGAGGTCAGATCCTCCCTCTCAGGTTTGGATTCCTCCTGACTCTACGTACTTGTTAGGGCTGGCAAGCCAGACCCAGTGCCCTTTCTCTTTTTCTTGGAGGCTTGGCCCATTGGTCCAGGGTCCAAGTGTCCAGCCCTTCCCTGTCATGCTGCCTGTGACCTGGTCACAGCACACACCCATTCAGGGAGGTCCAGCATCTGTGCATGGACCCTTCTTTCCACTTCTGACCAGTCAGATGCTTTCAGATCATTTCGCAGCAGACACTCTACTGGAAGGGCAGGAGCTACAGCTACCTTCTTAGGGCCAGTCACACCTCCCCATTCCAGGCTCACCATGGCCATGGGATGGAGTTTGGTTCTGCTATCTGCATAAGTTACTTGGTGGAAGACACCAGGGAAGACGTGTTCTGGAGAAACCAGCTTCTCTGTGACCATTCTCACACTGGCTCCTGTATCTCTCAGAATTTCTACCTCAGTCCCATTGACTTTAGGCCTCTGCCTATACCTCCCCATGCTGGGAGGTAAGGTGGCCATAGTTGCAATGTCCACCCCACCCACGAATACTAAGGTGACCTTGGTGTACCCTGATCCCAGCCCTGGGCCAACTTCCACCCCATCCCTAAACTAGCAATCCCCTGGGATTTCCCACCAGTGGGAGGCTTCTTGGAACAGATAGCATCTCCTCTTTTGTGTCCAGGTTGATGACACTCAAAGCACTTGCCAGCCTTAGCAAGCTCCTGAAAATTTCCTGCCTTAACAGGATCATAATGCTTTCCCTGATACCCTTTCCCCTTAGAAGTGGAATGGCTCGGGGCTCCCCCACCCTGAGAAGTTTTTGGGGACTCTTGTGAGGACTCCTTGAGCTTTTTATCATCTTTCCCTTGGTTCTTCCTCTGAGAAGAACCATGTCCTTCCTTTTTCTGATCACCCCCTAGGGGTTTCTGGTTCAACCTAGCTCTTATCCAGTCATCACCAGCCTCCCCCAGCTCTCTGGGGTTGGTCAACTTAGAGTCAACTAGATACTGGTGGAGCTTCTCTTGGGAACAATTGGTTAGAAGGTGCTCCCTCATAATCAAATTGTAAAGCCCCTCTAAGGTACATAACTTGTTGCCCAGTATCCAGCCCTCTAGTGCTTTAACTGAGATGTCTACAAAGTCCACCCAAGACTGAGTACTTGTCTTTTGGGTGTCCCTAAACTTGAGCCTATACTGCTCTGGGGTCAGACCAAACCTTTTAGGTAAGCATCTCTTCATACTGGAGTATGAATCTGTCTCCTCCCCCTCAAGGTTAGGAGCCTATCCCTCCCAGAGTTGGGGACCAACTCCTAAAGAAGTGAACCCCAGTACTGAGGCTAAACTCTCCTCATCTGGAGGGCCCTCTCAAAGGCCCCCAGCCACTTATCTATGTCATCCCCCTCTACATAGGCAGGAACCACCCCCTTGGGTAATCTGGGGCAAAAAACCTACCCATGGACATCTCAGCCTCTCTGTCGCTGCCACCATCTCTTTTCTCTTCCCTTGCCCAGTTTTCCTCTTCTAGGGCCAGCTTCTGTGCCTCCAAAGCTATAAATGCTAGCTGGGCCTCCAGCTCTCTTTCCCTGAGGGAAAGGTTCTCTTCTCCTGAAGGGACCCTCTTCCCCCAACTAGCTTTGGGTAGGCCCCTAGTGACTGTGTGCAGTGAGGACCGGTCTTCCTCCTCCTCATTTAGTCTCAGATGCCCTCCCTCCCCTGAGTGGTTGGAGTTAGCATCCTCCACTGCTTCTTTCTCCTCTGGAGCTTCCTCTTGGCCTACTTCTTGAGCCTCAGCCCATGCTGTCAGGGATTTGCAGTACACAAACCCCTAAGCTGGACTACTGTCAGTGTGGGTAGGCTAGCCAGATCAAGCCCCATGGTTCCCTAGTTTTGTGTCAACAAAAACGTTTTGCAAAAATTGGAAACAAGAATTTAGAAAAGTCACAAAAGTTCAATATTTGAAATTAATCCAAATTAAAAATTAAAAACAATTTTTGTACCAGGGGATTTTTAGTTTGCTTTACTTAAAACTGTAATGTGATACTGAACACAAGTACAGGATCCCACCACTGCGCATCACAAATGTTGGAAAATGGGTTATTAGTAAGGGCAGGTAAGTACCTACACTTAGCAATAGGCCACTAACCTCCACTTAGGTCCAGTTAGGTCTCAGTAAATTAAACCTAGCTCAACCCTTAGTAGCTTGGTAATAAGTGACAAGGCTTAACTTAGGAGACAAAGCATAATGCATTCAAATATCACAAAACAGTAATTAAATAAAACACAGGAAACAGTTTAAAAGTCCAAAATGTATAAAAATAGGAAATATTTTCAGCTTTAAAAACACACCAAAAGTAATCAAATCAGATAAGGGGAACCAGAGATGTGAATTTTTAAAGACTTAGGGCCAGATGTAGCAAACGTTTGCGAGTCGCAAATGGCCCGAATTGCTTTTGCGATCCTGCAAAATTGGAAATGGGATGCAAAAATCCGTTACCGACTCGCAAAATTTGCGACCCCATTTTGCGACCCGCAAATAGGAAGTCGCAATTTGCGAGTCGCAAACCATATACAATAGCAACTCGCAAATTGCGACTAGTCGCAAAAAGCCCATTTTGCACTTCCAATTTACCACTAACTCAGAGCAGGTGGTAACCATTACCAAAGTATAAAAGGAGACCCAGAAGGCATCTGGGTTACTCAAGATGGCGGAGATATACCTGATAGCAGTGAGGAGGAGAGCCCACGCCGCACAGCAGAGGAGGAGGAAGAGCCAGAGACAGGAGAAGATTTACAGAACAAGGCAGACACTGCAAAAAGTTTGGTACATCTGGCCCTAAGTTTCGTAATTTTTTCTGTGTGGAATCAAACTTCTTCTAAGCCTATGGCAGCCCAAGTAGTTGAAACATGATTGAACCTAGGCAACTTTTGATGTTTTTGTAAGTTCATAATGTCAATCATTGCAGTTTTGTAAGATTTTAAT
Organism: Pleurodeles waltl; assembly: GCF_031143425.1. Lineage (NCBI taxonomy): Eukaryota > Metazoa > Chordata > Amphibia > Caudata > Salamandridae > Pleurodeles > Pleurodeles waltl. Next base: position 789,425,773 of record NC_090437.1, on the reverse strand, counting down.
TCCTCCTTGGACCAAATGCGAATCCAGTATCTCATTGGAGCAAATGCTGTATAATCTTCGATTTTTCCCATTTGCAAGTCTGTTCTTATTGCATCCATAAGTGTACCACGACCCAAACAGAGCAAGCGTTGTATACATTTGTTTTTGGTTATTTGTATTGCTGGGATCTTTTCAAATCCCCAGATCCCTGCACCATGCAGTGCAGCAGCCCTCGCTTTCATTTTATACACCAGCAGTGTGGATCTTTCAGAATGGTTCTCCGTGGATTTTGCAAATCTAAGTACAGCATTGGCTTGTTGGGCCAAGGAGATATTGCTTTTTAATGCCTGTGGGTTCTAGGCCAATTATTCATCCACCCTGCACCCCAAGTAGTCACAGGTCGCTACTCAGTCCAGAGCCCTTTTACTAGCCTTGAAGGTTGCCCGCAACGTCTGTTTTTGGTTAAGAATCATGAATTTTGTTTTACTTGCATTGATCATCAAGTTCCTTGATGTGCAAAAAGACTCAAAACCCTTTAAGAGACGATGCATCAATATCTCTGTTCTCACCAATAACACAGAATCATCTGCAAAAAGCAATATAGGTACACTTTCATTAGCTAGGTTCGGCCCTTTCTTCTTTACCTTAAGCAGATCATTCACAGAATTTGGAGCTGACTGGAACATTGTAATTGAGTGTGTCACTGACAAATCAGACTGCCCAACCAAGGAAATAGTAATGAGTGTGTGCTTGAAGACTTAATGAAAGACCAAATACTACTAGATCTATTAGATTATTTCATCCCATGGGCAGGACGTATACTTTGGGGCATATTTATACTCTGTTTGCACCGAATGTGCGTCAAAAATGCAAAACATGCACCATATTTTTACTATGACGCCCAACCCCGAGGACATCAAAATTCCTCTGTGTGCATCATTTTTTGGATGCGGGAAACTGCCTTGCGTTAATGACATGCAGGGTAGGCGTTCCCACCCAAAAAATGACTTTAAGGCCTGTGCGCCTTATTTATACTGCCGTGTCATTTTGACGACAGGAGGAGGCGGGCCTCAAAAAATTGTGCCCAACCTGATGTGCACCTTTTTTAACGCCTGGGTGATGGCAGGCATTAATAGACCTGTGGGCTCACTTCCATGGTCTCTGACCATGGAAGCAGTCCAGAGGTGCCCTTTCCTGCCCTCAAGGACACCCCCTGCAACCCTTGCCCACCACTGGAGGACACCCATGAATGGGGGGACCCATCCCAGGTAAGACAGGTAAGTTCAGGTAAGAATTTTTTTTTTTTAAGTGGCATAGGGGGGCCCAATTTGGGCCTCCCTACATGCCACTGTGCCCAGTGGCCATGCCCAGGGGAGTCCCCTGGGCATGGCCACTAGGTAAGGGGGCATGACTCCTGTCTTTGCTAAGACAGGAGTCATTTCAATGGGGGTTGTGCACCAAAACAATGGTGCAAGTCTGGTTTGAGCCATGATTTTTTACTAAAACCTGACTTGCACCATTTTTTGATGCACAACTCCCATTTTCCCCTGCGCCGGCGCTGCCTGGTTTGAGTCATTCTTTTCGACTCTGACCAGCCGGCTTACGTCAATCCTTAAATATGGCGCCCACATGGTGCGTAGGAATGGCATTAGGCGGCGGTAAAAAAAATTACGCAAACCAGCGCCAGCGCTGGTTTGCGTCAAATATGGGCCTTTGTCTTTCCACTGTACATGGATTAGAGTCAAGAATAGACTTCTTGTTAATAAATGGAGCCACATATACCATGATTGATGGCTGTGGGATAGTCATTGGTAGCATCACAGATCAGAGCATCTTCCATAGTTAATGGCATTCATACCCACACAGGATAACTTGAACTTTTCCTTTATACAGATGATACAGTACTGATGATTAGCAAGCAAAACTGATAGTGCTAGTTTCAAAAGTCTCCACATTTTCGGGATGATAGATATAACAAAAAGTGAAGCAAACCTAATGAAATCGAACACGAAAGTTTAGGCACCGAAAAATTAGCATTTACACCTCACAAACTCATGTACTTGGGCAACCTGGTCAGCAGCAACATATCTGCCATAATGAATGTTGGAAAATGGGTTATTGGTAAGGGCAGGTAACTACCTACACTTAGCAATAGGCCACTAAGCTCCACTTAGGTCTAGTTAGGACTCAGTAAATTAACCCCTTCTGTGCCGAGGACGTAATGGTTACGTCCTGCGGCACAGTGCTGCTGTGCTCAGGACGTAACCATTACGTCCTGGGCACCCAGCCCAGAGGGAGCGCTAGCGCTCCCTCTGTGGGGTTCCCCCCCACCCCTCCAAGTCAGGGGGGGGCAGAAATGACTAAAATAAATTTGCCCCCCCACCCCCTCCCGGGGAGCGACCCTTGCCTACAAAATTATCCCTGGTGCCTAGAGGTTTCTGCTCCGGCCTAATAATAGGCCGATCTGCCCCCAGGGGGGGCAGAAAAGGCCATCAAAAAAATGCCCCCCTGGGAGCGACCCTTGCCCAAGGGGTCGCTCCTTTATGCCACTTTCCCTTTTGAAACAGACATCCCTGGTGTCTAGTGGGCGTTTTGACAGCCGGATTGCTTTACAATCCGGCTGCCAAAACGCAGAGAGAGACTTCAAATGTATTTCCTTCCCTTTGAAGCCTCTCTGCCTCTTCCCCGTGATCGGATCATCGCGCTGGAAGCTCAGCATTGTGATTGTCAGCGCGCGCTCGCACGCTGTCGTCACAGGGGGGGTAGGGGGTTCGGGGGTGGAAGGGGTAGGTTTCCAGAGGTGCCGGCTGAGCTAGAGGCCAAAATCTACAGGTAGGCACTTTTCAAAAAACACCTCTGTTTTCTTTAAAAAAATGTGATGTGTCCACGTTGTGTTTTAGGGCGTTTCCTGTCACGGGCGCTAGGCCTACCCACACAAGTGAGGTATCATTTTTGTTGGGAGACTTGGGGGAATGCTGGGTGGAAGGAAATTTGTTGCTCATCTCAGATTCCGGAACTTTCTGTCACAGAAATGTGAGGAAAACATGTTTTTTTTAGCCAAATTTTTGAGGTTTGCAATGGATTCTGGGTAACAGAACCTGGTCAGAGCCCCACAAGTCACCCCATTTTGGATTCCCCTAGGTCTCTAGTTTTAAAAAATGCACAGGTTTGGTAGGTTTCCCCAGGTGCCGGCTGAGCTAGAGGCCAAAATCTACAGGTAGGCACTTTGCAAAAAACACCTCTGTTTTCTTTAAAAAAAATTGATGTGTCCACGTTGTGTTTTGGGGTGTTTCCTGTCACGGGCACTAGGCCTACCCACACAAGTGAGGTATCATTTTTATTGGGAGACTTGGGGGGACGCTGGGTGGAAGGAAATTTGTGGCTCCTCTCAGATTCCAGAACTTTCTGTCACCGAAATGTGAGGAAAATTTGTTTTTTTATCCAAATTTTGAGGTTTGCAAAGGATTCTGGGTAACAGAACCTGGTCAGAGCCCCACAAGTCATCCCATCTTGGATTCCCCTAGGTCTCTAGTTTTCAGAAATGCACAGGTTTGGTAGGTTTCCCAGGTGCCAGCTGAGCTAGAGGCCAAAATCTACAGGTAGGCACTTTGCAAAAAACTCCTCTGTTTTCTTTCAAAAAATGTGATGTGTCCACGTTGCGTTTTGGGTCATTTCCTGTCGCGGGCGCTAGGCCTACCCACACAAGTGAGGTATAATTTTTATCGGGAGACTTGGGGGAACGCTGGGTGGAAGGAAATTTGTGGCTCCTCTCAGATTCCAGAACTTTCTGTCACCGAAATGTGAGGAAAATGTGTTTTTCTAGCCAAATTTTGAGGATTGCAAATGGATTCTGGGTAACAGAACCTGGTCAGAGCCCCACAAGTCACCTCATCTTGGATTCCCCTAGGTCTCTAGTTTTCAAAAATGCACAGGTTTGGTAGGTTTCCCAAGGTGCCGGCTGAGCTAGAGGCCAAAATCTACAGGTTTGGTAGGTTTCCCTAGGTGCCGGCTGAGCTAGAGGCCAAAATCTTCAGGTAGGCACTTTGCAAAAAACACCTCTGTTTTCTTTAAAAAAATGTGATGTGTCCACGTTGCGTTTTGGGTCATTTCCTGTCGCGGGCGCTAGGCCTAAATCTACAGGTAGGCACTTTGCAAAAAACACCTCTGTTTTCTTTCAAAAAATGTGATGTGTCCACGTTGTGTTTTGGGGCGTTTCCTGTCACGGGCGCTAGGCCTACCCACACAATTGAGGTATCATTTTTTATCGGGAGACTTGGGGGAACGCTGGGTGGAAGGAAATTTGTGGCTCCTCTCAGATTCCAGAACTTTCTGTCACCGAAATGTGAGGAAAATGTGTTTTTTTAGCCACATTTTGAGGTTTGCAAAGGATTCTGGGTAACAGAACCTGGTCAGAGCCCCACAAGTCACCCCATCTTGGATTCCCCTAGGTCTCTAGTTTTCAATAATGCACAGGTTTGGTAGGTTTGCCTAGGTGCCGGCTGAGCTAGAGGCCAAAATCTACAGGTAGGCACTTTGCAAAAAAACACCTCTGTTTTCTTTAAAAAAATGTGATGTGTCCACGTTGCGTTTTGGGTCATTTCCTGTCGTGGGCGCTAGGCCTACCCACACAAGTGAGGTATCATTTTTTATCGGGAGACTTGGGGGAACGCTGGGTGGAAGGAAATTTGTGGCTCCTCTCTGATTCCAGAACTTTCTGTCACCAAAATGTGAGGAAAATATGTTTTTTTAGCCAAATTTTGAGGTTTGCAAAGGATTCAGGGTAACAGAACCTGGTCAGTGCCCCACAAGTCACCCCATCTTGGATTCCCCTATGTCTCTAGTTTTCACAAATGCACAGGTTTGGTAGGTATCCCTAGGTGCCGGCTGAGCTAGAGGCCAAAATCTACAGGTAGGCACTTTGCAAAAAACACCTCTGTTTTCTTTAAAAAAATGTGATGTGTCCACGTTGCGTTTTGGGTCATTTCCTGTTGCGGGCGCTAGGCCTCCCACACAAGTGAGGTATCATTTTTATCGGGAGACTTGGGGGAACGCTGGGTGGAAGGAAATTTGTGGCTCCTCTCAGATTCCAGAACTTTCTGTCACCGAAATGTGAGGAAAATGTGTTTTTCTAGCCAAATTTTGAGGTTTGCAAATGGATTCTGGGTAACAGAACCTGGTCAGAGCCCCACAAGTCACCCCATTTTGGATTCCCCTAGGTCTCTAGTTTTCAGAAATGCACAGATTTGGTGGGTTTCCCAGGCGCCAGCTGATCTGGAGGCCAAAATCTACAGGTAGGCACTTTGCAAAAAACACCTCTGTTTTCTTTAAAAAAATGTGATGTGTCCACGTTGTGTTTTGGGGCATTTCCTGTCACGGGCGCTAGGCCTACCCACACAAGTGAGGTATAATTTTTATCGAGAGACTTGGGAGAACGCTGGGTGGAAGGAAATTTGTGGCTCCTCTCAGATTCCAGAACTTTCTGTCACCGAAATGTGAGGAAAATGTGTTTTTTTAGCCAAATTTTGAGGATTGCAAAGGATTTTGGGTAACAGAACCTGGTCAGAGCCCCACAAGTCACCTCATCTTGGATTCCCCTAGGTCTCTAGTTTTCAAAAATGCACAGGTTTGGTAGGTTTCCCAAGGTGCCGGCTGAGCTAGAGGCCAAAATCTACAGGTTTGGTAGGTTTCCCTAGGTGCCGGCTGAGCTAGAGGGCAAAATCTACAGGTAGGCACTTTGCAAAAAACACCTCTGTTTTCTTTCAAAAAATGTGATGCGTCCACGTTGCGTTTTGGGTCATTTCCTGTCGCGGGCGCTAGGCCTAAATCTACAGGTAGGCACTTTGGAAAAAACACCTCTGTTTTCTTTAAAAAAATGTGATGTGTCCACGTTGTGTTTTGGGGCGTTTCCTGTCACGGGCGCTAGGCCTACCCACACAAGTGAGGTATCATTTTTTATCGGGAGACTTGGGGGAACGCTGGGTGGAAGGAAATTTGTGGCTCCTCTCAGATTCCAGAACTTTCTGTCACCGAAATGTGAGGAAAATGTGTTTTTTTTAGCCACATTTTGAGGTTTGCAAAGGATTCTGGGTAACAGAACCTGGTCAGAGCCCCACAAGTCACCCCATCTTAGATTCCCCTAGGTCTCTAGTTTTAAAAAATGTACAGGTTTTGTAGGTTTCCCTAGGTGCCGGCTGAGCTAGAGGCCAAAATCTACAGGTAGGCACTTTGCAAAAAAACACCTCTGTTTTCCTTAAAAAAATGTGATGTGTCCACGTTGCGTTTTGGGTCATTTCCTGTCGTGGGCGCTAGGCCTACCCACACAAGTGAGGTATCATTTTTTATCGGGAGACTTGGTGGAACGCTGGGTGGAAGGAAATTTGTGGCTCCTCTCAGATTCCAGAACTTTCTGTCACCGAAATGTGTTTTTTTAGCCACATTTTGAGGTTTGCAAAGGATTCTGGGTAACAGAACCTGGTCAGAGCCCCACAAGTCACCCCATCTTGGATTCCCCTAGGTCTCTAGTTTTCACAAATACACAGGTTTGGTAGGTTTCCCTAGGTGCCGGCTGAGCTAGAAGCCAAAATCTACAGGTAGGCACTTTGCAAAAAACACCTCTGTTTTCTTTAAAAAAATGTGATGTGTCCACGTTGCGTTTTGGGGCATTTCCTGTTGCGGGCGCTAGGCCTACCCACACAAGTGAGGTATCATTTTTATCGGGAGACTTGGGGGAATGCTGGGTGGAAGGAAATTTGTGGCTTTTCTCTGATTCCGGAACTTTCTGTCACCAAAATGTGAGGAAAATGTGTTTTTTTAGCCAAAGTTTGAGGTTTGCAAAGGATTCTGGGCAACAGAACCTGGTCAGAGCCCCACAAGTCACCCCACCTTGGATTCCTCTAGGTCTCTAGTTTTAAAAAATGCACAGGTTTGGTAGGTTTCCCTAGGTGCCGGCTGAGCTAGAGGCCAAAATCTACAGGTAGGCACTTTGCAATAAACACCTCTGTTTTCTTTAAAAAAATGTGATGTGTCCACGTTGCGTTTTGGGGCATTTCCTGTCGCGGGCGCTAGGCCTACCCACACAAGTGGGGTATCATTTTTATCGGGAGACTTGGGGGAACATAGATTAGCAAAACAAGTGTTATGGCCCCTTGTCTTTCTCTACATTTTTTCCTTCCAAATATAAGAGAGTGTGTAAAAAAGACATCTATTTGAGAAATGCCCTGTAATTCACATGCTAGTATGATCACCCCGAAATTCAGAGATGTGCAAATAACCACTGCTCCTCAACACCTTATCTTGTGCCCTTTTTGGAAATACAAAGGTTTTCTTGATAGCTATTTTTCACTTTTTATATTTCAGCAAATGAATTACTGTATATCCGGTATAGAATGAAAACGCACTGCAGGGTGCAGCTCATTTATTGGCTCTGGGTACCTAGAGTTCTTGATGAACCTACAAGCCCTATATATCCCCGCAACCAGAGGAGTCCAGCAGGCGTAACGGTATATTGCTTTCAAAAATCTGACATTGCAGGAAAAAGTTACAGAGTAAAACGTAGAGAAAAATTTATGTTTTTTTCACCTCAATTTCAATATTTTTCTTTTTCAGTTGTTATTTTCTGTAGGAAATCCTTGTAGGATCTACACAAATTACCCCTTCCTGAATTCAGAATTGTGTCTACTTTTCAGAAATGTTGCGGTTTCTGGGGTCCACCATTGGTTTCATGTCCATTTCTGTCAGTGACTGGAAGGAGGCTGAAGGCGCAAAAAAACGTAAAAATGGGGTATGTCCCAGTAAAATGCCAAAATTGTGTTGAAAAATTGAGTTTTCTGATTCAAGTCTGCCTGTTCCTGAAAGCTGGGAAGCTGGTGATTTTAGCACTGCAAACCCTTTGTTGATGCCATTTTCAGGGAAAAAACCACAAGCCTTCTTCTGCAGCCCCTTTTTCCCATTTTTTTGTAAAAAACGAAATTTTCACTGTATTTTGGCTAATTTCTCGGCCTCCTTCTGGGGAACCCACAAAGTCTGGGTACCTCTAGAATCCCCAGGATGTTGGAAAAAAAGGACGCAAATTTGGCGTGGGTAGCTTATGTGAACAAAATGTTACGAGGGCCTAAGCGCAAACTGCAACAAATAGCCAAAAAAAGCTCGGCACAGGAGGGGGAAAAGGCCTGGCAGCGAAGGGTTTAAACCTAACTCAACCCTTGGTAGCTTGTCAATGAGCCACAAGGCTTAACTTAGGAGACAAAGGCCCTCATTCTGACCTTGGCGGGCGGCGGAGGCCGCCCGCCAAAGTCCCGCCGTCAGGTTACCGTTCCGCGGTCGAAAGACCGCGGCGGTAATTCTGACTTTCCCGCTGGGCTGGCGGGCGGTCTCCTTCAGACCGCCAGCCAGCCCAGCGGGAAAGAGGCTTCCACGATGAAGCCGGCTCGGAATCGAGCCGGCGGAGTGGAAGCTGTGCGACGGGTGCAGTTGCACCCGTCGCGTATTTCACTGTCTGCGCAGCAGACAGTGAAATACATGTAGGGGCCCTCTTACGGGGGCCCCTGCAATGCCCATGCCAGTGGCATGGGCACTGCAGGGGCCCCCAGGGGCCCCGCGACCCCCCCTACCGCCATCCGGATCTCGGCGGTCCGACCGCCGGGATCTGGATGGCGGTAGGGGGGGTCAGAATCCCCGCGGCGGTGCAGCAAGCTGCGCCGCCGCGGAGGATTCAATGGGGCCGCGGTACACTGGCGGGACCCCGCCAGTGGTGCCGGTCCGACCGCGGCTTTACCGCCGCGGTCGGAATCCCCATTGGAGCACCGCCGGCTTGTCGGCGGTGCTCCCGCGGTCCTCCGCCCTGGCGGTCAAAGACCGCCAGGGTCAGAATGAGGGCCAAAGTGTGAAGCATTCAAGTATCACAAAACAGTAATTAAATAAAACACAGTTTAAAAATCCAAAACTAATTTATAACAATAGACAATATTTTTAGCTTTAAAATGACACCAAAACAAATAGAATCGGATAAAGGGAACCGGAGATATGCATTTTTAAAGAATTAATGCTTTTTAGCAATGAATAGTGCCAAACTGGTCATCTGGTCGCACCTCAAGCGGGGCAAAGTCAAAGTTTAAGGCCGACCACGATGGAGCCCTGCTTGGCTGCAGCCCGTGGGAGGCATCGGTCAAAAGTTTACCTTAAGACTTAGGCTCTCAGTACAACCCTGGCGGTTGGTGATAAAGTGGCGGTAATATCGCCAACAGGCTACTGTAAATACCGCCAAATTATGACCATGGCAGAAACAGTTCAGACAGCCACTTTAACACACCGGCCGCCAGGGCGGAAACAACAACCACCATGGCGGTAACCTTCTACAGCCAGGCGGAAGACCATGTTTCGCCTATTGTATTAAGACACACCAATCCGCCACCTTTTCCGGGGCGGTACCAATGATATCAAAAGCCTGGTGGAAACACTGCATAGAAGGAAAACGACTCACCTGTGGAGACTCAGGGAACAACCACACCACCATGGAGCCCGAGCTGCATGTCTTCCCAATGCTCTTCTACGTGCTGCTCCACTACGAACACCAGCGACAGCGAAGACGACCACGGTGAGTACAGCACACAGTGGAGGGAGGGAGGAAAAAGAGAGTGACAAACACTCGCAACACCCCCACCCCCAACACCATACACACAATGAGCTGCAGCAACATAACATATTTAGCCCGTACCCCTCAGGAATAATGCAAGGACAACCACAACAGAGTAAAACTAATGTAATAAGATAAAATAGTAGAAATACGTGCATCCAAATCAAAAAGTATACACATATTTTCAAATGTAGAGACATTGCCAGTCCTTAATGTTCGTGGGCCACAGGGCCACATTACAAAGTCCAAGGCCCCACTTTACTCCTGCAACAACATGAAGAGAACACTGCAGGGGCATCAGGTCAAAAATAGGCAGGCACCTTAGTGGGACAGGGAACGGGGGGGGCACCTCAGCAGGAAGATGGCACAACGTCATTGGTCCCGGAGGGGGCAACATGCCCATTACTGTGTCCTGGGAGTGCAATGCTACTGTCTCTCAAGTGGGTGACTTGCCCACAAGCTCTGGAGGGGACAACATGCCCTGTGCTTGATCTTGGGGAGTGCAAGGCCACAGTCTCTCAAGTGAGTGACTTGCCCACATGCTCTGGAGGGGGCAACATGCCCTGGGCCTGATCCTGGGGAGTGCAAGGCCACAGACTCTCAAGTGGGTGACTTGCCCACAAGCTCTGGAGGGGGCAACATGCCCTGTGCTTGATCCTGGGGAGTGCAAGGTCACAGTCTCTCAAGTGGGTGAATACCCCACTAGATCTGGAGGGGGCAGCTTGCCCTGTGAGATTCATCCTGGGGAGGATGGGGTGAGTGGGTGGCATCTTCACTGGTTCTGGAGGGGGCATCGTGCCCTGTGAGCTTCATCCTGGGGAGGATGGTGTGAGTGGATGGCATCTCCACTAGTTCTGGAGGGGGCATCGTGCCCTTTGAGCATCATCCTGGGGAGGATAGGGTGAGTGGATGGCATCTCCCCTGGTTCTGGAAGGGGCATTATGCCCTGTGATGCAGATCTTGGGGAGTGCAAGGTCAGAGTCTCTCAGGTGGGGGTCATACCCACTGGATTTGCAGGGGGCAGGCCACACAATAGCCCATGGACGCTGGTCTACAGAATGTCCGCAGGCGGTGACTGCTGTTCAGTGGTGGCAGTGGTGGTGATGCTGCTGCTGCTGGTGGGTGGGGGGAGGATTCAGCCCATCCTCTGCAGCCTCGGACGGCTGCCCACTGGTGCTGCTTCTGCTGGTGGTGGTGCTGCTGGCAGAGCTGGTGGTGGTGGTGGAGGGAAGCTCCAGCCCAAACCCTGCAGCCTCGCATGGCTGCCCACTGCTGCTGCTGCTGATGCTGGTGGCGGTGCTGGTGCTGCTGGAGGAGCTGGTGGTGGTGGGGGGAAGCTCCAGCCCATCACCTGCAGCCTCGGACGGCTACATCACCATGGTTGGTGGTGGGGTCTCCAACTCAGTAGCAGCACTGACCCCTTTTCCTTACTGCCTGGTGGTGCAGGCCCCTTACCCTTCCTTCCTGCAGCACTTGGGGGCGGCTCCTTGCCCTTCCATCCTGCAGCACTTGGGGCTGGCTCCTTGCCCTTCCTTCCTGCAGCACTTGGGGCTGGCTCCTTGCCCTTCCTTCCTGCAGCACTTGGGACTGGTTCCTTGCCCTTCCTTCTTGCAGCACTTGGGGCAGGCACACTTTCCGTCTGGCTGGCTGGCTGGTTGCTGGGATCCTTTCCCACCTGGAGTAGCTGGAGACACTACTGTGCCCGTGGACTGGGTGGCTGAGGTGCTAGCTTGGGTTTTGACCACCCTGGCCAGACATGAAGGACGGGGCAGGGGTAGGGAAAAGGTCAATGGTGGAGAGGAAAAGCTTCTTAGGGACATTGAGGGTGGGATGAGGGAGAAGGTTTGGGAGTGGAGGAAGAGGGAGTGGTTGTAGGAGGTGTCAGTCTGCTCTGTTTGGGTGCAGGTGCATGGGCTGGATGCTATTGTGAGGTGGATGGCTGTTGGGTGTCTGAGTGCTTGTGTTTGTGTACTTTGGGAGGAGGGGGCACAGACACAGTGGGAGAGGACACAGGGGATGTGTGCATGGATGTGGGGGTGGTGACTGCCAGTGTTGTGTGTGTTCTGATAGGTGTGCTGGTGATAAGGGTAGTGGATGAGGATGTAGTGCATGCAGGTGTGAGTATGGATGCAACTGGGAGGGAGGTGGAGGAGGAGGAGGGGGACAAGTGGAGGCAGTGAATGTTGGTAATTCTGCATCTGGATGGTGCTTCTGTGAGTGTCTGTGGGATGAAGTGTGGAGCTTGTGTTTGCCATGTCTACTTTTGTGTGTTGTCCTGTTGGCATGCTCGTCTGCCTGTGTGCTTTGGATAGGTTAGAGTTGAGGGCAATGGGACTGGGTAGAGGAAGTTGGAGAGGGGAGGGGAGGGTGGAAACAAGGACAATGGCTACCATCAGAGAGGAGGCCAGAGCCTGGATTGATCTCTGTTGGGCCGCTAAGACAGCGTGAATGCCCTCCAGGAATGCATTGGGCTGCCAGCCTCTGGATGGCATTCACAATGGTTGACTGCCCAACAGAGATGGATCGCAGGAGGTCAATAGCCTCCTCACTCAGGGCAGCAGGGCTAACTGGGGCAGGGCCTGAGGTGCCTGGGGTGAAGGAGATGCCTACCCTTCTGGGTGAGCGGGCACGGAAAACTCGCTGAGGGGCTGCTGGGAGGGCGGTGCTGGTATGGGGGTGGCGGCTGTACCTGTAGCTGGGGTGGGCACAGAGGTGTCCACCACCACCAGGGAGCTTCCATCAGAGGAGTTATCCGTGTCTGAATTGTCCCCTCCAGTCTCCACCGTGGTGCTCCCTTCGCCCTCTGTCTCACTGGTGCCCTCACCGTTGGTGGACTCGAGCTCCTGGGTCCTGTGGGATACAGCTCCCTCTGTTGCCTGTGCCTCTGTTCCTCCGCCAGATGATGCTAATGCACATATGGACAGGATGACAAAAGAAAATGGGGGGGAAGAGACAAAGGATACACTTACTCAATGGCGGCGCCAACACCACCGTTGGCATACACAACACACTCACACACAGGGGGCAGCCCTAGGCAATGGACTACCAGTTACAATGCTAGTCACCAGGCCATGGATAGGGACACATACCGCCAACTGCAGCATACCTGAGACCCAGCTAGGTTGGAGGAATTTCACGTCAGAACGCTGCCCAACATGGGACCTCCTTTGCAATGTCAGGCCTGGCCTAGGGGCACCCACATGCCCACATTCCCCACCCAGCTACCACCCCACCAGGCATAAGTTGTAATGAAGGGCCCCGTACTCACCCCCATGTTGCTGCCTTGATGCCCCCAAGTGCAAATCCAGTTCTGTATAGGCTACTGCCAGTATGCGGGCCATCAGGGGGGTCAGGGTTCCACGGGCACCCCTTCCTCATTGGGAGGCCATCCCCAGCTGGGCCTTCGCTATCTTCCGCGCCCATCGTCTCAAGTCCTCCCACTGTTTGTGACAGTGGGTGCTCCACCTGCCATAGACCCCCAGGGTCCGCACGTCCTTGACGATGGCATGCCATATACCCTTCTTTTGATGGACACTGACCTGCAGAGAAATACACACAGGGAAAGGTATTACTCAGACCATCCTGCCTGTTGCACTCGTGGCCCACCATTCCCCTTCCCATCCCCTTACACATAGACATGATCCTGTTTACATGCTGCAGGCTGCCCATGGGGACAGACATCCACCAACACTCCTACATGAGGCCTGCACACACACCACTCCATGCATTCATGCATTCATGCCCCATGCTTTGTGCTCACAGTGTACTCACCTGTTGGTCTGGAGGCCCATACAGCAGTTGGGTCTGGGGTGGGACCCCATCCACCAGTCGCTCCAACTCTGCTGAGGAGAAGACAGGGGCCATTTCCCCAGTCACACGAGCCATGGTAGGTTCCAGACACAGGTCACAGCACCACATGCAGTGCAGGTCCTCTCCTGTTGAAGGTCAGGTAGCAAGTGTGTGAACAGATAGAAAATGGTGGTCACGTCCACGGCGGTGGATACCGTCACTGCCGGCGTACATCACCATTGACCACTGTAACCCATAGGGCCCAATTATAACCAATGAGGAGTTGCACAGCGGTTCTCGACTGCCTCCCGCAACAGCATACAACATCAGTGGAATTACCTCATTTCCGCCTGTCCCTCCTTACTGGACAGGGAGACGCCATTTCGGGGAAGTGGGGCAGGCCATGGATCCTAAATGCATCAAAGTTCACAATTTCACATTCTGGACATATGCCACCAAATTATTGTAAGAATAACAATATCCTGTAGTGGTTACAATGTACAGATGATGACCAGCTGTTCACTCTTTTACCCCATAGAATGCAACCGCTGCAGATGAATAAGAGATGGAGACATCCCCCTGTTTACAGACCCCTGGTGGACTTGGCAACAATGGAGGACAGGCACATTATCCTCACCTATAGACTTGACAGGGCCGCAATCACAGAGCTGTGTGCACAATTGGAGCCTGACCTGATATCTGCTATCCGTCACCGCACTGGTATCCCCACTCTTGTGCAAGTTCGATCTGTGTTCCATTTCCTGGAAACTGGTTCTTTCCAAGTGACAGTGGACTTGGCAGCAGGAATGTCACAGCCAATTTTCTCAATAGTGCTAACCAGAGTGTTGTCTGCCCTGATCGAACACATGTGCAGCTACATCGTTTTCCCCCAGGTGGAGGATTTGGCCACCGTTAAGGCTGACTTCTATGCAATGGGACACATCCCCAACATAATTGGTGCGATTGATGGGACACATATAGCATTTGTCGTCACCCCGGAAAAAAGAACAGGTCTTCAGAATTCGAAAAAGTTATCACTCGATGAATGAGTAGATGGTGTGTTTGGCGGACCAGTACATCTCCCATGTCAATGCTAAGTGTCCAAGCTCGGTGCATGATGCTTTTATCCTGCAGAATACCAGCATCCCAAATGTGATGGGCCAACTCTAAAGGCACAGGGTGTGGCTAATAGGTGAGCCCTGGTTCCCACCCAGTGGATGTTTGTGTATGTGTATGGAGTGGGCCATATAGGATAGTGTGTGGCTAACAGTTGTCCCTCGATATTTGCAGGTGACTCTGGTTACCCCAACCTCTCATGGCTACTGACCCCTGTGAGGAATCCCAGGACAAGGGCAGAAGAATGTTACAGTGAGGCACATGTGCGAACAAGAAGGATAGGTTTAGTTGCCTACATCTAACAGGTGGATCCCTCTGCTACTCACCCAAGAAGGTCTGCCAGATCATCGTGGCATGCTGTATGTTACACAACCTTGCCTTGAGATGCCATGTGCTTTTTCTACAGGAGGAGGAGGCTGGAGGTGGCCGTTTGGCAGCAGTGGACCCTGTGGACAGTGAAGATGAGGAGACAAAGGATGAGGATGAGGACAACAGAAGTGCAGTCATTCATCAATTCTTCCAATGACACACAGGTAAGACAGTGTTATTTCACTTTTCATTGACAGTTTGGTGTGTGACATTGTCACAGGTAGGCTGTGAATTCTTACTTCTATGCCCACTCACTGTACACATTGGCATCTCTTTTTGCAGATGTTGGTGCCACACTATTCCTCCTGGAGTGTTCAGTGCAGCCAACTACAGGTCTTTCCTATGTAAACATTACTGTACAGTTGAATTGCAATGTTTGAACCTTGTTAAATGAATACATTTTGAAATCATTTAACATATTCCATGCTTGTATTTCTTCAAAGTGTGTTTATTGCAGTGCTCTGACGAAAAGGGGGAGGTGTAATGGGTTGTGGTGGTGATGGAGGAAAGTCCCGGTAAGAGTCCAGACTATTTGTAGCACAGGAGCAATGTCCAAGAAGGCATAGGAAGGGGAGCAATGGCAGCTCAAGGTGGACAGGGTGACAGAGTGAGACACAAAGGTGACAATCAGGTGACAATCGGGGGTCTTGGCAATAGTTTCTGGCATTTGCCTGGATCGCAGGGAACTTTTGCGGGGTGGTTGTCCTTCTGCAGGGGGAGGGGTGATGGTGGCCTGTTGGTCCTGTGGCGGAGCCTCCTGTCCACTAGCGGCAGCGGAGGTGGAGAGCTGTTCAGTAGTCTGGCTAGTGTCAGGGGCCCGCTGTTGTGCCACTGCCTCCCTCAAACTATTGGCCATGTCTGCCAGCACCCCTGCATTGGAGACCAGGGTGGTGTTAATGGACTTCAAGTTCTCCCTGATAACCAGGTACTGTCCCTCCTGCAGCCGCACATTCTCCTGCATTTTGTCCAGGATCTGGCCCAGCGTATCCTGAGAATGTTGGTATGCTCCCAGGATCATGGTGAATGCCTCATGGAGAGTCAGTTCCCTGGGCCTGTAGTCCCACTGGCACACAGCACTCCTCCCTGCTTCCCTGTTGTCCTGTGCCTCTGTCCCCTGAACTGTGTGCCCACTGCCACTGACCCCAGGTCCCTGATTGTCCTGGGTTTGTGGTCTGCCGTGGGGTCCCTGTAGTGGTGGACACACTGCTGATTGACATGTCCTGGAGACAGAGGTATTGGCCCGCTGGGTGGGTGCTGTGGTGGTGTTTCCTGAGGAGGGAGGCTCTGTGGTGGTGTGAGACTGTGCCTGGGTAACCGACAGCCCCTGATGGGCCTGATAGGTCATCCAGATACACACGACCAGAACTGCTGTCATCACTGTGGGTCTCTTCTGGGGGGAGTGGATGTTGCTGGCACCTCTTCTCTGGTGACATTGGCTGGGGTACCTGTGGGTATGTAAATGCAGTGTTATTGTTTCTGTGTGTGACATATTGTGCGTGGGTGGGTTGCCCTCTATTGTTGTTATTGCCTTGGCAGCTTTGCCTTCTGTGAGTTGTTATTTGGTGGGCTAGGTGATTGTCTCTAGTGTCCATACTGTAGTGATGGTGTCCATGCAGGTCTGTGAGTGGTGTCCATGCATTGGTGGGGCATGCAGGGCTTGGCTTTAGGATGAGTGGGTTGTGATGGTGGGGTGTGTGGGAGGTGGTGGGGTGATGGGAGTGAGGCTAGGGTGGGAGGTATGTGATGGCATGCAGGTAGAGGGGGAGATAGTAATAGAGAGTTGACTTACCAGAGTCCAGTCCTCCTGCTACTCCTGCCAGGCCCTCTGGATACATGAATGCCAAGACCTGCTCCTACCGTGTTGTTAGTTGTGGGGGAGGAGGTGGGGAACCACCGCCAGTCCTCTGTACTGTGAGTTCTTGTCTTGCTGCAATGGAACGTATGCCCGAGGCAAAGGCTATTGCCTTTGCCTCGGGCATCATACTACTCATTCTTCTATTTAGTTATGGTTTCACAAATAACTCCTGGCATGCTTTATAGGCAAACTTTTATAAGCTGTCATACTTAGGATTCACGTGTGGTGTTACTATTTTTCTTCTTAATGAACAAGGGACCCTTAGTACCACACAAATGCATGCATGGTGCTTAGTATTACTTTTATAAAGCGTGGCACATTCGATTTGCACGGTGTGCTGTCATGTCCATATATCGTTGAATGTGATTTCTTATAAGTACTTGTATCCATTATTTGCAGCCTTGAAAAAGTCTCTGTGTGATGAAACAAGTGTTGGCTGTTGTTTATTGGACCTCATATCAGATGTTACTGTATGTTCTGTGTGTACATTTTTGGATACAAATAAACCAAGAAGATTACAAGGAAAAATAATTGATATTGCGCTGCAGTTTCTACTGTGTACTTAAGAATACGTTTTCAAATACTATCATATATTTAGCGATTTACCTAACCTGCTATATCTTTTGTTCCCTACATTGGATTTTTGTAACTTTGGTGTCATTTTAATCCTAAAAATAATTCCTGTTTTCATACATTTGAATGGGAATTTCATTGTGTGCTGTGTCTTACTTATTTAATATATTGGAGTTTTTAAAATGCTTTACACACATGTCTCCTAAGTTAAACCTGTCTGCTCGCAGCCAAGCTGCTTGAGGTCGAGCAAGGATTGATTTATTGAGACCTTGACTGGATCTTATGTGTGATTGTGGCCCTATTGCTACATGTAGGTGCCTACCTGCACCTACTAATAATCCAATATTAACTGCAACTTGAACTCTGTTCTTGAATTGACCACAGATTTTCACCTGTAGAAAAACATTTTGGGGAAATACTTGAATTGAGGTACTGCCAGACAGTTAGGATGGGGCATGTGACACAAAAACTGACAACATCCACTCCACACGACTACCTCACGAAACAGGGTCTCCATAAAAGAATGCTTTCTGACTCTTACAAGGGAACTGTTCTAAACCTATTGACCACTTTCTGAGGAATAAATGTCAAGAAAGATTACAGAAACAATATACGAAAGAGGAATGGGCAGAACTATTGAAGACTCATAAAAAAAGTTTAGTGAAGTCCGCCTCAAATTAAGGGACATATTTATCAAATATTCATGCAGCTGAACACAGGAAGCTAATTTGCTGTGCAGTGTGAAAGGAAGAGGGCAAGAATGTACCTTATGTAACAATATATGGTGCATTCCTGCTCTCTGCCAGTGCTGATCCACACAAACTGCTTCCTAGAGCCAAACTCAGGCAGGCTTGCATGGTGCAAGGGTGCCTGCATTGTAGGCAGGATTATTTTTGTGCAGGATGAGACACCAATTTATACAAAAACAATCCTCTGAGGAATTTTTCTCTTATGTGTGCTGCAGAACGCAGCACACATAATAAATGGAAAAAGACAAGAAGAAATATTTCACCTTGTTATGCCTCCCCTTGGGAGGCATAGCATTCCCAGGTCTACCACTAGTGATAAATCTGGGAATGTGACAGAATCCATGGATGAATGCATGAGAACATCAATGCTCCATTAATAGACCACCTTCCTGAGGCAGAGTATCTCAAGACAGTGACTTGAGCTACTTTAAGTTATTCCACATTTACCAAGCCAGGAGGGTCAATGCATGGTGGCCTTACGTGACTTGGTAGATTTCATGCTAGGTGTTGAGTTACACTTGCGTCCACTTGTATAGTGCAAGGGCCATGCAAAACCATGATGTATATATATATATATATATCCCTTTGTTTCCTTAAAATATTACACTTCTGTCACTGGACTCTGTGCAAGTGACACAGAGCTTAGTTGTCATTATCATCACAGTACTGGCACAGTAAGCAAGTGAATGGAGTTATCATCCATATTTCAAACACTGTCTTATCAAACAAATCTATTTCACACTAAGGGCATGATTTAGATTTCAGTGGATGGGTAACTCAGTTACAATGGTGATAGATAGCCCGTCCACCAAAATATAAATCCAATAAGGTATGTTGGAATCTATATTTTGGCAGGCGGGCTATCCGTCACCATTGTCACAGAGCAACCCGTCTGCAGAAATCTAAATCATGATCTTAGTATAGTGCATTCTTACTATTAACAGTGTCCTAATCATTAAATTTTCACCTGAAATGGAGGGTCTTGCAAGGACACCAGGACATTTATTAGTATGGCTACTGATAAAATAGATAGCTAGGCACAACCTTAACAGTAGCTAATCTCTCTGTCCTTTGCACCTACGGATAAGGAATGGATGAACTTAGCGGCGACAATGATAAGTCAAGACTCATCTACAAGATAAATGATCAGTTACAGTTATTTTAGGTCATTTGGGGTCATTTCCTATTCTGATGACCAATAATGTGACTCTCTTTGCCTCTGAAATGTACATACAGGGAACTTCGGCCGAGATCTTTTCCGTAACGTGACAAATGTGCTTTTTATGATGAGATGATGTTGAAGGGAGGACCAATGACCAAAGGTGATATATATTTTTTTCTATAATGATCCTTTTAAAATTACACTCCTTGGAATCACAGATTGTTAGGTAAAGTGATTACACTCCGTCTCGAAGCCTGGAAGAGACTGTTGCTATTGAAGTTATATATCTCTATACCAATGTTGATTGTTTTTTTGTGTTCATCATTATTTTTTTCTTTTTTTTCCTCTCCGAAGTTTGAGAGTTCTCTCTTCTTGATCTGTGCATATTAGTATGTTGATTGTCTGCTATATATGCACACTGGATTGATACTTTACTGATTTAGTGGAAATTCTGAATAAACATATTTAGCCCAAACACAGTGTCAGTAGACCTAGCCATATATGTTAAGGAGTTTGAATAGAGAAAGTAAATATAAAATAAAATGGTGGATATGAAAATTATATTACCATGGCGACAGCATGATACCGTAGTCAATCCTTGTAATTATGAGCAATGCCCACTCTCTAAAGAACGTCTGCCGTCAAGATTATGGAGCAGATTTTTGCCGAAGCCAAGCTGTCTTCTTTGGTCAGTGGTGCTCCAGGAATCGAATCAACTTCCTACACTTTTTCATTTCTTTTTATTAGTAAATCTGTGCTAAATCTGTGCTACAGGCAATCTCAGTCAGGAGAGTAGCTTGTTTGAATGCTCCAAGTAAAAACATGCAGTATGTTTTAGAGCATTGGGATTTAATTGCCAATAAAAATCATATTGCGTGACTTTTGTTAACACCATTTCCTTGAAGACATCCGCAAAGCGTAACATTTGGTGGCTTGAAGAAGCCAGTCCTAACTCACATTTCTCAGTTGTGTTGGTGTGGACCCTTTTCCAGGGTGTACAACTAGGTGTCGTGAAAGTTACAATGTGTTAGCCTCTACAAGACACCCAATGGGTTTATGAAGTCAGTTCAAATTGGCTGTAATGAGTTACACCCACTGTTTGGACATGACCCTAAGTCTTGTGTAATTATACTATTCTGTACTATTTGAGAACTGAACATTTGAGATACTCGTTTTCGGCCTTGATTGCATCTTAATGTTTAATGTGTCAAAGTGAGTTGTTAATCTTTTAATGTATTGCCTCAAAGATCTGACATACATCCTGCCCCATCATGCATTGAATCTCCGCGATCCGTTTAGTTGATGAAAACGTCCAGTGTACACTGCCTTGGTAAAATGAGTATGGACCTACTATAATTAAATAAAAATAAAATGATGATAGCGATGATGGCTGTTTCCTAAAAGTGGTCAACGAAGACCATTCATGCACCAAGAATGAATCTATAAAGTTACCACAAACCTGATTGTGCTACACCAACACTGAAGTTGCAGGAGCAATGTCAGTTACCTTGCCCTGGCACACTTTGATGATTCCAATCTTTGCAGAGTTTTTTTCTGGGGGGAACATGAATTACGGTTACAGGTTGAAAACATGCTCCTCTGTTCTCTGCAAAGTTCTAGTCAGACCTGGTCCAAGCAATGAATAAGATTCCTTCTTTAAACGTGTCCTCTTCTTTATAGACAGTGCCTAGGCCACTGAGCGCGCATTTGTCCTTCCTCAAAGGCAGCTCTCTTGCCGTTTACATCCTTGGGGTTTCAATAAGACAGCTGGTCAGACACATGCGAAGTACTACCAGTTTTTGGATACAAGAAAAAGTAAATAACAGAACTTAGCACAATGATGTAACACAAAAAAATAGCAACAAACCAAAGACATAACAGGACATAACACAGCAAAACAGTGAAAACAGAATGCAGCACAGCAACCACAGTACTACACATCAACACAATGCAGTAATGCACCACGAAAACACAACAGCATAAAAAACAACTCACTGCCACAATAAATTAAGCAAGCCAAATATGCACAAGCATTCTGGTCATATATTCCCAACTACACATCCTCCTGTGTTATACTGTGGTAAAAGGTGTTTAAGGCAACCTCTGCCTTCCTGCCAAGTACATGCAGTAGTGCCAGTCAATCAATCAATCAATCAATCAATCAATCATTCGCATTTATAAAGCGCGCTACTCACCCTTAAAGGGTCTCAAGGCGCTGGGGGTGGAGGGGGTCAGTGCTCATAGAGCCAGGTCTTGAGCTGCCTTCTGAAGGAGAGGTGGTCGGGTATGCTGCGAAGGTGGCTGGGTAGAGAGTTCCAGGTCTTCGCTGCCAGGAAAGAGAAGGATCTTCCTCCGGCGGTGGCTTTGCGGATGCGGGGTACGGCTGCCAGGGCTTGTCCGGTTGAGCGTAGAGTGCGCGGAGGAGTGTAGAAGGAGACGCGGTTGTTGATGAGTTTAGGTCCGAGGTTGTGCAGGGCTTTGTGTGCGTGGGAGAGGAGTCTAAAGGTGATTCTTTTGTTGACTGGGAGCCAATGAAGTTTCCTCAGGTGTCCGGAGATGTGGTGGTGGCGGGGTATGTCCAGGATGAGTCGTGCAGCAGCGTTCTGGATCCGTTGCAGTTTCCTCTGCAGCTTGGTGGTGATGCCGCCGTACAGAGTGTTCCCGTAGTCTAAGCGACTGGTGACGAGGGCGGTAGTGACGGTCTTCCTGGTGTCGGTGGGGATCCAGCAGAAGATCTTGCGGAGCATGCGGAGGGTGTTGAAGCATGCTGAGGTCACCGAGTTAACCTGTCTGGCCATGGAGAGGGATGAGTCCAGGATGAAGCCGAGGTTGCGTGCGTGGTCGGTGGGTTGGGGAGTGCTGCCTAGGGCGGGAGGCCACCAGGAGTCGTCCCATACGTTGGGAGTAGGGCAGAGGATGAGGACCTCCGTTTT
Source organism: Pleurodeles waltl (assembly GCF_031143425.1). Lineage (NCBI taxonomy): Eukaryota > Metazoa > Chordata > Amphibia > Caudata > Salamandridae > Pleurodeles > Pleurodeles waltl. Next base: position 789,403,617 of record NC_090437.1, on the reverse strand, counting down.
ATCTGTGTTCAGTTTCAGCCGGCTGTCTGTCATCCAGTTCGCTACTTCCTTCATGCCTTCGTGTAGTCTGGTCCTTGCTGAGGTGGGGTTGTTGGTGAGGGATAAGATGAGCTGGGTGTCGTCGGCGTAGGATATGAGGTCGAGTCCGTGTTTGCGTGCGATGTTCGCCAGGGGGGTCATGTAGACGTTGAAGAGAGTGGGGCTGAGGGAGGATCCTTGGGGTACGCCGCAGATGATCTCCGTGGCTGTAGATCTGAAGGGGGGCAGGCGGACTCTCTGAGTTCTTCCGGAGAGGAACGAGACGATCCATTCCAGGGCCTTGCCTCTGATGCCGGTGTTGCTGAGGCAGTGTATCAGGGTACGGTGGCAGACCGTGTCGAAGGCTGCAGAGAGGTCCAGGAGTATGAGGGCCACGGTTTCTCCCTTGTCGGTCAGGGATCTGATGTCGTCCGTGGCTGCGATGAGGGCGGTTTCAGTGCTGTGGTTGGCCCTGAAGACGAACTGTGTGGGGTCGAGGGAGTCGTTGGATTCCAGGGCGGTGGTGAGTTGAGCGTTGATGATTTTCTCAATCACTTTGGCGGGGAACGGTAGGAGAGAGATGGGTCAGTAGTTTTTGAGTTCGTTGGGGTCTGCTGTGGGTTTCTTTAAGAGGGCGTTGAGATCTGCGTGTTTCCAGCTCTCTGGGAAGGTGGCGGAGGTGATGGCTGCGTTGATGACGTCTCGGAGGTGGGGTGCGATGATGTTGTTGGCCTTGTTGTAGATGTGGTGCGGGCAGGGGTCGGAAGGGGATCCAGAGTGGATCGAGTTCATGACTCGGGTGGTTTCCTCGGTGGTGGTTGGGCTCCAGGTGAGGATGGTGGTGATGTCGGTGGCAGGTTCCGAGGGGGGGTTCGTGTTGGTGGTGGTGAAGCTGTCGTATATGTCGGTGATCTTGTGGTGGAAGAAGGCAGCGAGGGAGTCGCAGAGGTCCTGTGAGGGAGGGATGGAGTTGTTTTCTGCGTCCGGGTTGGAGAGCTCTTTGACGATGCCAAATAGTTCCTTGCTGTTGTGGGCGTTGTTGTCGAGTCTGTTCTGGTAGGCTGTTTTTCGTGCGGCGCGGAGGTGTTGGTGGTGTTGGTGGGTGGCGTCCTTGAGAGCTGACATGTTCTCCTCGGTCTGGTTGAGGCGCCACGTCTTCTCGCGGGTGCGGCATTCTTTCTTGGAGTCCTTGAGGTCGGGGGTGAACCAGGAGTTTTTCTTGTGGTTGTTGGTGTTAGCTTGAGTCTTAAGGGGGGCCAGGAGGTTGGCGCAGTCGGCGATCCAGCTCGTGAGGTTGTAGGCGGCTTTGTTGGGGTCGGTGGTGCTGGTGGGTTGGTTCTGGGAGAGGGTTGATGCGAGCTGTTCTGTGGTGATTCGGTTCCAGTGTCTTCTTGGTGGTTGCTGGGTGTGGTGATGCACGGTGGTCTACTTGAAGCTGAAGTGGACACAGCTGTGGTCCGACCAGGTGAGTTCGGTGGTGTGGCTGAAGGTGGTGTGTTTGCTGGAGGAGAAGATGGGGTCGAGCGTATGTCCGGCGTAGTGGGTGGGGGTGTTGACTAGCTGTTTCAGTCCCAGGTTGGTGAGGTTGTCCAGTAAGGCGGTGGTGTTGTTGTCGGTGTGGTTCTCCAGGTGAAAGTTGAGGTCTCCTAGGAGGATGTAGTCGGTGGATGAGAGTGCGTGAGGGTTGACGAAGTCTGCGATGTCTTCGCTGAACTTGGTGCGTGGTCCTGGTGGTCTGTACATGAGGGTGCCTCTGAGGTTGGTCTTGGGGTCGCTGTGGATCGCGAAGGGGAGGTGTTCGGCGTCGGGGAGTGAGTTGTCGGTGTGTGTCGAGATACGGATGGAGCTTTTGTGTGCGATGGCGATGCCTCCTCCGATGCGGTTGGTGCGGTCTTTCCGGATGATTTTGTAGCCGTCGGGGATGGCTATGGCAATGTCGGGTGCCGAGGAGGGGTTCATCCAGGTCTCGGTGAGGAAGGCGATGTCCGGGTTCGTTGAGTTGATGAGGTTCCACAGTTCGATGGCGTGCCTGTGGACGTATCGGGTGTTGACCAGGATGCAGTGGAGATTGCTTCCGGGGGTGTCGATTTTGACGGGAGCGGTGTGAGTCCGTTGACTGGTGAAGCAGCAGTTGCTGCAGGTGAAGGGTCCGTGGGTTCGTTTCGGGGTGGCGCGGTAGCAGTCCGGCGTGCGGCCGGGGTTGAGGATGGCGAGGGTGGCGGAGTCGTAGGTCAGTCGGGGGTTGCAGGGGCCAGGGGTTCGGGCACTGGGCGCGGTCCAGGCGCGAACGGGCGCAGACGGGCTTGCCTTAGGCGCGCCTTCGGCGCACCAGTGGCGCGCCCGCTGCGCGGCCTCGCAGCGGCCGCCATTTAAGGGTAGCCGGGGAGGCGGGGTCAGCTGGGAGGCGGGAGGGGGGCGGGTAGGTGGGAAAAAAGCGGGAAAAGCGGCGGTAGGCCTCGAGAAAGGCGAGGAGGCCTGGGAAAACAAAAAGTACCAAAAAGGGTACAAAAACGAGAGAAAAACGAGGGAAAAGCGGCGGAGGACGAGGGGGACGGCGGGGGCAGTTATAACAACAGGCACTCGGGATACACGGGAGAGAAAGGGGAGCGAGATCACAAACGGGCAAACAGACACTCAGGGGTACAGAAAGTGAAGGGGAGCACGATCACAAACGGCCAAACAGACACTCAGGGGTACAGAAAGTGAAGGGGAGCGCGATCACAAACGGGCGACAGCACAGACACTCGGGGTACAGGCAACACCACAGACACAGTGAGAAGGCAGGCACAGAGGGTCTGGTGGCGCTGTGAGGGGAGGGGAGCGACCTACCCTGAGGTCAAGGGTCGCTACCACTGCCTCACAGCGGCCGCCATTTAAGGGTAGCCGGGGAGGCGGGGTCAGCTGGGAGGCGGGAGGGGGGCGGGTAGGTGGGAAAAAAGCGGGAAAAGCGGCGGTAGGCCTCGAGAAAGGCGAGGAGGCCTGGGAAAACAAAAAGTACCAAAAAGGGTACAAAAATGAGAGAAAAACGAGGGAAAAGCGGCGGAGGACGAGGGGGACGGCGGGGGCAGTTATAACAACAGGCACTCGGGATACACGGAAGAGAAAGGGGAGCGCGATCACAAACGGGCAAACAGACACTCAGGGGTACAGAAAGTGAAGGGGAGCGCGATCACAAACGGCCAAATAGACACTCAGGGGTACAGAAAGGGGAGCGCGATCACAAACGGGCGACAGCACAGACACTTGGGGTACAGGCAACACCACAGACACAGTGAGAAGGCAGGCACAAAGGGTCTGGTGGCGCTGTGAGGGCAGGGGAGCGACCTACCCTGAGGTCAAGGGTCGCTACCACTGCCTCGCAGCGGCCGCCATTTAAGGGTAGCCGGGGAGGCGGGGTCAGCTGGGAGGCGGGAGGGGGGCGGGTAGGTGGGAAGTTTTTTGGGCGGCTGTCTTAGGTCGGCCAAACTGACGTACACTTCGATTTCTCCAATGCAGCTGTGTTGCACAGCCGGGTTGGCGAAACAGCACAGGCTAAAATCTAGTGTCTAAGTGGCAGGCTAAGCTGCTCAGACCAATCCTGGCTTTGCTGTCATGCTAGGTATAGCATGATACCAGCACTAGGACTGCAAGGGAAGCCTGTGCTAGTGTCCCAGGGACTGTTGGAACACCATCAGGAACGAGACGAGAAGCAAGGCGGCCTGCATCGGCAGGACAGCTATGCTTTTTTTATTATTATTTCCACAGTTCCTGTCCCCACCTTTAGATTTGCTGCAACCGCCACTGATTGTATAGGCATATAATGCCCTCCTCTGTGAGAGAAAATTGAAGAAAGAGGCCTAGCTTCTGCTCCAGCCAGTGCCTCATGCGATTTTTTCAGTAAACATGCTCCATGTGACTCATGATTAGGGCCTACATCATAGATTATCTAATGCAGTCCTCACTTTAATTGACACAGCCCTAGTGTTATACAAATGACAAAAGCAATGTTCAGCCAATAATGCGCTATTAGAAACATCTTTGATTTTCACACACAGCAGAACACTTTGAATCAGATAGGAATGCAAAATGCTTTACTTCACTTGGTTAATCAAGTTGAGTAAATATTATAAACTCTTATAAAAGATCTTCTACTGCTTCATTTGCTGCTTGTACACTTCGCCAAGGATTCAGATGTACATTATTAATTTTGCAGTATATTTCTTTAGTGTAAGTGTTTTATAATACCCAGTTACATACATTGATGAATATGTGAAGGCAGACACAAAATACTGATTTGTCTTTTTCTTGTTTAGTATTTAACGATAGAAATGTCAAAATACTTGCTTGACTAATGTAATCTGCGTAATTAGTTGTCTCTCTCACTCCTTGCCTTTAAACAGAATATGCCTATGTAATTTTGAAGGTATCTTCATTTTTTTAAAAATGTTTTAAAATAAAGAATGCTCCTGACAAATAATTGAATCAGAATATTACAATTATTAGGCATAAATCTATCGAATTGTGAGCCACAAAATGGCCAATTAAGTGCAGTTTTACCTGCAACATTGTATTCAAATACATGTTTAATGTTTTCAGAACGTAAATGACGTCTTTATTCTGACAATTGCATAGTAAAACTACAGTATGAAGGAAAAGGTGCAGTTCTCAAATAAAAGTATTTAGGGGGTCACCGACCATGGGAGCACCGCCAACAGGCTGGCGGTGCTCCCATGAGCATTCTGACCGCGGCGGTTCAGCCGCGGTCAGAAGCGGAAAGTCGGCGGTCTCCCGCCGACTTCCCGCTGCTCGGGGGAATCCTCCATGGCTGCGGAGCGCGCTCCGCAGCCATGGGGATTCTGACACCCCCTACCGCCATCCTGTTCCTGGCGGGTCTCCCGCCAGGAACAGGATGGCGGTAGGGGGTGCGGCGGGGCCCCTGTGGGCCCCTGCAGTGCCCATGCTAATGGCATGGGCACTGCAGGGGCCCCCGTAAGAGGGCCCCACTGTGTATTTCAGTGTCTGCAATGCAGACACTGAAATATGCGACGGGTGCAAACTGCACCCGTCGCACCCCTGCAACTACGCCGGCTCAGTCCTCGTTGCAGGGGCATTTCCTCTGGGCCGGCGGGCGCTCTTTTGGAGAGCGCCCGCCGGCCCAGAGGAAATGTCTGAATGGCCGCCGCGGTCTTATGACCGCGGTGCGGTCATTTGGCGGCTCCCTCCAGGCGGGCGGCGCCCGCCACCCGCCGGGCTCAGAATGAGCCCCTTAATGTTCAAATATCGAAAATGGGAAATAATTATGATGAAAAATACCCAACAAGTAAAGTGTCTCCTGGTGGAACACATCAGCTAATTATGATTGCAGTCGGGGCTTGCGCTAATTGAAAGAAGCATGGTGGTGCGCGCGGGAGTATTGGGGGGAATTAAATTAAATAAAAAAATAATAATAATAAAAAAACATTTACCTCTGCTACCTCGCCACTCCTCTGCCTCCTCCTGCCTCCCAGCAGGCAGGAACAGGCTCCCAGCCTCCCCAGAGCCAATCCTGATGCTGTTTAGAGCAGCGCTAGGATTGGCTGGGAGCGCCCAGCCAGGGCGCTCCCAGGCAGACTGGGAGCCTGTGTAGGCTCTCGCCTGCCAAGAAATCTTGTTGCTGGGCTGGAAAGAGCCCTGTGCGCATGTGTGTTTGGCCAGCCCTAGACGGCCGACCAACCACACATGTGCTGTGAGGGAGAGTGTCCCGCCCTTTTTTCCCAAAAAACAATCATAAACACAGTTTATGATTGTTTTTTGGAAAAAAAGGTTTGCAACTGCTGCTGCTCCTTATGTAGGAGTCACCCCGTATGACTGTCAATGCAATAATTACAATATATCACTTGTATGTATTGGATATTACTTTGCATTTCCTGAAAGTCTGGGTACAAAGGTGCTGCTCTGGCACTGAGCATACAATATTAGATATCTGTGGACATCTATCCCAGAATGGCTTTTAAACTCCCTGTCTGAATAACACAGACCGATCATTTGCAATTTTTATACTCAATCTTCTACTACTCAATCTTTTGCTGTTCATTATTCATTACTTTAAAAAAGCTCAGTGGAGGAGAATTTTTTTTTATCATTCAATGAATAGTTCCGGTGTAGCTTTAAAAGATCCAGAATACAAATAAACGGTCACAGTCCAAATTTCTAAATTCAAAAATATTGCACACTTTAATTTCATAGATATTCTTCTTCATTCGCTTATGCAGATCAGTGAACCCCTTTCTTCAAAAGAGTTTCAAAGTAGCTTCTTCTTAAATACAAATCACAATGGATGTCTCACAGCAATTAAAACAAATAACAATTGAAGAAATAGGACAGATCTGTCTATTTAAGGGCCATGTTTGTATATAACCATACCGCATGAAGAGGAATCATCAGAAGCAATGGAAAATTACTAAGAACAGTGAGTCAATTGTTTGTATTTAATCTACTTACATACTTTAGTACAATTATTTTAGTGTTCTCAGTACATTTTATTTGCAGGAAATATGGATTCTTATGGGCACAGTAGCAGCTGGGAATATTATAAAAGGTCTGCACGTTTATCATCCAACAACAGGAGAGAAAATAAACAGTTTTTCACATGTGATACTAAACATTGTGTACAACTGATAAAATGTCATTATGGTAGAGCCTGTATAGGGTAAAACTATCTGCAAAACAAGCTATCCTTTTTTGAACAAAGAAGCAATATTTGAAATTTCTATCAAAAAGCACCTCTGCATGTATATTGGATGAAATATAGTCACAAAATTTATCAGATACAATTCCAAATTAAACAACAAATTTGGGTTCCTTTGAGAAGAGGTATGTAAAAAAAGGCTACCACAGAAAGAACATTACTGGAGACACCAGTGGAAAACACTTGACCCAATGGGGCTCAGTGATTAAGATTACATGGAATGTTTCAGATAATTGGTACATAAGTAACCTTGAAACATGCATGAAAGCTTTTATGATGTCTGACAAAGAATGTCCCGATTTTAACTTAAGAAGAAGGAATAGATGGATAGATAGATAGATAGATAGATAGATAGATAGATAGATAGATAGATAGATAGATAGATAGATAGATAGATAGTTAGATAGCACTCAGTATGAAGTTAACCAGTGGGTATAGCAGGCTACTCCACTGCCCCATGCAATTTGCTGTAATGGGTGGAAGAAAATGTTGAATGACAGAATAATGGGCCATTGAATTAAGAGAGTTGGAAAAATCCTAAAAGTAAGAATATTATGCAGAGAATGGTTTAAAAAACAAACTGTCTTAGCTAACGGCAGATCTAAAAATGAGAGATTTAGTCAATAAAAATTGTGTTATATTGAATGGTAGTTGGGCACTTGTGCGTATGCGTGCTTTTATAGATTCAGAAAGTACTAACCAAAGGTGTGCACAGCCACGGTTCTATAAAATGGTTAATAGATATTCACAGATATTGGAAGAATTATGACAAGTCAGATTAAAATGTGATATCAAATACTGCATTAGTTACTGCAAGTTACTGTAAACAAAAAGTGAACTTTGTTTGTCAATGCTCGTAATTCACGTTAAAATGTGGCCAACAAAATGGAAGAAAATTACGTAGAATTATGTTTATAATTAGGGGGTTGGAATGAAAGAAAGCTTTTTTTTTGTGGCCTTCGTGAAATTCAAAAACACTTTAAAGGTTGCAAAGTTTCTCACATCGCAGCCTTCATATTACAATTAGGTAATGACGGCCTAAGTGTGGGCCCTACAACTCCCTCCCTTTGGTCAGAAGGGAGACTACTCGAAGAAGAAATATAGCAATACTAAATGAATATGAAAAAACTTAGAATTACACAATAACATAATTTAGTAATTCAAACAACTACTGAAAGCTGTAAAAATGGCAAAGTAAAAACAGTAAAAGCTATTAAAAATTTATAATATATATATTTTTTTAACAATCACGAAATTAGAGGGTTTAGGAGGCATTAGAAGTGCAGGATGGTGCTAGCGCGCCTGGTCCTTAGTAAGTAAACTTACAAGGGGACGCATATAGGTTGATGAACCTTTTGGATCGCATCGAGTATCCTAGTTAAGCAGTAGACCATTGAACTATTAGCATCACTATAATCAATAACGAACTTTAATAAAACCCCTATCTAATAAGAAATACCATCAATCTCAATAAGGTTAATTGCTTTTATTTCCTATTAGTTACAATCTAATCAAAATCTTTATTCAACTTTATTGTTAATTAGACTTTATTAATCATCACAAAAACATTTTCATTAAAAGAATCTCAAGCTATCAAAGTACAATATAAAGCCAGCAATTTTCAACATTAGTGGAATAATTCAGCAATGCAATTTAGTCAGTCAATTGTCACCATGAAAGTCACCTTTGTCAGCCTACCTAACCCAGTTTAGCATCGGCATGTGGGTCTTCATGCGAAAACAATTTAGACAAAACATTACTTTGGAAAAATCTATCTAAGAAAGAAAAATATTTAAAACAGCGCAGTTGGTACCTAGAAGAAAAAGCACGCATTAGTCAGTAACATTGTTATAGCTACCTATCCAAGATGGATCAGCAACGAGTCAGTCTTCATCTCTAGGTCATCAGTCATCAGCAAAGTATCAGGCTCACAAAGGGTAAGCCCAATTATCAGCAATTCGGACAGCGTCTCCTGACGTCATCAACTTTCGCCTCTCCGTTCTGAATTTTCTCCCCTTGTCATGACTTTTTATTAGGGTCTCTCAGTCCGTTTCACTAATTGCTAATTGGTCAACCTTATCAGAAGTTATGACTCTAACCTATAGTTTTTGTTTACCGCATGTACCCGTCTATTCAGGATTCAAGTTCCATTAGTTTGATTGGTTCTTCTGTCAATGAGAATATCATCCGGCTCTTCAGGTAACAAAATTGTTGCCCCCAGTCTTTTGGTCAGTGCTTCCATTGTTCAAGTCCTGGGAAAGTACGTTTAGACTACACTACACATAATTGTATCAATGTGTCCTCATCATCTCGTGTCTACTGGTACATTTGCAGAATTCTCTAGCAGAACCTTCTGAACTCTGTACAGTTCAAGGTCCTTTTCTCCAGTTCCAGTCCTCAGAAGCCTTGTCGCGTCTCCACGTTAAAGCAGGCAAGGCCCAGCGAAAACCAGGCCTCCAGTATGGCTAAGTTAATAATACGAATTAACGTAAAACATAGGTTATACATCCAAATATGACATATAAATACGTTTTTAATGAATATTTTTCATTATTTAGAATCTTGTTAATACACATGGTGACCATTCCCCGTGGGCACATTTGGCTCATATGCGTTATTTTCACATATTAGTTTCTTTATCGAATTTCCTCATTAGTATTCACACGCAAATCATTAAAAATGTCTTATATTAGCATATCTGCTCCAACAATGGTATCCCTAAAACAGTTACCATGTTCATACTACCTTTAGGGTCAAAGAAGGATCCAACATCCACAGATGCCAGATCCATGGAGGCCTGAAGAGCAAGTTCCAAGGAACAAACATGGTCAATACCAGCTCATTCAGCAGAAGCCAAAGGCATTAGTACCAGGAGTGCAGCCTCAGAAGAGGTGCCAGACGCCTTAGAACTTGGAGCGGAAGCATTCATCCAAAGTGGAGGAGGTGACTCATGATAAGCATCCTGCAGCAACAGTAGCAACAGAGTACAACACTGTAGGGGCACCGGCAAAGTACACACAAGCAGATTCTTATCTGTAGTCTGTGACAATTGTGTAGCAAGGCATAAATCTAATTAACACTTGAAAGAGCACCATAGACCACACAGGCTAGAAACACAAAGATCTGTTCACGTCTCAGTAGCAAGGACACTCCATAGTACTGGACCATATGTTCACGCTACAGAAGGACAGGTGGCAATTCCATGGCTATTTGGCCTTGATGTAGAACATTTATCACGGAGCAACAAAAATAGAACCAAAATAGTGATCAACAGGGATAACACAAGTGGAATGCCTCCAAAAACGCTTGAAAATAAGGAATGCATAAAAGATGGAATCACTCCAAGTACAGTCTGAAATCCAGAAAGAAATTGAGACCCAATCACCTAAAAAATGTGCACCATTCCAGCGATATTAGAAGCATTAAAAATGTGATGCACTAAGTTCACCAAAATGCAGTGGCAAGTTAGTGCGCAAGAGCGAGTGTACTTCTGAAGAAGATCGGGCAACTTGGAGATCATAAGTTTCTCAGACAGATGTTAGTGCCAAGTCTTGTTTAAGCAATAGGGCTCTCAGCTGCCTTAGCTTATCAAAGTTAATTTTAGGAATAGGGACTTTTGGCCAGAACATAGCTTCCCTAGTTGCAGGAGAATATAATATATGAATAGTGCAAGTCATGACCATGGAACAAGTTACTATATAGGTGTTACCTAGCTTCATTCCACAGTAACTTTGATCATTTAAGATAAAGTAACTTCCATTAGAAAGTAACAGAAATACTGACTCAATCAAGTATACGGATCTCCCTTCAAATAGCACAGTAAGTTAGCATGGATATATTACAAGCCCCATGACGTGCTATCTCTTTACAGATTAATTATTGGACCTCTTTGTTCCTGCTCATACATCTGTAATTGAAGGCAAGAAATTAGACTTCAAGTAAAATAATTCCACCTATTTGCTCATATCTGCCTGCTTGAAAATGCTTAACCATTGGGTGAAATGAAATGTAGACATTGGTAAATAAATGAAACCATTAATGAGCCATATGTCTGAATGTGTTTTAGCTACTGTGAGGTAGTTTCTCTAAATGCTCTGTATGAAACATAGTGTAGTTTTTCATGTTTCTTTACACCATCACCTGTTATAAATATGGCAAGTTATAAGGCAAAAACAATTGCGTCAGATTGCAATATATCCATGGCACACAGTTCGGTTTTAAAACCTGCAATGTCCAACTGAATTGAAAAATTGATCTTAATTGACTTTGACCATGCTGAAGCATAGAACTGTCATTTTGTATGATATCAAATGTAAATGACAAAATACTTTTAATTGGATAAATACAAGGAAACAATGTAGTCATGCCATTATCGACAACAGCCAATGTTTTTTCAAATTTCTCTTATCAATTTTTTGCAACCATTTAGCTGATTAGTGTTGAGAAATTTTCCATATTTCATTGTAACTGGTATATATGAAGTGTTTATCACATAGAGATCTGGGACCTAATAAAAAGTCCTGTAAATCCATACTGTTTGAAAGAAGAAATAAGTGTTGTTTAACTACAGACAGGGTGGATTGCTCTAACCATTGCTGGCTTAACAATAAAATGAAACGCGGTCTGTGGGGACAGGACCAGAAACATAGGGGAACTTTTTCAAATATTATTGAGGACATGCTACAGGTGTTGTTAAAAGAATTTCCACAGTGTATAGTTAAAAACAGCACATGAAATATTAACTCTGTGTAAATAGGGATGTGCATAATGATGGTAGCAAAACATTTCACCATAATTTGCAGTATTCAAATACAAATCCTCAGTATTGAATACCGCATACGATTCTAATTGAGATAGCATAGCAGAAACATTGGCAACATCCCGTTAATCAGAAATTATAGCTGGGGTTACAATGCCATCAATAGCAATCTTAAAAACAAGGAATTTGCAATGTCTCTGTGGGACCAGATTTTCATAGGGGGCCTTATCCTGACCAATACCATCATGGTCAGAAAGTGCAGTAATGTTCACAAGATACAAGTCTTGTTTGACTTTATGTGAGGAAGATTGGGGCATAAGTACTTCAGCTACCAGTTTTGGAGAAGAATGATCTGGAAAGTAGTATCCATTCAACAGCAAAAAAGAAAACTGTAACAAATGCAATACAGATGAAAAGAAAAAACAATGAAAGAAAAATCCAAAGGTAGGACCATGGAGGAATCAGATAAGTCTAATTCAACCAAAACAAAAGCACAGGCACACCATGTAAAGACGCATTTGAAGGATTTGAAGAAAAATCATCAGTGTCAGCAAAATAACCATAAGGCTATTTGTCCAAACACAAGGACATCATGAGGCAAAAGAGAGCAGGTAGGTACCTCTAAATTCAGTTGATAATAAACAATTTAATTGCCAGGAGCAACAGTGCAAAACTCTAAATTCAAATCAGAAACATATCCTGTATTTGCAATAGTAACAAGCATGATTGGAAGTTTAGCATCAGAAGACCCCTGCCGGGAGTACAAATATTATGACTGCTAAATGCGCATAGAGGGATCTCTTGCAGGGTAGAGAGAAGAGATAAGGAATAACCCAGATACCCTTGTGGCCTGCTGTTGAGTACTGGCCACATGATGTACCTTGGTCAAATCAGTAGTTACTTGCCGTTTCTGTTTCTGTTTTCAAGCAGTGGCAAAATCACAGTTTCAGTACCTTGAACAGCAAGGACAGCCATTGGAGCATGACAGGATGAGCCAAACTCTTTCTTGTCTGCAATATATGAATAACATGAGCCCATGGCAAAGCATTTTTAAGAGCTGCCTCATTTCCCCAAAGCAACTTATACTTAATAGCATTACATTTAAAACCCCTGAATCCATCAAAGCTCCACTAATGTAAAGTAACATTATAGGACTTGACTAAGTAATAGGAATCACACACAATAAGTGTGGGGAATTATAGATCTGCATTCTGCAGTGTCAAAGCCAAAGCTTTCAATTCATCTAGCTGAGCGATAGTCACCAAAGTTTCTGTATATGTTTATTGTGCCTAAAATACACCATCATTCATGACACCTTTTACTGCAGCACATGCTGCAAAGTACTTGATTAATACCAACCATGGGCTGGGCTGAACTATCAGTATATATTATGTAATCATATTGATTTAGAGGCACAATTTAACTAGAGGTAGGATAATCTTGGTCTCAATGCAGGGGCAAATACATAATCTACTTCCGTAGCTGTTAAGGTAGCGGCCTACTGGATCCATCGCAGATGTAAGGCTTTTGCATTAAGGACACTTGCCTTTGTCACAGCCTGTAGGACTGGAATGGGAGGGACCACAATCATGCATTTCCCTTATGACAAAGGATTTTCCTTTTAGGGCAGCTGTTTGAACTGTAGTCAGAACTTTTTCTGTTGATACGAAACACATTTATGCATTGACTATGAATGCAATTCATATACAATTAGTACAGTGTCACCTTCATTAAAGATTACATAAGTGTGACCACTAGCAGTTATGTGGACGGCTAAATAAGTAGTATTTACACAAGTATGCAAGTGTTTAGGTGAAAGCATGTCTGTTTGTAATGTTCTGAGAATAGAAGTATGCTCTGTAGTCCAATGTTTATCAGAAAAGTTGGGAGAAATTAAATCTCACAACAGTTAAACCTGTTGACCATAATCTGGTATGTATGTTCTACCAAAGTTTAGAAAACCTAGAAGTGATTGAAGCTTTTTAAAAGTATTTGGTGGTTGTAAGAGAGCACACTTCTCTAACAAATGTGGTGCAAGGCTTCTGCTTTCACTTGACAATTCATATCCTAGAAACAGGACACTGAGAAAACCAAGTTTAGATTTTGGAAAATTGAATTTATAGCCATGGTCAGGGATCCCTAAAACTATACAATTCACTTAGGCCAAATATCTGGTTAAATCATCATCTGTGAGGTGAATGTTATTAACATAAGACAATGCTTCTGAGTCTTTGTCTTGTAAAATTGACATTACAGTGGCAGCAAACAGATCTGGATTGTTCTTGTACCGTTGTGGAAGCCTAGGGAATCTTACCTGTGTCTCTAATATTGGTAAAACCTTTCACATCCCTGCTTTCAGGTGCTATATTTGACCAAAACAACACACTGGAAATGTCCAGTGTGGTTTTGCATTTTTTATGAACAAATTATTCATTAAATATGTACTGTGAGAATTTTGTATTGCAAAACTCAGTGCATGGCTGCTTAAATGTCTATAGTCTATGACTATATCTGGTTCAGCTACAGCAAATAATGGATTATTCATAGGATAGATACATGTTTCAATAACACCTTGATATTCTAATTGTGACAGAATGTCCCTAACGGGGCATTTCGCTTCATGTTAAATTGGGTATTGTGGTTGCACTTGTAGACTGGACCTTATAGATATTACATGATAAGGCAGATCCTCATTCCAGCCTACTTGATTGTGCTATAATACTGGGGCTTGGGCAAGAGCCCATTCTATGGTATATGCTACTTTAACTTCTATTGGAATAAGAACAGAAAAGGGTGGTCATTTTACATCCACCCCCTGTGGGACTTTTCTAACAAACTCAGTTAGCCAATCTACCTCAGCCAAGATAATGTCATATGCATTAGTAAAATTCTGTCAGAATATTACTTTAGCAGTTCACAGGATATCACCCTCGATTTTTAAATTATAGTTTTTGTTATGGAAGTTTCAATTTATTTTTCATGATGAGATCAGAGGAGTGTTGTGAGTACATTTTTGGTTTTACATACTCTTTCTGTCTGCATTCACTTAATCCTACTCTCTCTGGTTGTCTGTCTGAAGAGACCTAAAAGGAACAAGAAAGACCTGTATTAGAATACTGATACATCTCAGGCTATTTAATTGTATCACGGTTACATAAATTATAACATTTTTCAGTGGACTCCGGTTGCGGAGAACCACTTCATGTTTTTAGTTTTATCTTTATTTTTATCCCAGCTCTTTTTTAAAAGACTCAGGTGTCTACTTGGTGGGATCTGTGTCAGATTTTCATTCAATTGGTGGCTTACCAGGCCTAGCTCCCAAATTATCACAACCTTTAGATGTGTAGGTCTCAGAAATAATTTTAGGTAGCATGCATTCCTGCTCTGCAACGGGAACCAAAGGGAGATGTTGTCATATTACCTCAATTACTAGTTAAAATAATTCAGGACACCCTGGCAAAGTTGTCATTTATTATTATCCCCAAATCCAGGGTAGGAGTGGGAGGCACCTGCGGAGTTTTACTTCATGAAATTCTGCAGAGTTACATAAAAAGTCCGTGAGATTCCGGGGAGTTATACCCACCCCTCGAATCAGTGGAAGAAGCAGGCATCACCATCTGTAATGTGCCACTTGACACTTACTAGATAGAGCCAGACACAGTAGCAACAAAAGAAGATGCTTCATGGTGATCATAAAGAAGATCGAAATAAAATGTTAGGAATCTCCGCCTTCAGACCACTTCCTACCTTGAGCCCTCATTTTCCAGCATCATTAAGGTGCCACCGATAAAAGTGGGAGGGTATGCAGGCACCCAAGACAATTCACACACCTCAATAGGCGGCCATGCTCTTTGAATAAAAAACTCTTTCAAGATGAATAGGTCATTTGACCTCCTAATAAACCATCCAGACTTCCCTCCTGTGCATGCTGCCAGCGCATAACCAAAGGGCTCATGATAATGCTCCACACCTCCCAAATGCCCCTGCTGCAGTGCATCATACTGCTCCCCTCCGCAGGCTAGCACATGAGCAGAGAACACACCTGAAGTTGGTGGGATAGAAAACTGCTTGTCCAGCAAAATGCTCATAACAAGCATTTTACAATAGGAATCAAAGTGTGGCTCTTACCTGAATCTGCAAGATAGAAAAACATTCAGGAAGCTGGGAGGAGGGAGAAACCCTCTGTACTGACTGATGTCAGTAGTTGTAAATATAAAATAAATACTACTGGTATGTGTGAGAGAACTTAGTGAATAGTAAACTTCATCTCTGGGAGGCAGGGACTGCTCACAGGGTAAACCTTGGCCCAGTCGGCAGCACTGGGTTATCTTTTGGTGGGCCTGGTCGGCCAGGGTCAACAGTCAGCCCTTTCTTCATCTACAGTGTGCCACCATGCTTGACATTGTCTGGCCCTCATGAGCATCCCTCCTGCATGCCGTGGCTCCTCTTGAACTATCTGGCAGCTTCAACGAGCACCTCAATGTGGTCAGAGGCCTCAAGGTTAACACAGCCATGACATGCAGCTTCACTAAAGTCCTAGATCATGGCCCAGGGCATTTTGGGTAGGTCACACAGGTAGCATGGTTGTCTTCTAGAAGCCTGCTGTGATGAGGACATCTTGCTGTTGCTGCCACCCCTTCTGGGGGAAGACGAAGAAGAAGAAGGATCACAGACAATATCTGTGCTCTTGGGTCTTCTCTAGCCCTTACAATGAGCAGCTGGAGGTGGGTTTCTGTACCTGATGCTCAGACCCACAGCTCCTCTTCTCTCAGGGCCCTGCAGTTGCCTCAGAAGAAGCATGTTCGTTCAAAGAGAAACTTGCACAACTCGGTTGCAAGGCCTTCTGGGAGCAGCAGTCTATCACTGCAGGGAGGGGTCATTTAAAGGACCCTGTTTTAGGGCTGTACTAGAGCAACCTGGCTTGCTTCTACTCATCGTTTGTCTAGTGCTGATTAATTCTGCCAGCAGAGGGGTGCAATTTATTAGCAATTTTGTGTTACAAAAGTAACACAGAATTACTAAATTCCTCCAATTCCACCTGCAGAATAAAAAATTCTTCCCACTCTTAGCTAGGAGCCACACCATTTTCATTTTGAATTAGTTTAAGCACTTCATGCAAAACAGAAGTTGAAGACAGTACCCCATGCAGCTCAATCTTCAACTGGAAGAACCATACCAATTGGAAGATACAAAGTGAGAATTCTGAACTTATATTGGGGTCCCGTATGGGGAAACACTGCTTCAAGTTGATTTATTTTGTGCAATCTAAAATGGAATTTCCTCCCGTTTGGTGGTAATTTTACCCATAATGGCATTAATAGATACTGGACTAATGATAGGCACAGCGGACTGTGGGTGCCGAATATGAGGAGCCCTTGCTGGGGCAGTAGTTAGAATATGCATAATAAACTGCATTAGTTGTCTGATTATTCTAAGTAGGTGGCTTAGAAAGGCAAGCATTTCAAGTTAATTTAATGCTCCTGCAGGTTGTTCCCTCATTCCTGAGAAGACTCAGGCCCTCATTTCGACTTCGAGGCTCCTTTGCGAAGATCACCATTGAAGCGGGTGTCAAAAGACCGCCAGTGTTGGCAGCCGGAAGACCACCGTATAATGAGTCATTTATGGATTTCTGCCCATAAACAGGCAGAAATCCGACACCATCGGCCTGACAGATGGTGGATGAGAGGTGGTTCCACCCCCAGCACTACCACGCCAGAAGGACATCCGTCTGCCATATTACGAGCAGTAATATGGCACAGCGGTCCTTGCACAGCGGTGCAGCATTGGCCGTGGAACTTCCTACATTCACCCCCTCCTGGACGACCACCTCGTTGTGGGCTGCTGTGCAACCCAGAATGGTAGATGGACTGACCGGAAGAGGGGGGTGTGTGTGTGGTAGGTGCATGTGTGTGGTGAGTGCATGTATATGTGCAAGCATGTGTGTGTGTTGGAATAGGTGAATGCGTGAATGCATGTTTGGCTTTATGAGTGCGTGGTGGTGTGTATAAATGTGGAGTGTGGGGTTGTTTGTATATATGTGTGTGGTTGGGTGGGGTGTTTGTATGTGTGCGTGTGGTTGGGTGGGGTCGTTTGTATGTATGCATGTGGTTGGGTGGGGGTGTCTGTATGTATGCGCAGGGTGGGGTGGGGTGGGGGTGTTTGTATGTATGCGTGCGGTAGGGTGGGGGTGTTTGTATATATGCTTGAAGTTGGGTGGGGTGCTTGTATGTATGCATGCAGTTGGGTTGGGTGTTTGTATGTATGCATGTGGTTGGGTGGGGGTGCTTGTGTATATGCGTGCGGTTGGGTGGGGTGTTTGCATGTATGCGTGCGGTTGGGTGGGGGTGTTTGCATGAATGTATGCGGTTGTGTGGGGGGGTGTGTCAGGAAGTGTGTGGGTGAAAGGATGTGTATGTCTGCAAGTGTTTGGACATGTAGGGGTGCATGTGCCACAACAGGAATGGGGATTCCTGTTGCCAGGCGCACTATTGCCAGTGTTTTTGTGGCGGGGCTACCGCTGCAAAAAGCCTGATGGTTTGCTGCCTCGTAATATGGCCAGTCGTGTTAGGCATGCCACAGGCCTGGAGGAGTTCACCGCCGGCCGCACTTGGTTGACAGCACTGGTGGGCTGGCAGCGTTGTGGTGGTTTGGCTAGGGCCAAATCTCTGAACTCATGATGAGGCAGTATTTACCACCAGGACCACGGCGGTAAGACTGCCACCACGATTGTGGTGGTCTTAAGTCTGCCACACTCGTAATGAGGGCCTAAGTCTGACATTTTGAATAGCATGTGGAAGGGTGCCTTGGAACCAATTATGGTGTTCCTGGTATGTTAATCTGATTCTAAATATTCATAAGGTTTATATGCAGCTGGAAATTGATCTGCAATGTATGTGTAACATGTCAGTGTGTTGGCGTCGACTGCGGGAAAATTAACCCAAGAATATTTGTATTGTATTTTTTGCATCTAGAAAGCGTATTAGACCTGGAAGGCATCAAAGTGCTAGAATTAAGCAAACTCGGAAAAACAGAACCACCAGAACTAAAGTCAATCAACAAAGAGAAATCGGTCCCTTGCAGTGACTATTTAGCAAACAGACACATTTTAACTTGCTTCTGAAAAGGCAGATGCATCCTCAGAGACCAGATGTAAGCAGGAAGGGAGTTCCATAACCTTGTTGCTGCTACCATGAAGGCATGTTCACCCAATCTTGCCTTACTACTTCATGGAACCATCACCTTAAATTGTCCTGCTAATCTCAAAGTCCTCAAGGGGGGTAAATCAATTCAAGGCAGTCTTAAGATAGTGGGACTCCTTCCCATAGAGGGCTTTATGTGTCAAACCCAGTACTTTAAATAGAACCCGCTAATTTACAGGCAGCCAATGCAGGTATCTCAGGCCTTCCCTAACCGAGCAATGTCTGGTATGTCCAAGAACCAAATGGGTGGTGATATTCTGGATGATTTGGAGCTTGTTCAATGAAATCTGGTTCACATTAAGATTCAGGGTGTTGCAGTAGTCTAAATGTGTGGTAATAAGAGCAATGTTCATTGCCTCCCTGAGCTCTTTAGGAGGATAATCCAAGATTTTCTTCAGAGCTCCAATCATCCAGAAACATGAACTCACAGTTCTATTTACCCGGGTGTCAAAACACAGGTGTTGGACCTGGCCCTTTTTACAGGGTCATCCCCAAACTTTTTGCCTCCTTCCGCCTATTTTTTCTGACCTGTTTTTGTTGGCTTAAGGACTCTGGGCACTTTACCACTGCTAACCAGTGGTAAAGTCCATATGCTGTCTGTGTAAATTGTATTGGTGATTGTTTTTTCCGTGTTTGGCATATCTGATTTACTGGTAAGTCCCTAGTAGAGTGTACTGGAGATGCCCAGGGCCTGTAAATCAAATGCTATTAGTGGGCCTGCAGCACTGATTGTACACCCACATAAGTAGACCTGTAAACATGGCTCAGACCTTTCCCTGCAATGTCTGTGTGTACAGTTTTAAACTGCCAATTCGACCTGACAAGTGTACCCCCTTGCCATGCCTAAGCCTTCCCTTTGTATACATGTAAGGCCCACCGAAGGTAGGCCCTTGGGAGCTCCAGGGGTAGGGCCATTTAGTGGTGTGTTTTTACATGTCCTAACAGTGAAATACTACCAAATTAGTTTTTCACTGTTGCAAGGCCTATCTCTCTCATAAGTTAACATGGAGTTTGCCTTTAAATATCCTTAAAGTGCAGTTTGCCCTTTGGGAGCAGATAGTGATTGGGCATTTGGGGTCTCTGAACTCACAATGTAAAAATACATCTTTTTGTAAAGTTGGTTTTTAGATTGTAAGTTCGAAAATGCCACTTTTAGAAAGTGGGCATTTTCTTGCTTAAACCACTCTGTGACTCTGCTTGCTTGTGTATTTCCTGTCTGGGTCAGACTGACAGTGAGCTGGGGTGTAGCCTGCATATCCTGATGACCCATCTGGGATAGAGTAGAGGGAGGAGAGTTCACTTACACCTGAGAGGGCTGTGCCTGAGCTCACACAATGCAGTTGCCAACCCCCTGCTGTGAGTTTGGAGTGACGCCTGGGCAAAGCAGGATCTTTTGAACAACAGAGACTTTCCTTTGACATTTGCCAATTTCAAAGTCATAAATGGGTATAATTAGTGGACCCAAAACCCCAGATTTTCAGATAACTTCTGGATTCAAGAAGAACCTCTGCCAAGGAGAAAAGCTGAAGAGCCGGAGGAGAGGTATTGCCTCTGTGCCTGTGCTTTGCTTGGTTGGCCTGCAGTTGCTGCTTCTGCCTGAAGAGGACAAAGACTGGACTTTTTTGGTATATTCCTGCTTGTGAAGAATATCCAAGGGCTTGGATTGAGCTTGCCTCCTGTTCTGAAGTCCCAGGGCCATCAAAGAATTCCTCTGCCAGCACCTGGACTCTGCTGTGACTCCTGCCCTGCCAAGTGGTGCCCTTTCCAGTTCCTGGGCCATTGAAAGGTGAAGCTGGTAGAACAAGGTCTGACATCCAAGCACAAGAAACGGGGAAACTTTTGACGCACCACCTTCAACGCGGCTGTAAAAAAATGAGGTCACCGCCTTGCACTTGAAATCCAAGCACTACCTGCATCGCAGCTGGATAAACGATGCAACACCCGCTTGCGGTTGCTGAAAATGATGTAAAACTCACAAAGCCTGGTTTTCCCAACACCCTGCGGGTGGTTTTTTTCATGCATCGCCGCTGGACGTCAAAATCATATTGAACCTGCGTGGATCTGAGGTGCCCGACCGGAAATCGACGCATCGCTCTCTTGCGAAGAGAAAAGCTACTCATTGCCTACAGACCGGAGAAAAAACTATGGGCAGCTTCACTTGCGAGTAAGGAATCACCGCATCACTGTCTTTTCCAATGCACACTCACCCATGCAGCTTTATGTTTTACGAAAACCAGGTACTTTGTGTAACACCAATGTTTTTATTGTTTTCTATGGAATAAGACAATTTTTACTTTAAAAAATCATAACTTGACTTGTGTATGTTGGATTTTTGTTGTTTTGGTCTTGTTTGATTTAGATAAATACTGCCTATTATTCTAAACTGACGTGGTGTCCATTTTGTAGTGTTTTCACTGTGTTACTGTGTGTGTTGGTACAAATACTTATAGAGTAAGGGTCCCTGCAGGACAGAGTGCAAACTGACTACAACCAGAGACACCATTTCTAACAATGGGGTGTTATCAAACACCACTCCCAGGTTTTTGACCTCTCTAATAAGAACAGATAGCATACCACAACAGTCAGGCCACCAACGATTGTTCCAAATACAACAATCCATACCAAACTGCATGATCTCTATTTTCTCCCCTTTCATTTTCAACCAATTCTCCCTCATCCATCTGCTGACTTCTCCCATACACATCCTAATCCTGTCTGCTACCTCTCCAAGACATCCAAGATGGATACAATAATGCGGCTATCATCCGCATAGAATGAAACCTCAAATCCGAAAGACCACACCAATTTTGCCAAAGGGGTGATGTATAGGTTGAAAAGGGTGGGGCTTAAGGATGACCCCTGTGGGACCCCACACGGAAGCTGAAAAGGTACTGCTCTGAAATGTCCACAGCTGACCATAATAGTCCTGTCAACTAAAAACGTCTCCAGCAGAATGAGAGCCATGTCCTTCAGTCCGGCCTCCCGTAGCCTATGCACCAACAGATATGGAGAAATGGTGTTCAAGGCTGCCAAAAGGTCTAACATGACCAATACAGCTGCCCCACCCTGATCTACTTACCTTTGAATCAGATCCATGGTACAAATAACAGCTGACTCAGTGATATGGTGCATTCTGCAATGGGTCCAGGAGATCACAATCAAAAAGATACTCAGACAATTCCTTATTGATATACTTCTTCTGAATCCTAGCAGGGATTGGCAGGAAAGAAATGGGGCACAGATGTTTCAAATCACTGGGGTCCCCATCTGACTTCTTCAGAAGGATGACCACTCCCTTCTTCCAGGCCTGTGGGTAAACCCCGGGTCCTTGGGTCTCCACGAAGATCTTCTCTAAGACCTCAGCCAGAAGGTCAGGACCAGCTGCAATACCCTAGGAGGGTCTTCCACCCAACAGGGTCTTAATCTCATAGGCTGGCAGCAGGGAGAATCTATCTAGGCATCAGGGGCTATGTTAGTCTAAAGCCCCCCCTTCCTCACCCAATGGGGATGGAAAACTGGCGCCTCAGAACTGTAAGTGGAAACTAAGAACTCTGCATGGATTATGTCACTTTATCACAGAAGATTTAATTATTCTTAATCTCCTGTTGCATTGGGGATCCCTAAAGGTATGCTTCGCTTTGAACAATTCTATGGGGGCATTAATAGCAGACCTTATACTCTGGACAAAATAATTAGGTTTTGCAGTTTTAATAGCACTTTTGTATTTAAGAGTAAGCTCATTGAGTTTCAACTGCTCTTTCAGATTGAGGACCAATTTCTATCCCTGCTCTTGCCTTCTACGCTGCCTTTGGAGCTCTGTGAGCTCTGCAAAGAACCCCTGGGTCTTCCTACCCTTAATGCTGCATCTTCTCAAGGGGGCAGCCTCATCTACTGCTAATCTGACCCAATTATTAAAGTTCTCTGTCAAGGTACCCAGGCCTAAAACAACCTTCTCCTTGTGGTTTTCCAGGGCATGGGCAAACCCCCAATTTCTGGAACACTGTGGTGCTCCAGTGTCTCATAGATCTTAAAACAAAATTAGACTACGATTAGACCAGTCTAACTTCAAGCACTCACTAATAGTCAGGGTCTCCTGAGTGGAGAAGATTCCATCTAGAGTATGTCCAGCTAAATAGGTGGGGAGCTTCACTCATTGAATCAGGCCAACACTATGCATAAGGTCCAGAAAAGCTTCTCTATCCTGATACTGCTCCTCTTCTAGATATAAATTAAAATCCCCAAGGATAGGAGCATTTAAAGACTAGCACGCTTCACTACACAGCATGTGCTAATGCAGAGGCACTCCAAAGAATAAACACATTTGCTTTTATTAGCTCCTTGTGCCACATCCATGAAAGTAACATCTCCACTGATATTGGCAAGCTCATGAGCATTTACATGTGCAGCTGTTGCCTGTCTACAACTAACAGGAATGGTCACTGGTTGTGAAATATCTAATGAATAGAATTCAAAGAACGGAAACACTATAGTGGGGTAATCCATTTAAAAGGTTCAAGCTTGAACAAGCTATACATAAATAAGTGCTTCCAATTAATCTGAGGAGGGTGAATCCTTTTCACCACAGATGTCATTGTGTAGAGGTGAAAAAGGAGCCTGGGGTGCATGCAAGAAAAACTACTCAGGAGAACCATTAAGTAAGTTCTTCACCTTGAACGCTGGTATGCCATGTTATATGGATCTTATGAATTTAGTAGGACTGTGTATATAACAACAAGAACTTCACACTATAGAGTCTTAGACCTGATTTAGAAATTGGTGCAAGAGTTACTCTATCACAACAGTGATGGATATTCCCTCCGCTGAAATCTAAATCCCTTTTTATCCTATGAGATTTAGATTTAGGCAGATGGGATATCTGTCACCATTGTGACAGGGTAACTCCTCTGCCAATATCTAAATCAAGCCCTTAATCTTCATATATCATCAGTACCACATCCAAACCCCTAAACTAATCACGGTAATAGATATTATTGATAACCTCAAACATGAACACTCCGTTTCCCAAGGAATCCATGAAAACAGATCTAAACCTTTTGCTTTGTTACTCTTACACGCAAGGCATGAAAATACATTTTCAAAATATTAATTGAAATGATCACATACTTGTACAGAAATAATGAGCTGCCATTACTAGACAGATGGGATGTGTTACTGTAATCAGCATTAGGAAAATGATAGAAAATACAAACAATGGTAATTGTTACTAATGTTATCTCGCTCCTATCTGTTACTAATGCTACACTAAAGAGCACATAGCGGGAGTACCCTCTGCCAGATCAGTCTGGCGTAGTATAAGTCTCTATTCATTAGTCTTGGGTGTCAGGAAGCTGGTCTAAGTGTACAGGTTGCCTTTGCTTGCAGGATGAAGGTCACAGTCTGCAGGGCAGCATCTCAGTCACAGTTCAAGGCGGTTTTATAATAATCCCAGCATGAAGTGCTCCTCTCCACAAGTATGTCATGGATTCTGTTTATGTAATAACACACTTTCCATATCGCACTGTGCTAGAGGTGCAGAACAGCTACTTTTGGTTGTCTAGCAAAAATGGGTTGTCTCCTAATGAGCACAGAAAAAGAAAATGTGTTCTGATTGTATATCCCTAAATTAAATGTGCAGACTACAGAGTGACAATGCCCACCAGGAATAAATGCAAATGCAGCACATTCTGATGTTAGTGGAAAATATGAAAAAAATCACTCATAGAAAAAGATGAAAAGCAAAAGATGAAAATCTAAAATGTAGACTAAGCACGGGCCCTACGGTAACACTAGTACCAAAATGTTAAATGTCATCTCCCAAACATAAAGGACCTGATAATGAACTCACTGTGCCAAGGTAACCCTCCTTATGTGAAGGATCACTATTCAAATCAACTTACAGGGAAGGTGTACAGGAATTCTATGGTCCTTGACCTATCTAGAGGTCTGTCCTCCAACTGTCTAACAAGACTCCTGGTTAATAACTGAGGCTTAATTTTGGAGCGGAATTTTCATATTTGACTCCTGACAGTTACATGTCTGATGCCAAAATTACGTTTGTGTTTTCCTTCCTGCTTACAGGTTCTTTCTCCTTCTTTAATCCACTTTCTGCAGGAGATAAGAATAACCTCATTTTTTTACTGATCAAGTGTCTAGCGATGGATATTCGGTAGAATGTTAATTTAGCCTCATTCTTCCCCTGATTTGTTTTGTCCTCATAAACACGTCAAATAGTATTAAGGTTGGGATTACCATAAATTCATACTTGATAGCGGCTGATATAATATTACTTATGGAGTACCAGAATTTTGTTAGGACTGTACAGTTCACAAACATGTGTACCTCATCATTGTTAAGGGTCCCACCAGTCGTACATAAAAAGTAATAGGATTTTAGTGATTTTGCCAACTTGCTAGTAGTGCAGTATGCCATAAGCAGAGGACAAAAGTGATTGGAAGATTGAAAATAGAATAAAGGATGTTAAAAGATACTTAAAGTGACTCCTCAGAATGGGCAGAGATCTACGCACTGTAAAGTATAGGAAAAAACAAAAAAGTTTATTTAACTCTCACACATAAATAGCAGCAATTATGTTATGTTACATAGTAATGTAAATCCATTTTATATATTTATTTTGCATATTGAACAAACTAAAAAACACCAAAGCACTATTAATTTAATTTTGAATTCAATATTTAATAAATGGAAATATATTAAGTTAGGGAAAACGGAGCAACATGGTGTCGGCGTAGAGGGAGCGGCTCACCTGCCCCGCCCACCAGGACCCAAGCAGACAGTCGCTGAATCTGCGGCCAAACGGTCGCAACCGAAAGCGCGGTCCTCGATCGCACGCCGTTTACAGAGAGCTCGGGGGTCTGAGCTCTCCTCGGCCGCCCAGGGCCGCCTAGGACATCGCTGTGAAGAGGAGAGACGAAGCGGCAGCAGCGGCGCTCGGGAGGAGGACGCCGAGCGCTGCATGGACCGCGGTATGTCAGAGGAGCCGGCTGACTCGGATTAGATTCCCCACGAGATTCAGCACTCTCCTGGAGGCCGGTGGAATCACAGAAGCGGTATGGCACGACAAGGGTGTGTGTAATTGTTTTTCTCACCCAGAGGAGAGGAGGGTGAGATTAAGCTATTCTTTTGTCCCCCCCCAAGTGGTCTATTCATGCTGAGACTGCAGTAACTAGGTGGAGAGTATCTCCAATACTGACATTGATTTGTAGATTGTTAATTAACCCTTCTCCCCCCGTTAATACGGATTATTAAGTCAAGCTGCTGAGCAACCTCCACAGGTTAAATTAGCCGACATTTTTCCTCACGGCTAGGGGAAAAGTAGGGCGCTAAAGAAGGGGAGAAGAGAATTAAAAGGCTTGGGGACTCCAATGTTGTTGGGCCTACAAGTTGATTTATCTTGGCACCTATACACACCGCTATGGTTTTTGAGAAATGATACGAAACAAAAAATAATTGATGCACTAACGACAGTCGGTGGTGCAATTGGATGTATTGGGTCATTATTCCATGTGTTAAAAGCAAATATGGCACCCAAGGCTACCCGGAACCCTGGAGACAAGAATGAAGGAGCTAAGATGACGCGTATTGGAAGAGATAAAGGAGAACCAGCACGAGCAAATACACATCTGACTTCAATAGCAGTCAAAACAGTTGGGAAAAACATGCCAGGATTGGGGAAAGATGTTAAGACAAGCGACAGCATTACCCCCTCACTGGAAATCAAGGGCAAAGGTAAAAGCCAATCTACTATCATGACTTTTCTTGCAGGCGGGGCACAAGATAGTGTCTCTGTAACCCCTTCCTCTGAAAATAATAATACATTAGGTAAAGAATCTACTCTCCCAAATATTACTAGCAGGAAGTTATGTACTGAGAACAACGAACCTTCCGTTAAATCTATACAAGACACTGAGAATATATTGGAGATTAAAGATGGGGAGATCAGAGAAAAGGAGTTTGGTCCCCTCACGGGGAGCAACCATCCCCAAACACAACAATTTGATCAGACCGAGCAGCCGGAGCCTCGAAGTAGGGAAGGAACTGTAATTATAACGGGACCTATCGCGGAAAGGGTGGATCTACATGAAGTTCATGGAAGCCCTAAAAGATGGGGTAAAACAACTGGGAAAGATTCTCAACTCGTGGACTGGGGCAAAGATAGCAGCGATAAATTTTACTCTTTGACAGAAGAGTCTGATCCCAGCAGTATTGAATACAGCTTGAGTGAGTCTGAAAAGATAGTGAAACATCGGCGACTGGAAATATATCTTCAAGTAATGAGCTTACAGTGCGGCAGCCGCGCCGACAGCGGAAATCCGTGAAAATACGGCCCTGCTCTCAGGAGGGCTCTGAGAACTCGACATCTATGGGCGGCAAGACTTTAAAATGGGACTACTCTGGTATTAGGCTTGCAGATACTCCCACCATAAGTAACCAGGGCTCAACTAATGGTAAAATGGAAATAGATACAGGAGCTCGCCCCGACAATTCGTCCACGATGGGTAATGAGGCAGGGATGCTGCAGTCAATATACAGTTCAATTAAAGAGCTGCAAACAGAGACTAGGATCGAAAGCCGACGTGCAAGGATCGCCACAAAGAGGCTGCAGGGCTCGGTTCATAAGGTTGTAAAATCATGCACAGAAATCGAAGCAAAGCTAGGTTCGATGGAAGAAAGGATAGTCGCAGTTGAGGAGGAGGTCGATACACTCAAAGAACAGAGTGCTGTGAGAAATGAACAATTGACGGATGTTATGTGGAAAATGGAAGATTTTGAGAATAGACAGAGAAGGAACAACCTTCGATTTCTGGGTATACCGGAAGGGCTAGAAAGAAGTAATATACAGACTTATATGGTCAACCTCTTACGTGAGTCTTCCCGGAACTGGGGAACTGGGATTGGGAGAACGAGCTGCAGCGGGTCCACAGGTTCCCGTTAACCCGGCGGGAGGGGGTCAACGGGCAGACTCTAAATACCCTAGAGCTATCTTAGTCTATTTTGGAAATTATTTGCTACGACAGGAGATATCTGTCAAGGCTCGCCCTAAAACTCCATGCACGGTGGATGGGGTTACCTTCTTCACTCGCCCTGATTTCTGTCATGCCACTGTCAAGCGGAGATGGCGGCTTAGACAGCTCATCAAACCATTCTTAGATAAAGGAGGAGAGGCATACTTGTTGGCCCCTGCTCGACTCAAAACAGTTATGAATGGGAAAGTAAAAGTATTGACGTCAGAAATCAAAGCAAAAGAATATCTGATGGGGATTCAGTAACAGAGTATAGAGATATATGGAAGACAAAGGGGCTTGAGAGATCCCACTTATACACGACACCAACATCCAGGCCACTATTGGTCTGATTGCTCAACAGGATGGGGGACCAGCCCCGGGGAGGGGGGATGGGAGCTTGGAAGGGGGATGGAGGGGACTGGTCCGGGGTGGAGGAGGGGGGAAGGGAATGGGGGAGGGAATGGGAAAGAGGAGAAGGAGGGGAGGGGGGGAAGGGACAGGAAAACGTGGGAGTAAAAAGGAAAGGAATGGATTAAGGGAAGTAACAGAAATGGAGAAAATAGAAAGAGGGGAACAAAGGGAGAAGAAAACTCGAGAGAGAGAGAGCAGTTAGATACAAAGATTTGTGGGGGCAGAAAAAGAAATGGAAAAAAATGAAACAAAAAATAGTAAATGGTTAGGCTTCGAATTGTTTCAATAAATATATGCGGACTTAATGACCCTCGTAAAAGAAGGAGAGTGGTTGAGGAATTAAAAACCTTCAAGGCAGATATCTATTGTCTACAGGAGACACATGTGGAATACAAAAATATTGGATTTCTTGGTTCACTTGGTATGAAAGTGATAGTTCGATCAGCACAAGAGGCTAGAACTAAAGGGGTGGCGACACTAGACCGGACTAATAAATTACATTTCATAAGGCAGAAGGCGGACAGGGGAGGGAGATGGGTAATTGTAGAGTGTAGCTATGGGCATAGTAGCTTTACACTATGCTCTTTATATGGGGCAGTCACGGACGACCCAGTAGTTTTAGGTACCCTCGCTATTGAGCTAACAGGATGGGCCCCTCCCTATATTCTATGTGGTGATTAAATTTTAACGGCTCCTGGGAGGGATTACAGGATGTACTGGCGCCCACAACTAAGAAGTATCGGGGGCGTAAACCTCGGGTATATAAGGCAATGGTCGCCATCCAGAAAGAACTAGGACTAGTGGATGCTTGGGTGAGATTATGTAACCCAGACCCCGGGTATACTTATTATTCGGCTCCTCATGTGAAATTAGCACGACTCGACTATTTTTTGATCTCTCCTGTATTATTAAATCAGGGTAGGATGGAATCATATCCACGGGTTGTATCAGATCATAACCCCCTAGTATTGGATCTGGAATTGGACGGGCTAGAATCAAGGGCTAGGGGATGGACATTTGAAAGGGGACTCCTTAAGGATCCGGAATATTGCAAGTATATGAGTAACTGGTTAGTTGAATTTCTGGGGTTTAACCAAGGGTCAGCTCCAGTGGAGATAGTTTGGGATACCTTAAAGGCAGGAATACGAGGTGAAACATTGAGTTTTAGTATTAAAAAGCAGAAAAATGCCCAAAGCAGAATAAGGGATCTCCAAATGAAGTTAAGGGCATTAGAAAGACAATTGGTCATTGCAATAGAAACTGGGGTTGACATAAAAAGGGCTCAGGAGGAAGTCGTTATAGCCAAAGCAGCAATCAATGAGATTATGGCTCAAAGAATAGTGGAAAAATATTTAGCGCAACGCTCACAAGGGTATGAGTTTGGAGAAAAATCCGGACACTTGCTAGCAGTATGGGCGAGTCAAAAAGTAGCATCCGGGGTCATTAGAGAGATTAGAGATTGGCAAGGACAGACGGTATCAGAAGCGGATGGAATCAGGAAGGTGTTTCATAGATATTATACTGAACTATATGAGGATACATCCGTATATCCAGAGGAAGATATGCTGGAATTTTTAAGTCCCATTAAGGTCAATAAGCTATCTGAGAGTGATATTCTATATATGGGAGAACAGATAGATATTTCAGAAATTGATAAAGCATTGAGTGATCTTGCTATCGGAAAAGCTGCAGGCCCTGACTTGATCCCCTTAGAGTTTTATAAAACTTTTAAAGCAGTACTGCTCCCGGTAATATTAGAACTATTTTCTCAGGTCCAGAATGGAGGGTTAACCCCTCCATCATGGGATATGGCCAACATAGTAATGTTTCTGAAGAAAGGGAAATCCTCATTAAACCCGGCATCATACCGGCCGATTACATTAATCAATAGCGACGTAAAAATATATTCAAAGATACTGGCCGCTGATTATTAGGAAACTAGTCTCCCCCAGACAGCATGGGTTTGTTCCAGGAAGGGATACTACTGATCATATTCGGAGAGTTATTGCACTCTTTGATGCTACGGCAGTAGCAGAGGAACCTATGGCAGTTGCATTATTAGATGCAGAAAAAGCGTTTGACAGGGTGAAATGGAAGTATCTGTGGTTTGAAATGGAGTATTATGGGTTAGGGAAGAAATTTATTGTAGCAGTAAGGGCTCTATACAGACTACCGACAGTGAAAATACAACTAAGGGGGGGACAATCTGAGAGTGTACAGGTTAGGAGAGGTACTAGACAGGGATGTCCATGCTCTCCCCTTCTGTTTGCTTTATATATAGATCCCTTGCTTAGACAGCTGGAAGAAAATAATAAGATCCCACCGATTCATAGGCAGGGATGGGATACAAAAGTGTTGGCATATGCAGACGACATAGCTATATTAACCCCTGCCCCTGACTTGGCACTGAGAGAGGTTGAAGAGGTGTCAATGAAATTTGGAAGATTTTCGGATATCTCGTAAACAGAGCTAAAACGCAGCTATTGACTAACTCATATACAAGCACCCAGGATACTCGAAGGGTGGATCAGGCAGTATATCTGGGTATAAATATTACACCAAAAATATGAGAAATTGTTAACCTAAATTTGGATCCCATACTTGCCAAAGCCAGGAAAGATATGTGTAGATGGAATAACCTACATCTGACTATTATGGGGAGGTGTAATATGGTAAAAATGATCTTCCTCCCTAAGTTGTTATATCTGTTTCATGCTGTACCGCTGAACTTTACTAATTCTAGATTTAAAGAGATAGAAAGAGTGGTTATGAGATTTATCTGGGCATACGGTAAGTGTAGAAGAGCAAGTAAATTCATGTCTCTCCCTCGAGAAAGGGGGGGTTGGTCATTACCAAATATAAAATTATATCAAATGGCAGCAGCCTTCCAGTATATGCGTCCATTATGGGGTCCAAAGGAAAAAGGGAAAGTTGAAGTGGACTGCCCTAATATTTACGAGCTCCAGATAGGAGCAGCAGCCAATGGGTGCTTGGTAACATTTCATGAGCCCGGATATTATAAGAAAACTCAATATAAGGTATTGGAAGCAGCCTATAAGTGTTGGCGGTCATGGTATAAAAAGAAAGGATTTGGTAGATATAACTGTTACACCATGATTGAGAAGAATCCATCACTCCCCGAAATATCTAAGGATAGATATATGGCAAGTTGGATTTCTTTAGGTATAGTGAGGTTAGGGAACTTCTTCGATAAGTCTGGGCTCAATGCGTTTTGTGATTTACAGGAGCAGTATGGGTTAGAGCGTAGGGATCTCTTTAAATACCTACAGATACGAGATTTCCTTCTGAAGAAAACAGGGGGTGTGCATGGATTTAGAAGCGATCAACTGTTGAACGAGATCTTGGCTAATCCAAATATATCTATGAGGTCAATCTATCCATTATTGCTGGCAGAACAGCCTGACGATCTAGAGAAGAATAAGGAAAGGTGGAGGGAGAAGCTGGTAGATGGGAGCAATAACTTTCTAAGGTCACTAGAGCTGGGACACACTATCCTACTCTCTTCTTCCCTGCAAGCCCAACACTATAAGACTATGTTTGACCTGTATCATACCCCAGCCCATCTTGTCAAATGGGGTAGTTTATCAGGAACAAATTGCACAAGATGCGGGATGTATGGAACAGATATTGTACACATGATGGCTACATGTGGGGAATTAAGGGTTTTGAGGGAGGGTATTCAAAAAGTCCTGAGAGAGGTTTTGGGATGTGATCTGGTTCTTACCCCTGAGATTATGGTCCTAGGGGTGGCGGGAGAAGTGGGCGGCCCATATAGAGCATTTATCTTTGTAGCCATGGCAGTGTATCGAATATGTATATCTTCTGCGTGGCTGAATGTACAACCTCCGTCCTGGCAGCAATGGCTGGCTAGATTGCTAGCTGTATATTATTTGGAGAAGGCATTGTATGAACGCAAGGGGAAGCATGCCAGGAGGAAAGGGAAGGCAATATGGGGGTCATTCCAGGACTGGATTTTTGTTCATAATGACTAATGTTCAAATTAATCAGATTAATTCCCCCCCCACTTTAATTAATTTTTTTCGGCCGAAATCTGTGTCTCTTTCACTCAATTGATGTTAGAGTATATTTGTATATTTGTTGTATGATTCCTTTCCATAACAAATAAATAAAAAAAATACATATATATATTAAGTTAAAAATAATCTTGAATATTAAATTATCAAATAAATTCCACCTACTGAAAAAACTGAAGATATAAATAGAATGAATTAACATTTATTTCCTTATAATTTAATAAAAGTCATTGCTATGTTAAATTTCTTTTTAAAATATGATATTATAATATGCTATGACTAAATAATGAATGTGTACTATTAGCATATATGTTTAGCATTATAACAATTCATGTTTTAAACAGTGTTCAATGTAACTTAGCATTATTTCCTAAGGGGCTTTATTTTAATCCCTGACATCCAACATTTTCCATGGGAGGATTTACAGTATCGGTAGTTGGCTATGTGTGGTGCTGGAATTACTATCATTTTTTATTTTTTTACTTTTTTATCAGTAACTTACACTCTGATTTTATGAATAAGAAAACAATTGTAAACTTTATCAAAAGTATAAATTAATCAAATGTGAAAGTTACCTTTGTGACTCAGGTCCTTTATAAACAGTCAAAGAGAGTAAAGTTACTGAAAGTCAGGAACCAGAAGTCCTAAATACCAGTTGCAAAAATATTAGCCAGATAAAGTTAATGATATGAAATCTTCACCCAATGGAGCAATATTTTTGAAGGTGATAAGCTATGATATTCATGTCAGACAATATTTTTCATTGATATTCTTAGGAACATTTATTGATCTGGTGTAGACTTGTCAAGACACAAGAAAACAACTGACCACTTAGAAAAGACTAGGGGGGTCATTATGACCCTGGCGGAAGGTGGAGAACCGGCGGTAAGACCACCAACAGGCTGGCGGTCTTACTTTGTGGAATTATGACCATGGCGGTTACCGCCATGGTCATCCGCCGGTTCTCCGTTCTGCCCGCCAAGGCGGAGACGACCGCTGGGCTGGAGACCTGGGTCTCCAGACCGGCGGCCGTCACTAGACCGCTGGCGGTATTTTGACCCGGCTTACCACCGTGGATTTCCAGCGGTTTGAACCGCCATGAAATCCATGGCGGTAAGCACTATCAGTGCCAGGGAATTCCTTCCCTGGCACTGATAGGGGTCTCCCCACCCCCCACCACCACCCTGGCTCCCTCCCCTACCCCCCCACCACCCCTGCCACCCCCAAAGGTTGCAGGGCCCCCCTCCCAACCCCGACCCCCAACATCACATCACCCATACCCACACGACACGGACGCAGGCACCACCTACATAGTTACATGCAAACACGCCGACATACATGCCTACATCCACTCACACAGTCAGACACGCACACCCACATTCAAACATACACGCACACATCCATACAGAGATACCCACAGACATACACGCACTCATTCCCATACACACAACACCCCCGCAAGCATACACACAGTCACACACCCCCTCTACATACATACATGCACACCCACATACACCCACACAACACACAACAGCCCCCCACCCCCCTCCCCTCACGGACGATCGACTTACCTGGTCCGACAATCCTCAGGGAGGGGACGGGAGCCATGGGGGCAGCTCCGCTGACACCACACCGTCAACAGAACACCGCCATGGCAAATCACAAGATGTGATTCGCTGGGCGGTGTTCTGTTGGCGTGGCGGTGGAGGTGGAGCAACCTCCACTTCCCGGCCTCCCGCCAGTATGGCTGTTGGCGGCTCTCCGTCAGTAAAAGGACAGAGAGCTGCCAACGGTCATAATAGGCAAAGCGGCAAACTGCCACCACTGGCAGCCTCCCGCACGGCGGTCCCTCAGCGGTCTTTAAAAAAGACCACCACCACTGGTGGCCTCCCGCACGGCGGTCCCTCAGCGGTCTTTAAAAAAAACGTCAAGGTCAAAATGACCCCCTAAGATTTTGCCTCCAAAACTAATACTATTTGGGTGTAGCCCCATAATCAAGGAGGGGGGGGTTGGTGCAAGAAAGATTCCAGGCAAAGTATCATGTAGGCCATTAATACTCAAAGTATGGTCTAGGGGCCGTATGTGGCACACCCTGACCTTCACACGTGGCCTCCTGGTCAAAAGCAGCACTGGGTTGTGTTTTCTTGACTCAGCACTAACATTGAGAAAGAAGTTAAATGAGCATGTAAACCTTTATGTAAAGGTTAACAGAAGATAAAGAAAGGAAGTAACTAGGTTATCCTGTACTGCTTAACTTTTGAAACACCTTTATGTTTAAAGATGTCTAGCCGCAAAGGTGTAAAAATTTGATATAATCTCTTCAAAATTCAAAAGGTGTCTTTCATTAACATACAGACCTGTTTCACTTTCCTACTTCTCATACATCTGAGCATTGAGAAGTATTTTATTTTAAAATGTGATTGTTTTCAAACATGAATTTACAATTGTTCCCCCCCATGCTGAAAACAATGTCAATAGTGAGCTAAGATGCAAGTCAGGTGTTGAGTGTAATCTTTGGTCTCGGTTCCTATTATACACCAACAGCATTATAGTTTAATACCTCACACACAGGTAAAGGTTTTGCACATCCTGAAGTCATATATTTTGACACTCTTTTATATGTAACAATGTAGAAAAAGTGAGAGTGAGGGAAAGTGAAATAAAACAATTGCCTAGGATCATAGAATTTATTAAAATGGAGAAGCGGGTCTTAATTCCAGGTTTTCTGGTTTCACATTGTGCAATTCAGGATCTGTATATGTTTTGCTTCCAGTACACCCACCTTATTGGCACTGCCCCCCAGAACCTCTTCCTCACGAGTGCCACCCTGCTGGCATCAATGAAGCCCTTGGTCACATCACAGACAAAAGATTTTGGCTCCTTGGAAACAGTTTGTGAGTACCCTTTATCTAGGCCACATTTTCATCCACCCAAACCAGAAACTGGGGCTGTTGGAACTCGCTCTGTTGCTCTGCTTCCTCTACTCTGTGCAAAGAAGAATAAACAGGCTTCTTTCAACCAGGTTCACGTCCACCATTTAGCTGCCTCTCTTTAGTCAGTCAAAGAGTTACCAATGCCTTCAGGTCAGTCCACCACAGATTGTGAACTGGTAGTACTCTATGGGCCAGGTGTACGACCTTTTGTTTTGGAATTGGCGAATTGCAAAATGCGAGTTGCAAAACAAAATGTACAACAGTATTAACCACACTGCTTGCCAAATGGGTCGCAAGGGACCTGCCTTATGGGGCAGGCCGCAATTTGGGACCCATTTGGGAATGGCTGTACTCACAGGGATGGCCTGGTGGGGTCAGCAGACCACCATGTCTGTGACTGCTTTTAAAATAAAGCATTTTTTTAAATGCAGCCATTTTTCAGTAATGGAAAATGGGATGCATTTCAAAAGATGAAAATTGAAAGTTTTCCTTTGATTTTTTCAGAGTAGGCAGTCGCCCGTAGAACCACTGCCTGCTCTGAAAATAAATTTTCGCTGCCATTCAAAAAAGGGAAGGGGTCCTATGGGGACCTCTTCCAGTTTGCAAATGGGATAACACCAGTTTGAAATTTGTGTTAACTGTGATTGTTTTGTGACCACATTCAGTGTCACAGAACAATTATACATCCCCCTGCGAGTCGCAATTAGGAAGGTACTCCCTCAGGATGCCCTTTCCGAATTGTGTCACAATCCCTATTTTGCGAGTCAGTAACTGGATAACGACTCACAAACTAGGCATGGTACATTATACAAGGCCATTTTGCAGTTGCAAACGGTGATTTTCACCTTTTGCAACCGCAAAATCATGTCTTACATTTGGCCCTATGAGAGAATTGAACCATTTAGCATTGTGATTACTAATCAGGAGATTTTTGATACATTTAACACTAGCAACGGGTGACTCTGAGTAGGCATGCTCAAGAATGCTCATTAGCTCATACATTATTTGTTTTAACTCAAATTACGTTAATGCTCAAATACTTGCACATTATATGAAGCAGCGGTTGGATGACTTGAACATTCTTTTACCTTTTTGGATAATGATTTTTGAATCAACACAGATAACTATTGAGCATTGAAAAAGGTACTGGTTTCATCACTGTGGTCCTCATTCTGTTTATCACAAGAGTCACCAATGAGTAATGTACAATTTTATGGTTATAACAATGCAAAACTCCATCCACCTTTTATTTTTTTCAAGCAAGAATTGCTTAATTTGAAACACAATTTATTCACATTTCAAATAAAAAAAATATTTGCAGGACAGCAAGACTTTACCCAATCTCCTTATCCCCTGGCAAACATTCTATTTGTCTCACTGTCATAAGTCTTTTATTAGGAATGGGCATTCATTCTAGGGTAAAACAATACCTCTTCAGAATGCGTTGGGTAATGAGTCATTGGAAATCTGGCGGTTTGATACATTCTTCCAAGTGTTCTTTAGAAATGTCATTTTTCTTAATGCTGCTAAACTGCAAACACCATACTTGGGGTTTGCTTCTTGTGTATATCCCTTTAGAGCATTAAAATAATCTTCAGACTTTTCACACTGGACTTGAGAGAGGGATATCACTTCCATTCAACGCAATGAATTACAAGCTAATCCCACATTTACATCATCCACTTAATAAGGCATGGAGCTCTGGGCAATGCAATTAAATGATTGCTGTCTTAGATTATTTTTCTAGAATGCCAGGTCTGTTGGCTAACTTCCTGACATCAGACATTGCCTAGTCATTGTAACCCCGGGTGTAGATAGTTTCTGCCAGCAGTGGGTGGCTACCTTCACACATGCCTGTGTTAAATTACACATGCAAATGTTGGAAGATTATGTGAAGCTATTTGTTTAGGTACTGCATCTACATGAATTCGTGTGATCTTGTCAGTGCATCTATATATGCACTGCTACAACAAGGTGCAACATATGCACTGGCGGGAGCTCCACAGCGAATTCAGAACTTTTTATGAATACATTAGACAGAATATATATCAAAACAGGACTGGCTTTAACATTGGTGTCGCCCTGTTGACAATCTTTTTTGGTGCCCCCCAACCCATAACTACCTCCTCAGATTCTCTCACTGCCACCTGGCAAATGTGCCCCTCATCTCTCCATACCCCCTTTCACATACAATAATTTGTTCTGAAGTGCTTGTACAGGCTGGCTTTATTAATTCACTCAGCTATCCACATAAAATATAGTTCTGTTCTTTACAGCAGGCATGTTAACCATCTACACTACTTTATGGCAAGTCAAAGATGCTGCTAGACAAAACTCCAATCTCTCTCCAAACAGGAACATTAATCACAAGAGGTCCCTTGACATTTTAATTGCTTCCTCAAGGCTGTATGCACAAGAAACTTTTAAACAGGTGCTTCTAAATTGCAGGTTTTGTTAGTTTTTGCTCAACACAGCGCCCTGTGAGGTCATTGTCCCCCCCAATCCAGGTCAGCACCCAGTGCGGCCACACCGTTCGCACTGCCCTAAAGCCAGCCCTGTATCAAAATATATATAAAGTGCCTAAACTCTAAAAACTAAACTTTCACATTTCTTTAAAAGTATCTGTCTTCCCTTTGACAATAACATTTTCAAATTAGATTGTTGATTGTACTCCAGTGGGCTTTGGTAACCCTACCTTTATACGCAGTGTCATGAGCACTTAAAATGTGGAGTTCTTCGCCCTATACAGATATTCAGCATGCCTGAAAACATTAGCCAGAAAGGAAGGGGGTCTGTACTTTATTGTCTGCTCAGGACTTTGGCCCTGATTTAGAGTTTGGTGGATGGAGTTCATACACCACATTGTAGTGGGTGGCCTGTATGCCCAATTTAGAGAACCTAGACATCACTATTCTTTAAATAAGATGGACAAGAAATCTACCTCTTTTAGGCATCAGCCAACCTAATGCACCCCTTGGAGTTCAGGCACTTAAGCCCAGTAGATACTCCTCACTTGGAATGGGCCAGACATGACAAGATTCCGCATCTAATTACACAGTTGCTTCAAAACTCACTTTTGTGAAATGACATGAACTGTGCCATAACTCTTATCGGTTACGCAAAGCTAGGTTGTGTATCAATTTCATTGTATGTGTAAAGGTGTCCCAAAGCTGCTCAGTACTTGTTCATGTACATAAGTATTGGCTAACTCCTTGCTCTCTTGCTCCATTACAGTATGCAGCTCCTGTGGCTTTCAAAGTGTGGATTAACCTGACCTCTCCTTGCCAGAACATATTTCATAGTTCCAGAATTCCATGCTCTCACAATTGCTAAAATCTACAAAGTCTTCTTACAGTGTGTTCCACCGTGTGGACGCCGGGTTAGAAGTGCTGCACCAGGGAGAGCTGCAAATACGGTGAGTTTGGTGCCATCCCGCCCGCCATATATTTGTCCTGCAGGCCGCCACTAGCTGCATATTGTATTTGGGAGCTTTCCAGTGGTTTCAGCTCTTTCACATTGCTTTTATTTTTAGGACTTCTAACAGTTCTCCTGGTTATAGGTATTATTGATCACCTCATTCTGCTTTGGTGTTGAATCCAGACTATCCAAGTGCAAAAGACTCCCATGATGTTCTTACCTACTACCTATATAGATAGACACCTTCACTGAACATTTTGAGGCCAATACTGTTTCCAGATGCAAGTGACTTCAGTGGCTTACTCTCTGTTCCAATATGGACAGTGTTGGGTGACTATCTTGCTCAATTTCTGCTGGTATACAGTGTGTTAATGCCCATCCATCAACAACAGTTAGCTGGTCCCCTTCCATATTATCATGATGTGTAAGCAGTCAGTGACTCTGTTGTGGGTGCATGTTGCCCCGCTTTCTCAATGCCTTTTTCCTCTGTTTCACAAAGACTATTGGGTTTATCTCAATGTCTTAGAGAAAGAGGTATCTACCTAGTGTGACCAAAAATATAACCATGCGTTTAGAGATTGATTTTAAATTTTGTGTGTGAAAATCCTTAAAAGTCTGTTCATTTCAGTGTCAGATCAGAATTATAAAATCTGATTTATGCTATGTGCGCTATCCTGAAAAAGTATTATTATGATGTCTCAGACACTACAGTATATGGAGAATAATATTTACCTTTTCAATAGCTAAATAATTTGGTGAAGACAGTTTGTTTAAAGTACATAGAGTACAAGACTACAAATTAGATTCCAATTACAAAACGGAATGGTGTTGGTTTTTATTGTGCATGTGTACAGTGTAGTAGGTTTATTCTAATTCAATCCAATTTAGTTATATTTCAGCATTCCTGTGTGGCCCATGAGTTGTTTAGGTCATGATCAAAGCAAAGCATATTTATCAAACGCAGGACATTGTCAATTGTGGGTCATTTGGACAAGTACAACTATGGAATAGTATTTTATGAATTTCTTATTTGCAAGTGAGCGTGTTGGTATTTCAGTGCTTTGTACAAGGTAGCTAAAATTGACACTAGTGTCTAAGATGATTTAGGAGCACCATTGCTTCACATTGTTGATAACTTTTAGACCTGTTGTCCTTAGGGTGGTCTTCCCCACAACTTTTTGCCTTCCTCCTCCATTTTTCATGATCTCATTTTTGTTGGCGTTAAGCAGCTACACACGTTACCACTTTCAACCAGTGCTAAAGTGCTTGTGCTCTCTCGTCTAAACATGTTAATAATGGCTTATCCCCAACTGGTCCATTTAATTTACTTATACGTCCCTACTAAAGTACTACTACATGTAACCAGGGCCTATGAAGTAAATGCTACTTGTGGGGCTGTGGCACTGATTGTGCTACAAACTTAAGAAGCTCTTTAAACATTTCTCAAGCTGCCATTACAGGGTCTTTGTGTGCAGTTTTAACTGCCATTTTCACCAGGCCTAAACCTTTCTTTTTAATACATATGTCACCCCTAGGGAAGGCAGTGGACAGCCTCAAGGGTAGGGTGCAATATATCTAAAAAGTAGGACAAGTACTTTTAAGTTTTACATGTCCTAGTAGAGAAAAGCTCTTAAGTTTGTTTTTTCATTGCTGTCAAGCCTATCTCTCCCACAGGCTGACACTGGAGGGGCCCTATTACATTTTAGAATTGTAATTTCTAAATGGGAAGGTGTGACCAGTTCATGTTTGGTGCTTCTGGAATCATAATTTAGAATCCTTACTTATGGTGAAGACAGATTTTTAATTGTAACTCCAGGAGGGCTATATTCAGAAAGTTGACATGTTCTTGCTTTAGTCATTTGTTGCCTGTATTCTGTCTCTGGTCACATGACTGGGTGTAGTTGGCAGCTGAGCTTTATGTATTTCTTCTAGACAGCCACACACAGTGGGAGCTTAGGTGTGACTGGATGGGCCATCGCTCACACAATGGGAGGGAGAAGCTGAACCAAGCCTCACTTACTTCTGTTTAGGCTGTGTCCTGTCTTCACACAAAGGACTGCATACGTCTTTTAGTCAGTCTAGAGCAAGAGCCAGAAAGGCAGAGCATCTGTGCACTTCAAAGGCATGCTTCTAGAAGCTTCTACCCACTTCAAAGGCACAACTGAGAGTAAATAGTGGACATCAGACACCACCACTTCAATACACTTCTGGACCTGTGGACAATCTGCGATAAAGGACTGCTGTTCTGCTGAAGGACTGCCACTCTGGTGGACTTCTGCCTTGCAGTGTTGACCTGCTATCTGATGCCCTCTTGCCTGGGTGAGAATGACTGGACCTGAACCTCTTGAACCCAGAAAACAGAGTGACTTCAAGGGCTAGTTGGTTGACCTCATGATCTGAAGGCTCAGGGTCATACCAGGATTTCCAATAAACGTGCATCTGTATCCGGACTCTGTCATTTGTGAGAGTACCCTGGTAAGCGGTGCCCCCACAGTCCTGGACCCTTGGAAGTGGGCTTCTCCACCAGCCTCTGTGGATCCAGCGGAGCCAAACAATCTATTCTGCTGTGTGGTATAATCCCAAGAAGAATTGATGCATC
The DNA here is from genome assembly GCF_031143425.1 of Pleurodeles waltl. Taxonomy (NCBI): domain Eukaryota; kingdom Metazoa; phylum Chordata; class Amphibia; order Caudata; family Salamandridae; genus Pleurodeles; species Pleurodeles waltl. The sequence continues at coordinate 789,362,497 of NC_090437.1, read as the reverse complement.
TCTGTTGCTGCTTAGATTGGACCCATCATGAAGACTTGCATCTCTGCCACAGAACCACTGCTATGTGACACATCCTTGGTGCATGCCCCCACATTTCTCGTTGATAGCAGCCTCAATGACAAGGACAAACTCCACATCGCAGCCCACAGCCTCACAGCCCCTTGGAATGGGTGCATCACTCTGACTACCTGACGCATCCCGACTTTGGACTTTGCATAGCAAGCTCTCATTCATGGGATCCTTGACATCCATGAAACAGGACCTCACACGACAGCCTCACCACATCTTGGAATGACAAATTACTTCGACTGCAAAATGCATCTTCGACGTAGATCCACAAAATGCTATGCAAACCAGGTTTTAAAGTATTTCGGGCCAGATGTACGAAGCCTTTTATGCCTCGCAAACGGGGAAAAACGCAGTTTGCGAGGCGCAAAAGGCCTTACGCGATGCAGAATCACATTTTGCGAGTCGGTACCGACTCGCAAAATGTGATTCTGACTTGCAAATAGGAAGGGGTGTTCCCTTCCTATTTGCGACCGCATCGCGATGTAGAGTTGCTTTGTGACTGCGAAAGCGGTCGCAAACCAACTCGCAGTTACCATCCACTTGATGTGGATGGTAACTCATTCGCAAAAGGGAAGGGGTCGCCATGGGACCCCTTACCCTTTGTGAATGCAAAAAAAAATATTTTTTGAGAGCAGGCAGTGGTCCTATGGACCACTGCCTGCTCTGAAAAAAACGAAACTAAATGGTTTTGGTATTTTTTTGCTCGTTTTCCTTTAAGGAAAACGGGCTGCAAAAAGAAGAAAAAAAACAGCTTTATTTAAAAGCAGTCACGGACATGGTGGTCTGCTGTCTCCAGCAGTCCACCATCCCCGTGAGTGCCTAGATTCGCTATGGGGTCGCAAACTGCGACCCACCTCATGAATATTCATGAAGTGGGTCTTTGCGACCCCATAGCGAGTCGCAGAAGGTGTCTGAGACACCTTTTTGCATACCAGTTTGCGAGTTGCAATTTGCAAGTCGGAATGACTCGCAATTTGCAAGTCGCAAATTATTTTGTACCTACATCTGGCCCTTTGTTCAGCAGGCATACCTAGATCCCTGTAGCTGGCCCACAGTTGATTGCGCTTGGCCTGAACATGTGACTTTGTCCTGGCAGGGCGACCAGCTATCCACAGGTGGCACGTTACACCTTTTGGTGCTATTTTTCTTTAAATACTTTTAAATCAATATCACTGGTTCTACTAATTAGATTTCAGTCATTTTGTTCTTGTTTTATTGATGATGAATCACTCTATCTTTCTTTTACTGTTGTGGGCTCCTTCTGTGGTGTCGTTTCTCTGTGCTACTGTTTGAAGTGTTGCACAAATACTTTACACATTATCTTTACATTACGTCTGGCTGCTCTGTGCCAAGATACTAGAGAGTTGAGCACAGGTTAATTTGGATTTGCTTGTGCCTTAACCATGACAACCTGTGGTTGCTGCTTGACTAGGGCTCACACCTCACTCAACCAACAACCCTATTTCTTACACTGATTATGAGAAATGCTATTATTACTTGCTAGTTATCTTCCTTACTCTGATCCATGGTACTCCACGTCCCAGTCGTAACAAGTTGAGTTGTCCCACTCCTCTCCAGATGTCTTATGTAAATCTTTTACTTTTATAAAGCAACTCCACATCATTCAAAAGAGACTCCTCCCCCTCCCCCTCTTCCACTTCCTATTGTATCAAAGACAAATTGTACTGAAGAAAATATATGTGGGATAAAGAAAATATTTATGCAGGACTGTGACGGGAGAACTGCGGATCAGTGTAAAGAAAATGACTGGTTAGCAAGTGTATCATTACTGTTTCATCTTTTGTTAGAAATTGGGTTTGTAGTTGGCAGAGGTATGCACCCTATTCAAGTAGGAACCACAATCCTAGTCAGGGTAAGTCACAACATAGCCTAAATTATCTTGTGCTCACACTCCGATAGCTTGGCACAGAGCAGTCATGCCTGATGTAAATTATTTGTGCAATAACTCATACAGTAACACAGTGAAAACACCAAAAAAAGTACTCTACCTCAGATAATATTTATCTGAATAACACAAGACCAAAATTAAAAATTCCCAATATACATAGGTCAAGATATCACTTTGTAGAGGATTAAGTATGTCTTAATCCATAGGAATGAATAGATGTATCTCTTTAGCACAAAGTACAGGGGATGTGTCAAAAACAAAGATGGGAGATGAGTTGTCAGAATTGGTTCCTTACTTAGGTGATGAGTTGATTCTTTCCTTGCAGGAAAGGTGATGCGTCGATTTCCAAACAAGCAGCCTTGGTTCCTTACTGAGGTGCAGGGTTGATGACAAAGTGACGCCCAGGGATGATGTGTGGAAAATCCAGACATTCTGTGATGATGGCACTGTGGTGAAACAGGTGCTGCAACAATTCTGCAGGTGCAGTATCAATGTTTCAGCCGCAAGACAGGTGCTGCGTTTATTCTGTAGGTGTCTATTGTTCAGCCACAAGACAGACACTGCATCAACTTTTCTGACGTGGCGCATTGAGGTGTGGATTTTCTCCTCCAGGTGAAGTCTTTGACGGCCCTGAGACTTCTTAATAGGAGAAAAGCTGACAAGTTCTTGGACATCACTGACAGTGAGAAGGCAAAGTCCTTCCAGCAGAATCAGGGAGCAGCAGGCAACAGGGCAACAAGCAGAAGAGCAGTCCTTCCAGAAATGCAATCCAGTTGAGTCCTGTGGGCAGCACTGAAGTCCTTCTGGCAGGGTCCAGTTATGGGTTCATAAGTATGTGATTTTTAGGGGGTCACAGGCCCATTACATATTTACCCAAGTGTTCCTTTGAAGTGCAGGAGACTACAAAGATAGGTTTTGAAGTGCACCAGTTCTCCTTTCAATCCAGCCCTGTCTTCCAGGGGATATGTGGGGAGTATATGTGATTTGTGTGGTATCAAGCTATTACACTTTGAAGTGTAGCCTTTCTGCCCAGGAAGACCCATCAATATGCAGATAAACGCAGATGCAGCCGAGTGTCCTGTGTTTATGGCTGTCTGTCGCACAAGATGAGCTGTAAACCAGGACTGACCCGACATGGATTGGAGACAGGCTGTAAGGCACAGAGAGCAGTAAGTACAGAGAAATGTTCTACTTTTGAATAGTGGTATTTCTAAAACAGTAATGTTAAATCCAACTTCACCAGTATGCAAGATTTCTCCTTACCATTCCAAACATACCAAACATGACACTGCTACTCCTTTCCGATCAGAAATGACCACTTAAAAGAGTATAAAAGAATTTCCAATGCTGGCCTATGAGAGGATCAGGCATTACAACAGCAAAAAATGACTTTGGGAGTTTTTCACTACCACTACATGTAAAACTTTCTAGTACATGTCCTGCCTTTCACTTACATAGCACCCTGCCATATGGGCTACCTAGGCCCCACCTTAGGGGTGACTTATATGTACTAAAAGAGGAGTTTAAGGCTTGGCAAGTAGTTTTAAATGCCAAGTCGTAGTTGCAGTGAAACTGCACACACAAGCCTTGTAAAGGCAGGCCTGAGGCATGGTTAAGGGGCTACTTATGTGGGTGCACAACCAGTGCCGCAGGTGTACTAGTAGCATTTAATTTCCAGGCCTTGTGGCACATATAGTGCACTTTACGAGGGACTTGAGGTAAATTAAATATGCCAATTAGGTAGGAACCATTTTTACCTTATTTAGAGGAAAGAGCAAAAGGACCTTAGCACTGGTCAGCAGAGGGAAAGTGAGCAGAGTCCTGGAACCAGCAAACACAAGATCAGAAAAATGGAGAGAGATGCAGGCAAAACGTTGGAGGAAGACTACCCTAAGGCTGTCCTCCCAGTCCAATTCCCAACAATTTGGGAATTTACCTATTACACCATTTTCTGTTGTAACAGAGATATAGGGCAGATATAGAACTCGGCAAAGGGTTACTCTGTCACAACGGTGATGGATATTCCATCTGCTGAAATCTGAAACCCATAGGACATAATGGGATTTATACTTTGGCAGACGGGATACCCGTCACCTTTGTGACGGTGTTAGAAATGGGATCTTTGGTTGGCAGATAGGTTACCCCCTGTCCACACAAGGACCCTCACTCTAGTAAGGGTAAAGGAGAATCACCCTCAGTTAACCCCCGCTCACCCCCTTGGAGGCTTGGCACGAGCAGGCAGGCTTAACTTCAGAAGCAAGGTGTAAAGTATTTGTACCAACACACACAGTAACCCAGTGACCTCACTACAAAATGACACAACACAGGTTTAGAAAAATAGGTAATATTTATCTAAACAAAATAAGACCAAAACGATAAAAATTGGACATTCACAAGTCAAGTTATGGCCTAAAAAAGAAAAAGAGTCTTAAATCCTTTAGAAAACAGTTAGAACACTGTTAGTGCACAAAAGTACCTAGGTGGCATCAAAATAAAGCCGCACGGGCGTGTGTGCATCAGAAAAGGCCAGCGATGTGTTGATCTGTCACTCGCAAGCAAGACCATGCATCATTCCTCCTCTGGTCAGGTCTGCGTGCGTCATTTCTTCTCTCCTGCAAAAGAGTGATGCACTAATCCCGGACGGGCACCTCGGGTCTGGGCAGGCTTTGTGTTGATTTTCCGCACCCAGCAATGTTGCGTTGAAATCCGGTCTCACGGTGTCAAGAAACCATGCTGCATGGGGCTTGCATCATTAACTGCCACCACTGCAGTGTTGTGTGTTGTTTCTCCACCCGCATTGAGTCGATCTCCCAGCCGCAATGCAGGTGGAGTGTCGATTTTAGCCGTGAGGCCGGCGGTGCGTTGTTTAGCAGCCATGAGGTGGGTGGTGCGTCGAGATTTTCCCTGCACACAGGTCTTTGCTTGGATTTCTGTCCTTTTCCACCAGCTGCACCTTTCAAGGACCCAGAGACAGGGTAGGGCACCACTTGGCAGGCAAGACTCCCAGCAGAAAGCCCAAGTGCTGGCAGAGAGAAGTCTTTGTTGTCCCTGAGACTTCAACAACAGGAGGCAAGCCCTTGAAGATTCTTCACCAGTGGGAAGTCACACACACGTCAGTCTTTTTTCCCTCTCAGGAAAAGCAGCTACTGCAGGCCAACCCAGCAAAGCACAGTCACAGACAAAGCAGCAGTATTCCTCCTCCAGCTTCTCCATCTCTTTTACCGGACAGAGGTTCCTCTTGGTTCTAGAAGTAATCTGATTTTCAGAGGTTTTGGGTGCTCTTCTTATACCCCCTTCTGCCTTTGAAGGAGGCCTACTTCAAAGAGAAGTGTCTGTTGTTTTCAAGATCCTGCCTGGCCTAGGCCAAGCCCCAGACACACAACAGGGGGTTAGAGACTGCATTGTGTAAGGGAGGGCACAGCCCTTTCAGGTGAAAGTGACCACTCCTTTTCTCCCCTCAGTTCAGATGGCCCATCAGGATATGCAGGCTACACCCCAGCTCCCTTTATGTCACTGTCTAAAGGAGAGGTGCAAGCAGCCCAACTGTTAAACTGACCGAGACAGCTACCAATAGGGGAAATGTCCCTGAGCCCACCAATATTATTGAGGGGGCTAGTCTGCACTCAAGTCAAATTGATCTTTTGGTCACAATTCTTGAATCTAAACTGGAAGTACTGATCAGTCCCCTGGTGGCCAAGGTAGAATTAGTGCTTCTTAGGGTTACTAGACTGGAAGGCCTTGTAGAATCTTGTTTGACTCGGTCCACTGTTCCACTGAGTACCCACTTAGACTCAATAGGCTCTATGGATAACCGCCCAGTGGGCTCAGTTACACACTCTATAGTCAGTAATAGGGTGGAAGGCTTGGGGGCTACTGTTCAGGCCCCACCAACTGTAAGTGTGCCGACCGCCTCATCCTTGTCTACGTTGCCAGTAGGGTCGGCTAGTGTACAAAACACATTTAGTCAACCACGATCAATACAAAGGAGTACTCAGGACACTATAAGAGGGACAGTCATTGATAGAAGAAGTATAACTAGGCGACATAATTCTATTAATCTCCCGCCAGAATGTGCACCATATACTGTGGTTCTAACAAATGTCCCAGAGGTTGACTTGTGCCTGAATGGTTCTGGGGTAGAAACGTATCCTGCTCTTAAAAACAAGACGCTTGCTTGGCTGAATAAGAACTGTGGATTTCCTTGTGCCCTTGCAAATGACATTTTATTTACCCGCAGAGTTAGCTGGATTGGCAATGGCCCTAAAAATAGTGGTGGAGACTGCATTATTATAAATTTTAAACACCCGCAACACGTGGCAACAGTGCTTCTGAGAGCTGCAATTTTGCCAACTCTAGAAAATGCGGTTCATGCTAGACCTCTTGGCTTCTTTTATAATCATGGGACCAATACTCAATGTCGCTCGTCGTATGTGCAAGGGCAATGTTCAAATGAGAACGGAAGAGGTATGGATGTCTGTACCCCGAATGTATTTGTGAATATGTCCCGGTCTCAAATTAGGGGGGAGCCAAGTCGTCATCAGTTGTCTTACAGGCAGACCGTTAACACTTTACCTCTTCACAATCGGTATGCTGCCTTATCTTCTATGGAGGAAAATGATTGACTGCCAAATGCCTTGGGAAATTCTTCCCAGTCTTCAGCATCGTCCATCAAGATTGCTACATGGAACATTGCTGGTTTAAAGAGCAAGTCTGGGATAGCCGAATGGGAAAGGACTCTAAAATCTTTTGACGTCATTGCTTTACAAGAGACTTGGGATCAAACGAATAGCTTTTCCTTAGATGGCTTTTGTCATTTTTGCATTCCAGCTACAAACAGTGTGGCAGGAAGACCTAAGGGGGGACTATTAAGCCTTTTCAAACTGGATATGAAAGGTACCTTAACTCAATGCCCCTCGGGCTCAGTAAATTGTCTAATTGTTGAGCTTTCCACCCAGGATAAGGGTAAGATCCTTTTTATAAATGTTTATAATTCGCATGCTAATGATTGCACCAGTCAAAATCTGGATGACTTGGATACATTTTTGTCAGTCTATAGTATAAATGTTAATACTTTTGAGTTAATATTACTAGGGGACTTTAACATACATCCATGTACCCTACCATGTATTAGGAGGGATGAGGAAGGCCCTCCCTTTTCCTCAACTGCTCATCCAGAACATACTAGGCAGGGGGATTATCTTGAGCTTTTCCTTGCTAAATGGAATTTATATGAGTCTGGCTGTGGAGACGGGAATAGCAGGTCCCTTACGTTTAAGGGCAAAGAAAATGGTACTATTATAGATTATGTTTATTTGTCTTCTTTTTTGTTAAATAGTGTTTTAAATTATTGTACTGAGGTGTCAGTTTTTAGTGATCATAATCCTGTTGTACTTGTTTTTAAGAACACTGAACTGATTTCTCTAAAACTAGTCGCAGAGAGTGGGGGCTTGAACCTTAAAGTCAAAGACCAGAATCGAAGGTTGAAGTGGACAAAAATAGTCCCTGAAACTTTTTTTCAGGAGGTCTTATCCAAAGTGGAGGATGAAATCTCTATATGTCTAGCGGAAAATCCAGACCCTAAGGAGGTTACAGTAGCATTTGATCAGATTTGCTTAGAAATTAATCGTAGTCTCCAGGCAAAATCTAGCCAGAAGGCACTAGAGGGCAATAGATGGTTTGATAAGGAATGCTCGAAAGCACATGGTGTACTACTTAAGGCACTAAAATCTATTCCTAAAGATCGATCAAAAATAGTAAATGCTAGGAAAGTGTATAAAAAAACTATTCTAGAGAGGAAAAGGACTCTGAAAGATAACGCCTTGGCTCAACTCTTGGATCCAGTAACCCTAAAAAACAGTGGTTTATTCTGGAAAATAATAAATCAGCCCTTTTTTTCTGATGAAACTAATACTCCTTTAGAGGCAAACATCCCAGATGAGGGCTGGATAAAACACTTTAGTCAGATATATTCTAATATTGGTCCTCCTGGTGGAATTTTAGCAGATGAAGTTGGGGAAATCTCCCCTGACAAGGATGCAGTTATTTTTGCAGTTGCAGATGTTGAAAGGGCTATAGACCTAACCACAAAAAACAAAGCCCCGGGCCCAGATGGGGTACCTGGGGACGTTTTTAAAAGTTTTCCAAAATTTTGGTCTAAGGTATTATGCAAGGTTTTTAATAATCTTGCATTTGATAAAATTCCGTCTTCCTGGAAGAAATCTATAATTATACCAGTGTTTAAAAAGGGTAATAGGCAAGACCCATCTTGTTACAGGCCGATTTCATTGATTGATTCCTCAGTGAAAATTTTAGGTCGAGTTATCTTAAATAAATTGAACGATTGGTTAACAGAGAAAGGGGTCCTAGCAGATGTGCAGTATGGTTTTAGACCTAAAAGGAGTACTATAGATCAAGGCTTGAATTTGTATTTATTAATAGAGAAATACACGAAGGCAAAGGAGAGTTCCATGTATCTGGGGTTCATGGACCTCTCGTCAGCCTTTGATCTTGTAAATCGATCTAAATTATGGAAAATCTTACTTGACATGGGACTGGACAAGGCTCTTGTTAACCTCTTAGTAGATTTACATACTGACCTAACAGCTTCTGTTAGAGTTACTACTGCGGGGCGATGCACCAGCCACTTTAACTCAGAAAGGGGAGTCAGGCAGGGGTGCATTCTGGATCCCCTTCTTTTCACTATTTATATAAATGCCTTGGAATCTACACTAGAAGATGCTACCCAGGACACCCCACGGATAGGAGAACTCGGTATTCCGGTTCTCCTATACGCGGACAATGCTGTCCTGCTTTCTCGTACTGGTGTTGGTCTTCAACGATTATTGGACGCCTTTGAGGTTTTTATGACTTCCTTGGATTTAAAGATCAACGTTAAAAAGTCCCAGATTATGATCATGGGTAAGGGTAATAAAAATAAACTCCCCAAAACTTTTACTTGTGGGAGGCAAGAATTGTGTAGAGTAGCAATATTTCCATACTTAGGGATCACTTATGATGAGAAAGGCTCCTGGGGCCCCCAGATAAAAAATAGAAATGTTGCCCTTGCAAAGTCGTCCTCTGCTCTTCGGGGCTTTATGAACAAACTCGGGGCGAGGCCAATTGTTAGTTTGCTAAAAATTTATGAAGCAAAATGCCTTGCAATAGCAACGTATGGAAGTGCGATATGGGGCTATTGCTCTATGGAAAGTATACAGATCACGGAAAATAAATTTCTAAGATCGGTTCTCTCTCTCCCACAGTCTACTTCCACACACATTGTCCATACTGAATTGGGTGTGGGCTACATTTCAGACTTGATCAAACTGGCCCCCGTTCTAGCCTGGCTAAAGATCTGGCTGAATCAAGAAATTCCGCTCAACCACTCCATATTAAAAGATTGCCTGCAGCTGGATAAAGTAAATAAAATAGCGTGGCTAGTTTATATCAAAAATTGTTTTGTTAGATTAGGGAGAGCGGATCTTTTTTATTCCCCGGAATCAATAACTGTTAAAGATATTGGACTAATTAAAAGCATGATGAAAGATCTGTTATGTCTAGAAAGAGAACAAGTTGAATATGAGAAACCATCGGTGCGGGCCAGTATCATTTTGAGTACTTATGTGGGCCCTGAATTATATTTGTCTATTGTAAATCAACCCTTTCACCGGTTTCTACTCACACGCTTTCGGTTTAACCTGATCCATCTAACTCTTGGCCATTTTCAAACCTGGTCTCCTCCGGAAAAAGGAACGCCGTGTAATTGTGATAATTTTTCGATCCAGAATACAATGCATTTTCTATTATTCTGTGACCATTACGCGGCCTTAAGAAAGAAATATTTGTTCCCAATTTTAAAGGAGGAGGGGTTTATACAGGTCAAACCTGCCCTCTTGTTCTTACAGTTATTACAGACCCCTAGGATTATGTTCCATGTTGCTAGTTTTTTAGTGGGAGCTGTTAGGGTTAAGAAAAAGAAGTTCGCCATCAATCCGATTATTTTATTGTAATGAATTGAGTGATTAATTAACTTTTTATAGGAAATGTAATTTCTGCGAATCTGGGAGAATATTAATGTTTTACGTTAAATTATGTTTTTAGGATGTTTTACTTTACTGACCCCCCTTTTTTTAACATTGTAGATAATATAAATTGTTGATTGCCTGTAATATTTGATTGAACTTTTTTTCTTTTTTTATGCCTTTTTATGATATTTATTTATCGAAATAAAGTACTTTGACTGACTGACTGACTGACTGACCGAGACAGAAAATCCACAAACAGACAGAGTCACATAATGGTTTAAGCAAGAAAATGCCTACTTTCTAAAAGTGGCATTTTCAAACACACAATCTACAAAACAACTTCGCTAAAAGATGTATTTTTAAATTATGAGTTCAGAGACCCCAAACTCCATGTCTATCTGATCCCAGAGGGAATGTACGCTTTAAGAATATTTAAAGGCAACCCCCATGTTAACCTATGAGAGAGATAGGCCTTGCAACAGCGAAAAAATAATTTGGCAGTATGTTACTGCCCGGACATGTAAAAACAAATTAGTACATGTCCCACCTTTAACATACACTGCACCCTGCCCATGGACTACCTAGGGTCTACCTTAGGGGTGCCTTACATGCATAAAAAGGGAAGGGTTAGGCCTGGCAAGTACACTTGCCAAGTCGAATTGGTAGTTTAAAACTACGCTCACAAACACTGCAGTGGCAGGTCTGAGCCATGTTTACAGGGCTACTAATGTGGGTGGCACAACCAGTGCTGCAGGTCTACTAGCAGCATTCGATTAACAGGCCCTAAATCAAATATGCCAATCATGGGTAAGCCAATGCACACATATAATTTGTACAGGGAACAGTTACACGTTAGCACTGGTCAGCAGTGGTAAAGTGCACAGAGCAAAAAAACAGAGCCCAGCACACAGAATCAACCTGGGAAGTAGAGGCAAAATGTTAAGGGAGACCATGCTAATGATTTCAAGTCTATCATGTGTCCCCCCCAGCCAGCTGAAAGTGTGGAGCAACTACCCAACATCATGGGAGTTCTGGTCACTAAGGCAGAAGATTCTGGACAGACCATCAGCAATGGCGTGGTCGGTGCCAGGGTGGTGTTCCACCGTAAAGACCTAAAGTTCCTCAACAATTTGGGATTTTCACCATCTGCTTTAACCATCTGAGGGGCCTGTGGTCTGTCTGAACCCAGATGTGAGCCCCAAACAAATAGGGTCTTAGTTTATACAGTGTCCTGACCACAGAAAAAGCTTCAGGCTCAATTGCACTCCACCTACGTCCCATTGGAGGTAACCTCCTACTAATGAAGGCTACAGGTTGATCTAGGCTCTCTTCATTAAGCTGTGAGAGTACTGCTCCAATACCATGCTCTGAGACATCTCTGCATAACAAATTCCTTGGAATAGTCAGGTGCCTTCAGCACAGGTGCTGTGCACGTGGCAGCCAAAATCTGTCTGGCAAGACTCAGTCCAGATCACATTTCTGGGCTGCTTTTTGGAAGTTAACTAAGTCAGGAGCTACAATTGTGCCATACCCTTTGACAAACCTTGTATAGCATCCAGTGAGACCTAAAAAGCCTCTCACCTCAGTCTGGGTCTTGGAGGGATCCCAAGCAGAATGGTTTCAGTCTTTGGCTGTAGGGGGGCCACGTTGCCCCTCCCTACCTGGTGTCCCACCATAGAACCCTGCCCTATTTGGTACTTGCTTGCCTTAATAGTGAGGCCTGCCTTATACAGGGCCTCTAACACCTTGCAGAGGTACTGCAAGTGTTCTTCTCACATGGAGCTGAACACAACAATGTCTTCCAGGTAGGCAGTGCAGAAATCATCCCGTCCAGCCACCACCTGGTTGACAAACCTCTGAAAGGTGGCAGGGGCATTCTTGATCCCAAAGGGCATCACCCTAAACTGGGAGTGTCCACCTGTTGTGGAGAATGCGGACCTCTTCTTAGCCCCATCAATCAGCGTGATCTGCCAGCACCCAGTGGTAAGATCAAACGTACTTAGGTATTTGGCAGCTCCCAACCGGTCAATGAGCTCATCAGCTTGGTGACCGCATTGAGTCCCTGGTAATCGACACAGAACCTGAGTTCTGGAGTGGCACCAGGAGCAGCAGCTTTTTGGACCAAGATCACTGGACTGGCCCAAGGGCTGATAGAAAACTCAATAACCCCCAACACTAACATTTTACAAACTTCATCCTTAATCCTAGCCCTCACCCTGACAGTCACTCTATAAACTTTATGTTTAACAGGAGGACTGTCCCCAGTGTCAACTTTGTGTGTACACAAGTGTGTGACACCTGGGATCAGGGAGAGCAGAGAGGCAAACTGACCCAACACCTGGCAACAGTCCCTCCGCAGACCCATCCTTTTCTCCAGCAGACAGGAGTTCAGGAAGAAGCTCACTCTCTTCCTCCACCCCATCATCTGTTGCTAGGAGAATGGACAATTCAGTCCACTCAACGTGTAGCTTGAGCCGGTTTACATGCAGGACACTCAAGGTGTTCCTGGGAGTCTGCAAGTCCACCAGATAGGTGACTTCACTCTTGCACTCCACCAGCTCAAATGGCCCGTCCAGTCTGGTTTCTCAGAGCCAGCATGTAACTGAATACATCCTGGGGGGATTTACTAGGAGCTTCCTCCAAAGCCTCTTTTACCAGAAACAAAGGTCCCCTCACAGGGTGGCCATATAACAGCTCAAAGGACTAAACCCAAGCCCTTTTTTGAGGCACCTCCATGGAAGTGAACAGAAGGCATGGCAAGAGGACATCCCAATTCCGCATCAACTGCTCTGACAGGCCCATTATCATGCCCTTCAAGGTGCGTTTGAATCTCTCAACCAGACCATTGCTTTGGGGGCGTAAGTGTGTTGTGAACTTGTACGTTACCCTCACACCTTCCACAGAGACTTCATATAAGTGGATATGAAGTTAGTACCCCTATCGGACACCACTTCCTCGGGGAATCCCATGCAGGTTAAACCCCCCATCAATGCACGGCCCACCACAGGGGCAGTGATCGATGTTAAAGAAATGGCTTCCGGGTACCGGGTGGCATGGTCCACCAAGACCAGGATAAACCTGTTGCCAATGGCTGTCTTGGGATCCAGAAGCCCCACAATGTCAATACCAACCTTTTCAAAGGTGGTACTAACGTACAGGGAAAGGTTGTAGGGGGGCCTTGCATTTCCCCTCACACTTGCCTGACAAGTTGGGCAAGACTTAAAATGAGCATCCAAGTGCCTGCGCATTAGGGGCCAGTAAAATCGGGTGACAAGCCGTTCAAAGCTCTTGTCCTGTTCCAAATGTCCAGCTAAAGGCACATCATGAGCCAGACCCAGTAGGAAGGCTTTGAAGCATTCGGGTACCACCAGCGCATGGGTGACCCAGGCTCAGAAACCTTAGGCTCGCTATATAGGAGGCTATCCTCCCAGTAAATCAAATGTGATCCAGGATACTTGCCAGATGCCTGGTCTGCAGCCTGCTGCCGCAAACCCTCCAGAGTAGGGCATGATTTCTGTGCCTCACAGAATGATTCCCTGGTGTCCCCCCTCCTGCTGCCACTGTGACAGCTCTGGGACCTCACCCAGTTCAGCCACCTGTTCCCCTGTAGGCTTTAGGGCCTTCCCCTCAGGTTCAGTCTCCTCCTGGACTGTGGGAACTTCTGGGGCCCATTTTTCCACACCCCTTGCCCTTCCTTCTTCTGGCAGACATCTGGGCCACTCTTTCAGGCTCCAGGGTCTCCTGATCACCCTGACGAGCTGCCATAGACTGGGTAGACACACAGGCCCACCCAGGCAAACCCAACATTTCCAAGTGTGACCTGCGTTCCACCTCCTGCCAAGGAGAATACTCCAAGTCATTGCCAAGCAAACATTCTAAGGCATGGTTGGACTCACAGCTACTTTCAAGGAACCTGAGACCTCCGTCCATTCAAAGGAAACCTGCGTCACTCTGCATAGGAGCTCTGGGTTGCCCACTGCAACTACTTGGTGAAATACAAGGGGATCTATCTGCTCTTCCAACACCAGGTGACTCCTCACTGTAGTCACACTGGCTCCTGTGCCTCTGTCCATTGATGGTCACCCACCACCTGTATTTCTTAGTGTTATAAGGCACGAAGGTCCTCTGGACCATCTCACTGTCCCCTAGTGAGACAAATACATCTCAGCTGGCTCCCACTCACCTGGAACCAACTCCTTCCCAAGAGCTACACTGGCCAAACCCTGCGACTGAGCACTAGACGGTGCCGGTGTCCACTTGGGAAATTTGGGGTCCCCCCTCATGTGACCCTCCAGATCACATGCATAGCACTTGTGAGACCCCTTCTCTGCAGGTTTCCCTGTAAAGACCCATGGTTTTTTTCCTACTGGGGGCTGGGATTCTTTCCCATGGGACCTAGGTTGGGGCCCTTTAGAGAACTCCCCTTGTTTACCTTTACCCCGACGTCTTCTAATGGGGACCCTGCACACCCTTGGCATGGTCTCCCCATTCCTCTTTTGGACCCTGATGCTGTCCCAAGGGTCTGCTTCCTGCACAAGCTTCCTGGGGTCACTCAGCTTGCTGTCAATTAGGTACTGGCACAGCTCTGGAAAACATAAACTGTACAAGTGCTCCCAAGCAATCAAATTGTAAAGCCCCTCATACGTTTTTGCCTTACTGCCCTTCACCCAACCATCCAGTGACCTGCAAAGAGAATCAACACATTCTTGGGATTGGGATTCCTTCTTCTCATAGGACCGAAACTTGTCCTTATACTGGTCAAGGGGGAGACCATACATTGTGATCAGGGCGTCCTCCATGATAGGGTAGGTGAGCCCCTGGGGATACCATAAGGATGTCAGAGTATCCCTTCCTTCTTCCTCAAAGTGCTTCCACAGACCCGCCCCAAATGGGTTTCAGGGACCAGATTCATATGGAGAGTAGAATCATACCACTTGAACCACAAGTATATGTCATCTTATCTTTTGTAATCCTTCGCAAGCATTTTGGGAATATGCACCCTCCTCTCAGACTACACTGTGTTAATGCTGCCACCATCCCTACTAGACTAGCTCCTTTGATCCAGCACCTTTTCCGGGGCGGGAGCCCCGCCGATAAAAACACGGCGGAAACAGACTACGAACGGGAAAACGCGCACCAAAACACACTCCACGAGGAAGTAGGACAACATGGAACCCGAATTAAACATCCTACCTGTTCTCGTCTACCTTCTCATCTACCACGAGTACGAACTCCGGCGCAGACGACAACAGTGAGTACTGCACCTACGACACACGGGAGGGGGGAGGAGTGAAGCTTACGGCACACACATATGCGACCCCCACCCCCCCAAACTATGTACACACTAATGCAGAGCAACAATGCACAGTGACACCACCCAAACCCCCCTTAAAAATGCAAAGACAGAAATAAATTGGGACGAAAGTTTTATATAAAAAATAGACTCTGATATGGAGCGGTCAACTATGCAAAATATCCATAACAAAATGATACTATATACACTGCCATGGAGAACCGAGGCAATTAGTCCTGTACATGAAAGTTAAATGGAACAGTCCGTGGGCTACAGTGTAGCGACACAAGGGCAAAGCCCACACAGGAGACCTGAGTCCTTTGGAGAGAACACTGCAGGGGCATCTGATGAAAAAACTACAGGCACCTCAGGGGGAAGGGAAGGGGGAGGCACCACAGCCACATGAGTCCACGACGCCAGATCCACGAAGGGGCCACCATGCCCATTGATGTATCCTGGGGAGTGCAAAGCCACAGTCTCTCAAGTCTCTACAATGGGTGGGTTGCCCACTTTACCATCCTGGGGAGTGCAAAGCCACAGTCTCTCAAGTCTCTACAGTGGGTGGGTTGCCCACTTCACCATCCTGGGGAGTGCAAAGCCACAGTCCATCTGGTGGATGACAGTCTCCACTGCTCAAGGAGGAGGCATGGTGGGCACAGTGAACCATAAACAGTGCTTGACAGGAAGGGCCCAGCGGAGCGGTGCTTGAGACGGCGGGGCCCAGCGGAGCGGTGCTTGAGACGGCGGTGCCCAGCGGAGCGGTGCTTGAGATGAAGGGCCCAGCGGAGCGGTGCTTGAGACGGCGGGGCCCAGCGGAGCGGTGCTTGAGACGACGGTGCCCAGCGGAGCGGTGCTTGAGACGGCGGTGCCCAGCGGAGCGGTGCTTGAGATGAAGGGCCCAGCGGAGCGGTGCTTGAGACGGCGGTGCCCAGCGGAGCGGTGCTTGAGATGAAGGGCCCAGCGGAGCGGTGCTTGAGATGGAGGGGCCCAGCGGAGCGGTGCTTGAGACGGCGGGGCCCAGCGGTGCTTGACAGGAAGGGCCCAGCGGAGCGGTGCTTGAGACGGCGGGGCCCAGCGGAGCGGTGCTTGAGATGAAGGGCCCAGCGGAGCGGTGTTTGAGATGGCGGGGCCCAGCGGAGCGGTGCTTGAGACGGCGGTGCCCAGCGGAGCGGTGCTTGACAGGAAGGGCCCAGCGGAGCGGTGCTTGAGACGGCGGGGCCCAGCGGAGCGGTGCTTGAGACGGCGGGGCCCAGCGGAGCGGTGCTTGACAGGAAGGGCCCAGCGGAGCGGTGCTTGAGACGGCGGGGCCCAGCGGAGCGGTCCTCTTCTGCATGGCGGGCCCTGTTCAGCGGTGCTCTTCTGCACGGCGGGCCCTGTTCAGCGGTGCTCTTCTGCACGGCGGGCCCTGTTCAGCGGTGCTCTGCTGCACGGCGGGCCCTGTTCAGCGGTGCTCTTCTGCACGGCGGGCCCTGTTCAGCGGTGCTCTTCTGCACGGCGGGCCCAATTCAGCGGTGCTCTTCTGCACGGCGGGCCCTGTTCAGCGGTGCCTATCTTCACAGCGGGGCCCAGCGGAGCGGTCCTCTTCTGCACGGCGGGCCCTGTTCAGCGGTGCTCTTCTGCACGGCGGGCCCTGTTCAGCGGTGCTCTTCTGCACGGCAGGCCCAGTTCAGCGGTGCTCTTCTGCACGGCGGGCCCTGTTCAGCGGTGCTCTTCTTCACGGCGGGCCCAGTTCAGCGGTGCTCTTCTACACGGCGGGCCCTGTTCAGCGGTGCCTATCTTCACGGCGGGGCCCAGCGGAGCGGTCCTCTTCTGCACGGCGGGCCCTGTTCAGCGGTGCACATCCAGTAGGTCAAGGGAGCCAGACCTGGCCTGGACTCCCTGCTCAGTCGCCCTCCGACCGTGATGCTTCTGGACCCTTTGGGGACGGAGTCCTGGGCCCTTTGGTGTCCTCCTTTCCAGCTGGGATGTGGCATGTGGGGCCCACCTGCTCCGCGCTCCTGCTGCCTGACTTCTCCGCCCTGCTGCCCTTACGCTCCTTAGATGGGGCTCTCGGGCCCTTGCCTCCCCTAGATGATGTGGCTGGTGAAGTGGGCGAAATTTGCTACTTGGGGGCAGCCGTGTCAGTCCTCGCACGGCGGCCCTTGTGTTTCCTGGTCCTCTTGCCGGGGGGGGGGGGGCTGGATGTGTCCTTGCTGCTGATTGAGGTGTCACTGCTGGCAAAGGGTGGACTCCAGAACCCATGCACAACAGTGACACTCGAAGCTGGGCTGGTGGTGGCTGTGGTGCTCTTGGGACTCTTTGCAGATGGAGGGGGGTAGGTCATCGGAGGGAAAGAGGTCAAGATTAGCCAGGAAAAGTTTTTTAGGGCCAAGGTAAAGGGTAGGAGAAGTGGTGATGGGAGTGGAGGAAGAGGATGTGGTTGTAGGAGAGTCAGGTGTGCTGTCATTGGGTGAAGGTGCTGGTGCTGTAGGCTGTCGTGAGGTGGATGTCTGTTGGGTGGGTGGCTGCCTGCGTTTGTGTGTCTTGGAAGAGGGGGTGACAGACACAGTGGGAGAGGACACAGGGGACGTGTAAATGGCAGTGGGGGTGGTGACTGCACGCGTGCGGACTGTACAGGAGGGTGTGGTGGTGATGGAAGCACTGGCTGATGTTGGTGTGCATGCAGGTGTGAGTGTCGACGTCACAGGGAGGGAGGAGGGAGACGAGGAGGAGGGGGACACAGGGGTGGCAGTGACTGTTGGAATGTCTGCATCTGGGTGTTGCTTGGGTGAGTGTTTGTGGGATCTGTGGTGCTTGTGTCTGGATGAGCTGCCCTTGGGTGTTGAGGTGTGTGCAGGCTGGTCAGATGGTGTGGATGGGATAGGCTGAGGAACAGGAGACAGAGACAGGCTGGAGGCAGTCAGAAGAGGGAGGCTGGAAACAGGGACAATGGCTGCCGTCAGTGCTGAGGCCAGAGCAGTGAACGATCGTTGATGGGCAGCCTGACCCAAATGAATGCCCTCCAGGTAGGCATTGCTCCGATGCACCTCCCTTTCTACCCCCTGGATGGCATTCAAAAGGGTATCTGCCCAACAATGAGCGTCCTCACAAGGTCAATGAGCTCCGCACTGAGGGCAGCAGGGGTGACAGGGGCAGGGGCTGAGGTGCCTGGGGCGAAGGAGACGCCCGCCTTCCTGGGCGAGCGGGCACGGAGTGTAGGCTGAGGGGCTGCAGGGAGGGCGGGGCTGGTGCGCTGGGTGGCGGCTGTACCTGTAGAGGCGGGGGGCCCGGATGTTTCCGCCACCGCTAGGGAGCACCCATCCGAGGACGTGTCTGTGTCGCTGCTCTCACCACCGGTCCCCGTTGTGGTGCTCCCCTCGCCCTCCGGATCACTGGTGCCCTCGGTGTCTGTTCCTGGGCCCACCGGGGCCTTGTGACTTGCAGCTCCCTCGTGCTCCGATGCCAAATCTCCTCCGCCTGATGATGCTAATGCACACATGCACAAGAAGATGAAGAAGAAGGGTGGGGGAGAAAAAAGAAGACCAGGTTGAGTGCGTGCAATGTCAACACCGTTGGCTGAGAGGACAGACACAGGAGCCTCATGCACTAAGCCGCACATTCGGGGTACACTACTCAGTACTTCTGACTAAGACAACAGGTCAAGAGACGACAAACGCGCAGATGTGTGAGGCTGGACCATCAATAGCTGTACTTGTCACCCTACAGAGGTGGGGGCCGGGAGCACAGGGCCATGCCTAAGGGAGAGGACTACACTACAGAAAGCGCCCTGGCCTAATGTCATCCACAACCCTCCTCCCCCACCCAGACGCCTCCACTGCGCAGAAAGATAGCAGAATGTGCTGATACTCACCCCCTTGTGTCTGCTGTGATGCTCTCAAGCGCCCATCCAAATCAGGGTAGGCCACCGCCAGGATCCGGGACATCAGGGGGTTCAGGGTACGACTGGCACCCCTCCTAGGTTGGGAGGCCATCCCCAGCAATGACTCGGCAGTCTTCCTGGTTCCGCGGCGGATGTCCTCCCACCTCTTGCGGCAGTGGGTGCCCCGTCTGACGTGGACCCCCAGGGCCCGGACTTCCTTGGCGATGGCACGCCAAATCTCGACTTTCTGATGGGCGCTGACCTATGTGACATGTACAGGGTGGGAAGGAAACATTCATCAACTTACTGCATGTTAGATGTGATTGGCCCCCCCTCCCCAACCTTGCCATATGGCACATGCTCTCATCTGTCGTGCGTTTCACTCCTCATTCGCCCCCCACCCCACCAACTTACATCCACCCCACTCCACACAGACATCGCCCATTCCATGTGCACCCGGTGTACTTACCTGTTGGTCTGGAGGACCGTAGAGTAACGCATACTGGGGGAGGACCCCATCCACGAGCTTCTCCAACTCTTCAGACGTGAAGGCAGGGGCCCTTTCCCCAGTCGCAGCAGCCATTGTCACTTCCAGACCGAGGTCACAGCAGCACTTGCAGTATAGGTCCTCTCCTGTGGATGATCAGGTCTCGAGTGATTAGGCAGATAGAAAATGGCGGTCACGCCCGCGGCGGTGCGTACCGCGGCGGTGTGTACCGCTACCGCCGGCGCACCTCGTCATTGGCTCCTGAAACCCATAGGCTTCAATGTTAACCAATGCGGCTCCGTGTAGCGGTCTTCGACCGCCTACCGCCACGGTGTGCTCCGCCAGCGCATTGACCTCACATCCCATTGTCCCACTTCACAGGTCAGGCAGCTGCCATTTCAAGGGCCCACATGGCATAATTTCTACTGCGACACACAGGCCTAGGCCTTGCATTGCCACACATACACGCCTTTCAAAACATAGATAACCGTGTGCTATGCAATCTGTGGTGAACGTACCAGTGATTGGCTTGACTCTGTGCTCCATGTTGTTATTCCTAGGCACCGTCCGCTGGGACTTGCGAGGAGAAGGATGAATCCTCGCGTGTACCGACCACTGGTGGACCTGTCGACAATGGAAGAACGCCACATCATACTACGATACCGACTTGACCGTGCCACTATCCATGAACTGTGTGCCCAGCTGGAGCCAGCCCTGATGTCCCCCATCCGCCAACCCACAGGAATTCCCCCTCTGGTGCAGGTTCTGTCAGTCCTCCATTTTCTTGCAAGTGGCTCATTCCAGACAACAGTGGCCATGTCATCTGGAATGTCTCAGCCTATGTTTTCAAAAGTTTTGTCTAGAGTGTTGTCTGCCCTGACGAAACACATGCGGAGTTATATTATATTCCCTGAGGAGGTTGATTTGGCCACTGTGAAGGGTGATTTTTATGCCCTTGGACATATTCCCAGCATCATTGGTGCCATTGATGGGACCCATGTAGCCTTAGTCCCCCCAAAAGACGATGAGCAGGTGTACAGAAACAGGAAAAGTTACCATTCTATGAACGTCCAGGTGGTCTGTTTGGCTGACCAGTACATCTCCCATGTGAATGCCATGTTCCCTGGGTCAGTGCATGACGCGTATGTGATGCGTAATAGCAGCATCCCTTATGTGATGGAACAGCTACAGAGAGAACGTGTGTGGCTAATAGGTGACTCTGGTTACCCCAACCTGCCTTGGCTATTGACCCCAGTGAGGAATCCCCGGACCAGGGCTGAGGAACGGTACAATGAGGCCCATGGGCGAACTAGGAGGATCTTAGAAAGGACCTTTGGCCTCCTGAAGGCCAGGTTTAGGTGCCTGCATATGACAGGGGGATCCCTGATGTACTCACCAAAGAAGGTGTGCCAGATCATCGTGGCCTGCTGTATGCTTCACAATCTGGCATTGCGACGTCAGGTGCCTTTCCTGCAGGAGGATGGTCCAGATGGTGGTGTTGAAGCAGCTGTGGAGCCTGCGGAGAGTGAAGAGGAGGAAGACTCAGATGACGACACAGACAACAGGGACATAGTTATCCAACAGTATTTTCAGTAGCACACAGGTAAGAATCACCCACGCCATTTTACTTTTCCTGAAAGCCTCCTGCTTCTCAACTTTGTCTATGACCCCCCAGTTCTTTTAAACTGATGTTTGATTTTCCCTTCCCTTTTCAGTGCTGTATGACCCACTGCGTGACTTCTGCTTGGTTAGCCCATGGACTGATGCTTATTGATCTCGGTATGTGTTCAGCACAAAGTTAACAGAACATAATTGATCGGTAATGTGTTATACATTTGTAAATAATACAGCCTGACTCCTGTTTGATTTCAGTGCATTGAGTGATTTATTTTTTGTGCTAGATAATGGTACATGATATAAACACGGTGATGGGTGGGGGTGGAGTAATGGCCATGGCAGAGTCCAGTTCTCAGTCTCACAGGTGCATTGTCCATATGCCTGTGGAACGATGGAGCAGGGGCAGTTCAAGGTTGGACAGGGTGGCAATGTGGGACAGTGGGATGACTTCAGGGGGTATCTCATGCTGGCGGGGGTCTTGACATCCTACTCTGTCGATTTTTTGATCTCAGGCTCCTCTTGCGGGGTGGTTGTTCTTCAGCAGGAGGTGGGGTTCTGGTGGCCTGTCGTTGTGGTGGGGCCTCCTGTCCACTAGCGCCGGCGGAGGTGGTAGGCTGTTCCTGGCTAGTGACAGGGGCCCTGTGTGGTGCCACATGGTCCCGCAACGTGTCTTCTATCCATTTGAGGGCCTGGACTATGCTCCCCATAGCGGTAGAGATGTTGGTGAGTTGATTGGTGAACCCCATGTAGCGTTCCTCCTGCTGTGCCTGGATCTCCTGGAACCTGGCCACTACCGTCGCCATCGTCTCTTGGGAGTGGTGGTAGGCTGCCATGATGGTGGTGAGGGCCTCTTGGAGAGTGGGTTCCCTGGAACTCTCCTCCCCCCCCTGTCGCACAGCAGCCCTCCGAGTTGCCCTGTTTCCCCCGGCCTCTGTCCCCTGGACGGTGTGCCCACTACCACTGCCCCCAGGTCCCTGTTGTTGTTGGGGTGGTGGGTTAGCCTGGGTGCCCTGTAGTGGCAGACACACCGCGGATTGACCTGTCCTAGACACAGAGGCATGGGCCCGCTGGGTGGGAGCTGTGCTGTTGGTCCCAGAGGGGGTTGGGTCTGCTGTGGCCTGTGTGTGGGGAACCGACTGTCCAGAGGTCCCCGATGGTCTGGGCTGGTCATCAGGTTCCAGGTCGACAGAGCTGCTGTCATCACTGGGGGCCTCTTCCGGGGGGGGGGGTGGACATTTCTGGACCCTCCTGGCCGGTGTGTTGGCGTTCGGGACCTGCATGGGGTAAGAGAGTATGGTTATTGTTTCTGTGTGTGCTATTGCGTGCCATTTATGGGTGCCCTTGTCCCCCAGTGCTGTCATTTCCTTGGGGGAGGTGTTGTGGGGGTGTTTTGGGGGGGGTATGTGCAGTGGTCATGCTTAGGTGATGGGTGTCCATAGTTTGTGGTGGCATGCAGGGGTTGGTGTTGGGTGGGTTGTGCTGGAGAGACATTCTCAGGGTGGATGTGTGATGGGGGTTGGGGGTGAGGGTGGTGGTGGGGGTTAGCATGCTGGGGGGGGGGTGAAGTAGTTGAGATTGTACTTACCAGAGTCCATTCCTCCGTGTACTCCAGCGAGGCCATCAGGATGCAGGATGTTTAGTACCTCTTGCTTCCATGCTGTGAATTCGGGTGGAGTGGGTGGAGGTCCCCCGCCAGTCTTCTGCACTGCGATGTTGTGTCGCAAGACCATCAAGCGCACCTTTCCCCTTAAGTCGTTCCAGCGTTTGCGGATGTCGTCTCGATTTCTGGGATGCTGTCCCACCGCGTTGACCCTGTCCACGATCCGCTGCCATAGCTCCGCCTTCCTGGCTATAGTGGTGTGCTGCACCTGTGAGCCGAAGAGCTGGGGTTCAACTCTTATGATTTCCTCCACCATGACCCGGAGTTCTTGGTCCGAAAAGCGTGGGTGCCTTTGGGGTGCCATGGGGTGGTGTGGATGAGGTGTGGGGTGGTGTATCTGGTGATGAGTGTGTTGGTGTGTGGTGCTTTGTGCTTCTATGTGGTGTGTGTGATGGTGTAGTGTGCCTCTGTGTGATGTAGCTCTCTATTCTGTGATGTGTCTCTCTCTCCTTCGTCTCTGATCTTCGGTCGTAGGGGTTTGTGGGTGATGTGGGTGGGTGTTTTATAGTTGTATGGATGTGTGGGAGTGTTGTTGGTATGTGTGTCAGGTGTGTGTATTTCAAATTGTCCAATGTGGCAGTGTTTTGGAGCTGTGTGTGTATTTTGAGCGCGGCGGTGTGTACCGCCAATGGAATACCGCGGTTGAAAGACCGCCGCGTGGATTCGTGGGTCAGAATGGCATGGGCGTGTTTGTGTTGGCGTGGCGGTGGAGGTTTGGTCATCTCCAGTTTTCCGCGGCCCGCTGATGAGGCGGCCTTCCTTGGATGTCGGGTTTTTGGCGGATTCACAGTTGGTGGTCAGAATGACCGTGGCGGTTTACCGCGGCCGCGGCGGTAGTATGGCGGAGTTCTGACCGGCGGTATAGGCCTTTTACCGCCAAGGTCAGAATGACCCCCAGAGTCACCTCAGCTCAGGACACCTTAGGGGCTGTCCTGACTGGCCAGTGACTCCTCCTTGTTTTTCTCATTATCTCTCCTGGACTTGCCGCCAAAAGTGGGGGCTGCATCCAGGGGGCGGGCATCTCCACTAGCTGGAGTGCCCTGGGGCATTGTAACACGAAGCCTGAGCCTTTGAGGCTCACTGCTAGGTGTTACAGTTCCTGCAGGGGGGAGGTGTGAAGCACCTCCACCCAGAGCAGGCTTTTGTTTCTGTCCTCAGAGAGCACAAAGGCCCTCACCACATGGGGTTGGAAACTCGTCTCTCAGCAGCAGGCTGGCACAGACCAGTCAGTCCTGCACTGAACAATTGGGTAAAATACAGGGGGTATCTCTAAGATGCCCTCTGTGTGCATTTTTTAATAAATCCAACACTGGCATCAGTGTGGGTTTATTAATCTGAGAAGTTTGACACCAAACTTCCCAGTATTGAGTGTAGCCATTATGGAGCTGTGGAGTTCGTTTTTGACAGACTCCCAGACCATATACTCTTATGGCTACCCTGCACTTACAATGTCTATGGTTTTGCTTAGACACTGTAGGGGCATAGTGCTCATGCACCTATGCCCTCACCTACGGTATAGTGCACCCTGCCTTAGGGCTGTAAGGCCTGCTAGAGGGGTGACTTACCTATGCCATAGGCAGGGTGAGGTTGGCATGGCACCCTGAGTGGAGTGCCATGTCGACTTAGTCATTTTCTCCCCACCAGCACACACAAGCTGGCAAGCAGTGTGTCTGTGCTGAGTGAGGGGTCCCTAGGGTGGCATAAGACATGCTGTAGCCCTTAGAGACCTTCCCTGGCATCAGGGCCCTATGTACCAGGGGTACCAGTTACAAGGGACTTACCTGGGTGCCAGGGTTGTGCCAATTGTGGAGACAACGGTACATTTTAGGTGAAAGAACACTGGTGCTGGGGCCTGATTAGCAGGGTCCCAGCACACTTCTCAGTCAAGTCAGCATCAGTATCAGGCAAAAAGTGGGGGGTAACTGCAACAGGGAGCCATTTCTTTACACAAGCCCACCCCAGCCCACAGGCCAGGAGACTCAGCCAAAGCTGGGAGAGTCTTCCTAGTCTGTCAGGCGAGGAAGAGTAGAGGAAATAGGCTGGTTTGTTGCAGGGCCTACTCTACCTTACATCCTCCTGTTCAGGTCATTCCCTCTGGGGAACTGACCCACTTCCACAGTGATAGGATCTAGTCTGAATTGCCTCTTGTCTGTGTCTTTAATGTCTCCACCCATT
Source organism: Pleurodeles waltl (assembly GCF_031143425.1). Taxonomy (NCBI): domain Eukaryota; kingdom Metazoa; phylum Chordata; class Amphibia; order Caudata; family Salamandridae; genus Pleurodeles; species Pleurodeles waltl. Next base: position 789,337,407 of record NC_090437.1, on the reverse strand, counting down.
CTCTCTATTTTGGGGTTAGAGGTATCCACCTCTGCTAATCTTACCTTAGCCAGGGTCACCCCTAGCTTACCCAAAGAGGTTACCCAGAGCTGGAGTAACTCCACCATGACCAACAGGGTCAGGGGGCCTAACTTGCTATTTGGCATGGGGTCAGACCACCATGCCAAGGATAGTGCAGCCATAAAGGCTAACACCCAGCAGAGGCCACTGACAGCTGTCAGTGCCCAGAACCACACCTTTAGCTCTTCACCTACAAGGGAAGGGGCTAAGTTACAGGCTTCTTTGGGTTCAGGGTGCCTGTCTGCTGTATTAGAGTGGAGGTTACCACATCTTGTAGTAAACACCCTTCTTCCACTCTTTCTTCTGTTAGCTGAGGAGCCACCCACTCAGGCTTAACAGTTGCCTGACTAGCCAGGACTTCTTGTGGGGCAGGTTGGACGTTACCAGTGCCACTTGTGGAGTTCTCCACTACTGGAGCAGAATCTCCTTGGCTTGCTGGAACCTTGGCTAAAGGTTGCCCACCCTTCCTACACTGTTTTCTTTTCTTTTTCTTCTGGGGCCTATTTGCAGTAACTGCAGAGGCTGGACCTCCAGAATCCTTGGGAGAGGACTGGCACTGGACCAGTTCCTCTCTTGGGCTCTGACTAACCTCTGGGTAGTCATTTCCAAGGAGACAATCAAGGGCGAGGTCTGTACTGACTACCACCCTTCTCCAGCTAAAAGTCCCACCCACTTCTATGGGCACATAAGCCACAGGCCTATCAGTGACCCTGTCTGGGCTAACTCTTACTCTGGCAGTCTCACCTTGGATGTACTGGTTTGAGAACACCAGCCTGTCATGCACAATAGTGTGACTGGCACAAGTGTCACCCAGGGCAGTGGCTGGGATTCCATTCACCAGTAGGTGGTGGAAGTGTCTACTTCCCTCTGGAATCTCCAACTCACCTGTGGGGCCCTTTTTCCAGTTGAAGGCTATGAAGACCTCCTCATCTGAGGAGTCATCCCCAATGGCTACACTGGTCACCCCTGGGATTTTGCTAGGGGGTTTGTTTTTGGGACAAGAAGTGTCCTTGGTGTGGTGCCCTGTCTGTCTACAGTTTTGGCACCATGCCTTAGTGCCATCCCAGTTCTTACCCTGGTACCCACCTTTGTTTTGGGTTGTGTCTCTGGGCCCACCCACCTGGTCTGGTTTTTGGGGGCCTACAGAGGACTATTTTTCTTTATTTCTAGTGTCACCCACTTTCTCCTGGGGAGGCTTTGTAACCCCTTTCTTTTGGTCACCCCCAGTGGAAGTTTTGGTTACCCTAGTCTTGACCCAGTGGTCTGCCTTCTTTCCCAAATCTTGGGGAGAAATTGGACCTAGGTCTACCAGATACTGATGCAACCTTTCATTGAAGCAATTACTTAAAATGTGTTCTTTCAGAAACAAATTATAAAGCCCAACATAGTCATGCACTTCATTTCCAGTTACCCAACCATCCAGTGTTTTCACTGAGTAGTCAACAAAATCAACCCAGGTCTGGCTCGAGGATTTTTGAGCCCCCCTGAACCTAATTCTATACTCCTCAGTGGAGAATCCATAGCCCTCAATCAGGGTAGCCTTCATGAGGTCATAGGACTCTGTATCTTTTCCAGAGAGTGTGAGGAGTCTATCCCTACACTTTCCAGTGAACATTTCCCAAAGGAGAGCACCCCAGTGAGATCTGTTTACTTTTCTGGTTGCACAAGCCCTCTCAAAAGCTGTGAACCATTTGGTGATGTCATCACCATCTTCATATTTAGTTACAATCCCTTTTGGGATTTTCAACATGTCAGGAGAATCTCTGACCCTATTTATGTTGCTGCCACCATGGATGGGACCAAAACCCATCTCTTGTCTTTCCCTTTCTATGGCTAGGAGCTGTCTCTCTAAAGCCAATATTTTGACCATCCTGGCTAACAGTAGGTCATCTTCACTGAGGCTATCTTCAGTGATTCCAGAGGTGCTGGACCCTCCTGTGAGAGAAGCAGCATCTCTGACTATCACATTTTAGTCAGGGTTTGAGGGACCCTATTCTCCCTAACTAGGACTGGAGGGGGGAAATTCTCCTCCACATCACTAGCTTCCCCCTCTGTGAGGGCATCATCAGAGAGGTTGTTTTTAACAAACTCTGCCAAGAGCTCCTGGAGCTGTTCTTTGGTAGGGTTATATCCAGTTTTTATTTTATTGATTCTGCAGAGAGTCCTTAACTCTGACATCCTAAGACGCAGGTAAGGTGTGAGGTTGAGCTCCACCACTGTCTCTTCTGCAGTAGACATTATGGCCCTCATTCTGACCCTGGCGGTTCTCTACCGCCAGGGCCAACGGGGGCGGGAGCACCGCTGACAGGCCGGCGGTGCTCCCTTGGTCATTCTGACCGCGGCGCTTTGGCCGCGGTCAGAACGGGAAAACCGGCGGTCTCCCGCCGGTTTTCCACTGCCCCTTAGAATCCTCCAAGGCGGTGCAGCTCGCTGCGCCGCCGAGGGGATTCTGACAATCCCTACCGCCATCCTGTTCATGGCGGCTCGCCCGCCAGGAACAGGATGGCGGTAGGGATTGTCGTGGGGCATGGCATGGGCACTGCAGGGGCCCCCGTAAGAGGGCCCCGCTAGTATTTCACTGTCTGCGTAGCAGACAGTGAAATACGCGACGGGTGCAGTAGCACCCGTCGCACCTTCCCACTCCGCCGGCTCGATTACGAGCCGGCATCCTCATGGGAAGGGAGTTTTTCCCTGGGCTGGCGGGCGGTCTTTTGGAGACCGCCCGCCAGCCCAGGGAAAAACTCATAATACCCTCCGCGGTCTTCTGACCGCGGAGCGGAATAATGGAGGGCGGCATCCTGGCGGGCGGCCTCCGCCGCCCGCCAGGGTCATAATGACCCCCTATGTTTCTAAAAGTTGGAATACTTTTTAAGAATCTAAAACTATCTCTAGAACTTAATTCAAACCTTTACATCACTTTTAAACTCTAAAAGAAATGCTAACAGGGACTAACACAAGGCCCTAGCAGGACTTTTAAAAAATTTGAAAAATAGCTCAAATTTCAAAAATCAGTTTCTAATAAAAAAAATTGGAATTTAGTCATGTGATCAGGTATTGGCTGAGTAGTCCAGCAAATGCAAAGTCTTGTACCCCACCGCTGATCCACCAATGTAGGAAGTTGGCTCTGTATGCATTATTTCAAAGTAAGGAATAGTATGCACAGCGTCCAAAGGTTCCCCTTAGAGGTAAGATAGTGGCAAAAAGAGATAATTCTAATGCTCTATTTTGTGGTAGTGTGGTCGAGCAGTAGGCTTATCAAAGGAGTAGTGTTAAGCATTTGTTTTACACACTCAGGCAATAAATGAGGAACACACACAGAAAGACAATTCCAGGCCAATAGGTTTTTGTATAGAAAAATATATTTTCTTAGTTTATTTTAAGAACCACAGGTTCAAGATTTACATGTAATACTTCAAATGAAAGGTATTGCAGGTAGGTACTTTAGGAACTTTGAATTAGCAAAATAGCATATACAGTTTTCACATAAATGACATATAGCTATTTTAAAACTAGACACAGTGCAATTTTCACAGTTCCTGGGGGGAGTAAGAGTTTGTTAGTTTTTGCAGGTAAGTAAACCACCTACGGGGTTCAAGTTTGGGTCCAAGGTAGCCCACCGTTGGGGGTTCAGAGCAACTCCAAAGTTACCAAACCAGCAGCTCATGGCCGGTCAAGTGCAGAGGTCAAAGTGGTGCCCAAAACGCATAGGCTTCAAAGGAGAAGGGGGTGCCCCGGTTCCAGTCTGCCAGCAGGTAAGTACCCGCGTCTTTGGAGGGCAGACCAGGGGGGTTTTGTAGGGCACCGGGGGGGGACACAAGTCCACGCAGAAAGTACACCCTCAGCGGCACGGGGGCGGCCGGGTGCAGTGTGCAAGCGTTGGCATTGTAATAGGAATCAATGGGAGACAAAGGGGTCTCTTCAGCGATGCAGGCAGGCCAGGGGGGGGCTCCTCGGGGTAGCCACCACCTGGGCAAGGGAGAGGGTCACCTGGGGGTCGCTCCTGCACTGGAAGTTGGATCCTTCAGATCCTGGGGGCTGCGGGTGCAGTGTCCCTACCAGGCGTCGGGTTCTTAGAAGCAGGCAGTCGCGGTCAGGGGGAGCCTCTGGATTCCCTCTGCAGACGTCGCTGTGGGGGCCCAGGGGGGGGGAACTCTGGCTACTCACGGTCTCGCAGTCACCAGGGAGTCCTCCCTGAAGTGTTTGTTCTCCACAAGCCGAGCCGGGGGCGTCGGGTGCAGAGTGCCAAGTCTCACGCTTCCGGCGGGAAACGCGTGTTGTTTCAAAGTTGCTTCTTTGTTGCAAAGTTGCAGTCTTTGGTGAACAGAGCCGCTGTCCTCTGGAGTACTTGGTCCTTCTAGATGCAGGGCAGTCCTCTGAGGCTTCAGAGGTCGCTGGTCACTGTGGAAAGCGTCGCTGGAGCAGTGTCTTTAGAAGTGGGGAGACAGGCCGGTAGAGCTGGGGCCAAAGCAGTTGGTGTCTCCGTCTTCTCTGCAGGATTTTTCCGCTCAGCAGTCTTCTTCTTCTTAGGTTTCAGGAATCTAGTTTCGTAGGTTCTGGGGAGCCACTAAATACTGAATTTAGGGGTGTGTTTAGGTCTGGGATGGCAGTAGCCAATGGCTACTGTCATTGAGGGTGGCTACACCCTCTTTGTGCCTCCTCCCTGAGGGGAGGGGGGCACATCCCTAATCCTATTGGGGGAATCCTCCATCTGCAAGATGGAGGATTTCTAAAAGTCAGAGTCACCTCAGCTCAGGACACCTTAGGGGCTGTCCTGACTGGCCAGTGACTCCTCCTTGTTTTTCTCATTATCTCTCCTAGACTTGCAGCCAAAAGTGAGGGCTGTGTCCAGGGGGCGGGCATCTCCACTAGCTGGAGTGCCCTGGGGCATTGTAACACAAAGCCTGAGCCTTTGAGGCTCACTGCTAGGTGTTACAGTTCCTGCAGGGGGAGGAGTGAAGCACCTCCACCCAGAGCAGGCTTTTGTTTCTGTCCTCAGAGACCACAAAGGCCCTCACCACATGGGGTCAGAAACTCGTCTCTCAGCAGCAGGCTGGTTCAGACCAGTCAGTCCTGCACTGAACAATTGGGTAAAATACAGGGGGTATCTCTAAGATGCCCTCTGTGTGCATTTTTTAATAAATCCAACACTGGCATCAGTGTGGGTTTATTATTCTGAGACGTTTGATACTAAACTTCCCAGTATTCAGTGTAGCCATTATGGAGCTGTGGAGTTCGTTTTTGACAGACTCCCAGACCATATACTCTTATGGCTACCCTGCACTTACAATGTCTAAGGTTTTGCTTAGACACTGTAGGGGCATAGTGCTCATGCACCTATGCCCTCACCTACGGTATAGTGCACCCTGCCTTAGGGCTGTAAGGCCTGCTAGAGGGGGGACTTACCTATGCCATAGGCAGGGTGAGGTTGGCATGGCACCCTGAGGGGAGTGCCATGTCGATTGGTCATTTGCTCATCACCAGCACACACAAGCTGGCAAGCAGTGTGTCTGTGCTGAGTGAGGGGTCCCTAGGGTGGCATAAGACATGCTGCAGCCCTTAGAGACCTTCCCTGGCATCAGGGCCCTTGGTACCAGGGGTACCAGTTACAAGGGACTTACCTGGGTGCCAGGGTTGTGCCAATTGTGGAGACAACAGTACATTTTAGGTGAAAGAACACTGGTGCTGGGGCCTGATTAGCAGGGTCCCAGCACACTTCTCAGTCAAGTCAGCATCAGTATCAGGCAAAAAGTGGGGGGTAACTGCAACAGGGAGCCATTTCTTTACAAAAAGCTAAAAGTGCAAATTTCCAAAGGCAGAAAAATGAGTTCCCAAATGAAGTTCAAACGTCAATAAACGATTACCACCAAATGGAAGTAGAGGAAAAATCCAAAAAAGAGAAAAAAACAAAAATCACAAAGACAAGTAGTATGTGGTCATGTAATGGTCTGCACTAAAAACAGTAGTGTACACTTAATCACTGTATGTCAAGTACAAATTCAAGTCCAATCCCAACTACTGATCACCAGTGTTAGAAATGGGGTCTTTGGTTGGAAGTCAGGTTACCCCATGTCCAAGCAAGCACCTTCACTCTAGTCAGGGTAAAGGATAAATACCATCAGTTAACCCTTGCTCACTCCCTTGGTAGCTTGGCAGGAGCAGGCAGGCTTAACTTCAGCAGCAAGGTGTAAAGTATTTGTACCAACACACACAGTGGCCCTGTGAACCCACTACAAAATGACACAAAACATGTTTAGAAACATAGGTAATATTTATCTAAACAAAACAAGACCAAAAATATAAAAATCTGACATACACAAGTCAAGTTATGAACTTAAAAAAAAAAAACAGTCATAAATCTGTTAGAAAACTGTTAGAACGCTGTTATTGCACAAAAGTACCTGGCTAGCGTCAAAATAAAGCCACGTGGGTGAGTGTGCATCGGAAAAGGCCAGTGATGCGTTGAATTCTCACTTGCAAGTAAGACCATGCGTTGTTCCTTCTCTGGTCAGGTCGGCGTGTGTCATTTCTCTCTCCCACAAGAGAGCGATTCCTCGAACCCGGACCAGCACCTCAGGTCCGTGCAGGCGCTGTGTTGATTTTCCGTGCCCAGAGATGTTGCTTTGAAATCTGGTCGCACAGTGTCAAGTAACTGTGCTGCGTCAGGGCTTGCGTCATTAACAGCAACGCTGCGGGTGTTGTGCATCACTTCTCCAGCCACATTGCGTTGATTGCCCACTCGCAGTGCAGGTGGATTTTAGCCGCAAGGCCGCGGCGTGTCGTTTAGCAGCTGCGAGGCAGGTGGTGTGCCAAAACTTTCCCTGCACGGTAGTCTTTGCGTGGATTTCTGTCCTTTTCCACCAGCTGCACCTTTCAAGGGCCCAAAGACAGGTTAGGGCACCACTTGGCAGGCAGGACTCTCAGCAGAAAGCCCAAGTGCTGGCAGAGAGAAGTCTTTATTGTTCCTCAAACTTCAACAACAGGAGGCAAGCTCAAATCAAGCCCTTGGAGATTCTTCACCAGTTGGAAGTCACACAAAAGTCAGTCTTTGTCCTCTCCCAGGTAGAAGCAGCTACTGCAGGCCAACTCAGCAAAGCACAGTCACTGGCAAAAAGGCAGTACTCCTGCTCCAGCTCCTCCAGCTCTTCTCCCGGGCAGAGGCTCCTCTTGGTTCTAGAAGTAATCTGATTTTCAGGTGTTTTGGGTGCTCTTCTCATACCCCTTTCTGCCTTTGAAGTAGGCCTACTTCAAAGAGAACTCTCTGTTGTTTTCAAGATCCTGCCTGGCCCAATCCAGACCCTAGACACACATGATGGGGTTGGAGACTGCATTTTGTGAGGGCAGGTACAGCCCTTTCACGTGTAAGTGACCACTCCTCCTCTCCCCTCAGCCCAGATGGGCCATCAGGATATGCAGGCTACACCCCAGCTCCCTTTGTGCCACTGTCTAGAGGAGAGGTGCAAACAGCCCAACTGTCAAACTGACCCAGACAAGGTAATCTACAAACAGGCAGAGTCACACAATGGTTTAAGCAAGAAAATTGATACTTTCTAAAAGTGCCATTTTCAAAAACACAATCGTAAAAACAACTTCACTAAAAGATGTATTTTTAAATTGTGAGTTCAGGGACCCCAAACTCTACATGTCTATCTGCTCCCAAAGGGAATCTGCACTTTAAAAACATTTAAAGGCAGTCCCCATGTTAACCTATAAGAGAGCTAGGCCTTGCAACAATGAAAATTTGAATTTGGCAGTATTTCACTGACAGAACATGTAAAACACATAAGTGCATATCCCACATTTAACATACGCTGCACCCTGCCCATGGGCTACCTAGGGCCTACCTTAGGGGTGCCTTACATGTATAAAAAGGGAATGTTTACGCCTGGCAAGTAGGTACACTTGCCAAGTCGAATTGGAAGTTTAAAACTGCACTCACAGACACTGCAGTGGCAGGTCTGAGCCATGTTGACAGGGCTACTAAAGTGGGTGGCATAACCAGTGCTGCAGGTCCACTAGTAGCATTTGATTTACAGGCCCTGGGCACTTCTAGTGACTTTATTAGGGACTTACTAGTAAATCAAATATGCCAATCATGGATAAGCTAATGAACATGTCATTTATACAGGGAACACATACACTTTAGCACTGATCAGCAGTGGTAAAGTGCCCAGGGCAAACAAAACAGCAAAAACAGAGTCCAGCACACAGAAGCAACCTGGGAAGTAGAGGCAAAAAGTTAGGGAAGATCATGTGAATCATGCGAATCATGCCAAGTGTAACAGATGGAGTAACCTGTTCATTGAGTTCTAAATCAGGCCCAGAGTTATGTTTCAGGCGATATTTGCTGATTTATTATTCTTTTTTAGCATTTAGATGTTATTTACTTCATAACAAGTTTTCAGATCGTCAGAACCAAAAACATTAACTGTTCACTTTAATCTAAGCAATAATGGTTATGTAAGTATTAATATTCAACCATGTTGCTGCTGTGGAAAATTTCTAATGGGCGCAGATTACATGCCTCTGTCCCTAGAATCAGCAACTGCTGTTGCAGTCCTTCATTGAATGTTACTATCAATATGTGCTCCCACAGAAATTAAAGCTTGATTTGGACTGTGGTACTTATCTTCTGAGTGTTAATGTAGATGGTTTCTTAACTTTGTTACCCGGAACACTGAAAAACAAAAAGGCATTCTGTGTCATTAAAGTCATTTGACATAACATGGTAAATTTTAAGTGCTCTTTACAAAACTAAAGACAATTCTTTAGAAGACAATTCTTCAGAAGATCTATGATTCTTTTCAGCAGGCGTTCTTTCTTTAACTCTGAACTTGGAAGAAGAGTGTCTCTAAAAACATTTGGAGGTAGCTCTTTTAGCCCTATAAACTAGTTTCTTTAAATTGTGGAGTTGATGCAAGGATCTTTTCTTTGCCTTTTCCAAATGTTTAAGAACTTTGCTGTCTTGTGCCTGACTATCATTTCTGGGCAATCAGCCTTTGGAGGCTGCTTTTGAGGTTGTTGGTGCTGGTATTTCTTAGCAAGCAAATCCCCCAGCCATGTGCCAGGTTTTCAAATGGTTTACACACCTCCTGTACCACAAGCACAGTCGTTATTTTATTTCAATACAATGAGGGTCATTCTGACCATGGCGGGCGGCGGGAGCCGCCCGCCTGGCGGGAACCGCCAAATGGCCGCTCCGCGGTCAGAAGACCGCGGATGCCATTCTGGCTTTCACACTGGGCGACCGCCAAAAGAGCGCCCGCCGGCCCAGCGGGAAAGGCCCTGCAACAAGGAAGCCGGATCCGAATGGAGCCGGCGGAGTTGCAGGGGTGCGACGGGTGCAGTTGCACCCGTCGTGATTTTCACTGTCTGCTAAGCAGACAGTGAAAATCTTTATGGGGCCCTGTTAGGGGGCCCCTGGACTGCCCATGCCAGTGGCATGGGCAGTGCAGGGGCCCCCAGGGGCCCCATGACACCCGTTCCCGCCATCCTGTTCCTGGCGGTAAAAACCGCCAGAAACAGGATGCCGGGAAGGGGGTCGGAATCTCCATGGCGGCGCTGCTTGCAGCACCGCCATGGAGATTCAGCCCATGCAGGGGAAATCCGGCGGAAAACCGCCGGATCCCCTTTTCTGACCGCGGCTTTACCGCCGTATCGGTCAGAATGGGCTGGGAAGCACCGCCAGCCTGTTGGCGGTGCTTCCATGGTCCCCGGCCCTGGCGGTCTTGGACCGCCAGGGTCGGAATGACCCCCAATGTTTCTTAAAAGGGGTTTTGAAGGGATGCAGCATCATTTTTTCCTCTGCAGTTTTTTTTAAGGTAGTTCATTCAATTCTGATACAAATATTTTCTTTAGAAAAGAGAAGGTGATTTTTTTTTTTGCCCTGCATCAAGCTACAGAGGCATTAGCCACATATGACATGTTCCTGTTATTACTGCTCCTACAGAAGTTTCAGATGATCACAAAGAGTCATAGGTAGTGTCAAACAAAAAATTTGCAAGAGTTCCTTGTTACCCAAAACGTCTGTAGGATCAGACCCCTCCATTAAACATTTGAAAAGTGTTTTAAAACCCCTTAACAGAGTCATGAAAAATAGAGTAAGTCTCATATGAATCCCAAAAGTACAACAACGTATTCCTATGTGGCAGTTTAATGGCATTCATTTTGTGAGGATAAAGCACCTGGAGACAAGAAGAACAGAACCCAGTGCCATCCTCTGATATCACTCAATTACCACAAGCAGAAACCTGCCAGACTCTTCCAACATCCAACCAGGCAGAGAAAGGTAGTGCAAGTTTACGGATCCTGAGCTCTAGGCCCTGGCCAAGAATGTGGAAAGACACCATCACTTTCTAATGTGTCACCTCATGCTGAAGATGCCACCACAAACAAACACAAATATGCCTATGGAAGGAGATAAGAGACAAAACAAATACTGAATCAACATGCCCACATGAACTTGATAACAATAAAGTCAGGTTCTAAACCTGTAAAATCTAGTTATTTAAGTTTGCTGCCAAGCACAAGCACTAAAACATGACAATTGGTGGTGGTTCCTTACCTCAGCTGTACCTCAAGCTGTGAAATGCAGTTCTCAATACATCTGGAGTGGAAGACATGAAAGAAGGTCTCGAAGTTAGGCGAATCTTAAGTAAGAGAAATGAGAATTAGAATGTAAGTAGATATGGTTGTTAAAAAGTTGGCTTAGCTGAGAATCATCATCATTGTGAAGAATGACCGATTTGATTTGTTATGCATATTCACATTGATCTATCTATGTGATGTCATAGAGGCTAATAACTCTCTAAGGGTACTGCTGATGGGTATTGAGACTGGACTACAACAATCATAGTGTGTTGTGATCTTGATGACGAAGGGTTGGTTTGTCTGCCCAAAACCTTATGGATGATGTGTTACCACAGTATGACTGGTGTTGCTTCTTATCTAACACACAAAAGGGTGAGAGGTGAAGAATATCATACCCTTATCCTCCCATCATCAATGTTTATCAATTATCTCAAAAAGATAATTGTTATTTCACATAGAGAGATATCTCTGGGAAGAGCAGTCCCCTCACCCACATCTAGAGGTGGCATGCGTCATCATTGGGCTTTTCACACCCTGGACCCAAATTAGTCCAAGGTGGGTTTCTACCATAAATGTTTATGGTTTCTAGCCTTGCTCTGTCAAACCTGGCTCTTGTCCTGAGTTGCTGTACCATTTGATTAGTGCCATAATTTCCATCCTCATCCTGGATGGTTTGTGTTGCATAACATAGACCTGGCATTGCATGGTATGGTGACCTACAAATACTGCATCCATTGTAGTGTACTGCAGAATGGAAGATTGAGCTGCTGCAATCAACCTGTGAGAGTTTGACCTGTCCATAGATGTTTATGTAGGTCTAGCCCTGTGTACAGGTGTGGGTGAGATTGCATTTTTTCAGCTCACATAGTGCAGGTACTGTTTTTTTTTTTTTCATTATTGTGATGGTCTTGTTTTTTTGCATGTTTTACATCTTTTCTTTCATTCCCTAAACTTTCAGGATTTTTTACTATCAGCTTTTGATTGGAAGTACTTCATACTTGTAATTCACCACTGTCTTAACTCATAATCAGGGCATTAGTGTTAGCATTTTTTTTAGCATATCATTCAGGAGTGGTTTATTGAGATGCCCATTCAAGTACTGACTACCTATTTAAGAAATTCTTGATATAGCACTACTATCCTGTCAGTGAATTGCTTCATTTATCCAACAACTTAACAGCATGAAACCCTGTCAGTTAATTGTGACATTAATCCAACAACCTAACAACATGAAGCACTACCTCATGCCACCTTGTGAGACCAAGCCTCGCAAGGGGCTACAGGGACGGGTATTGACCCTTGGAGTCACAGGTGGTCGCTGCGTGTGTGCCACGGGAGGTGGGACACCGATTGGTTCAGTGGATCAGGGAACTTACATACATAAAAGACACCGCTACTCGAGACCACACAGGTGAGAGTCAATATGTTCTGCTAGTACTCAGTAAAATACGAGGACGGCTGCAAAATACATCAGCGAATTATGTAGACGGCAGGCATTTCCACATCCACCCTTACTGAGGAGTCCGAGTCTAGTGGGAAGTGATAGCAGGTGACCGAGACCGTCCTTCAAGGCTCTCCTTTTCCTGAGGCGCCCAACACGTACATCTCCACCCCACGCCCATTGTTCCCTTTTCCACTACCAGCGGGGCCCCTTCTCCGCCTTGAAGACCTGCGAGGAGAGGAGGGAGGCACTGCGGGAAGGGAGGGAGGGAGAAGGGGTGGGTGAGGAGGCAGCACTCGCCGGCCGCACTCGCACAACCCTGGACGTGCCTGCAGACAGCGGCGGCTCCAGATAGCTGCGCAGTGTGAGGATCACCGGCTGGAGCAGGAGGACATCCGGCGCTCTCTCCAGCACAGCCAATCCTGCTCGCTGAGCCCGAGGGACGGACGGCCGCGGGCAGTGTTCTAGGATGCTGCGGGTCTTCGGTATGGGAACAGCGGGAGCGGTACTCCTGTGTGCAGCGCTCGCCCACTGCAGCCCGGCGGCGGCGGCGGCTGGGGGCAGCGCCAGGGCGGACAGTGGCGCTGCGGGCAACTTCCTGGATGACAAGCAGTGGCTGACCACCGTCTCACAGTATGACAAGGAGGCTGGGCAATGGAACAAATTCCGAGATGTAAGTGCTTCTCTGTGACAGGTACTGCCTAGCGGCTAGGCTGTTGTAGACCATGCGCTACACTGTGGAATATTCTTGCGTTAGGAGGTGGGGAGGGTATATGTAAGTACTCGGACACCATCTCGCTGCATTTCATGCCGATGTCCCCTACAACTTTCAGACTAAGGTGCGCTCTGTCTCGCTAGACATGGTGCAGCATCTTATTTAAAGGTGCGTCTGCGCAGAGCATAGAACCATACGGGGCAGCGCGAGCTTCAGAGCAACACTGAAATATGCATTCAGTTTGTATTTTACGGACACTTGAGTGTAGGTCTGTCACTTCATTCTCAGATTCATAGACGATCGCATCTTTATGTTCTGCCTTTACAGCTCATGGGGCAGCGCCTGGGACAGTAGGCGGCCTCCTGCCGAGGGTTGGCAAAGAATCTTAGACAGCGGCGCTGTCCTGAGCTGTCACTGAGAGGAGCGCGGGCATTCGTGTAGCTGTGGATGTGTAAGAATACATATGGCCTTGGGAGGTGAACACTTGCACAGGGGTGTACGGGTGTACGGGTGTAAGCCTCTATAGGTCCTTTACTGCAGCTGTGTGCCTCTCCAGTCTCTCTCCGTAATGTGAGAGACTCCCCAATGTGAACGCTCCTTGCTGTGAGATACCTGTTAACATAGAAGACAGTCTATTGTGAGAGACACCCTGATATATGGCACATCTAATTTGAGATACCTACTAATACAGCTTTCTGAAAGAGGAGTCTCCTAAATTGACATGCACTTCAACATGGACGTTCTCTTAATGTGCGAGAGTCACCAAAGTGTGGGATATTCTAATGTGCGAGACTTACCAAGGTGTAGGATCCCCTGATGTGGGGGTCCTCTACTGTGGATGGCCCCCGATGCATGGGCGTTCTGAAAGTAAGATCTCATTATGTGATGCATCACTTAGAACGAAAATCCTCTAATATAAAGGATCTGCAAATGTGAGAGTTCCCTTAAAGTGAGAGATTTACTATTGTCAGAGATCCTCATTAACGACATATCCTTTAACTTGAACGATCACTTACTGAAAAAGATACACTTAATGTGTGCGTTCTAATGTGAGAGATCTGCCATTTGATGGACCTCCTTTGGGAAAAAAATAACGCGAGAGATCCAGAATGTGAGAGACACCTTTAAAGTTCTACGCAGTTGAGGGGCCCACTACTGAAGGAGATCCGCTGTGTGAACCATTCTTTAATGCAAGTGATCCTTCAGAGTGAGTGGAATCCTTAAAGTGAGGTTTCCATACATAAGGCAAGAGGTCCCCCTAATATGACTGATTCCCTGATGTGACAGTGCCCCTAATGTGTGAGCCTGCGCAGTCTCTCGAGCGACAGGCAGACGCCAAGACTGAGGAGCCTGAAAGCCTCCGGTTCGCACTGAATGAGAGGGGTTATCGGGCTCAAGGGATTCCGCACAGGGGTCTCAGGTGTCAAGTGTTCCTCAAAGACTGTAGCGCAGCTAATACCGTATAGCGGGAAAGGTGAGAATTGGCTTCAGTGTTTACCTGCATACCTAAATCATGATGTTCACAGGGAAGTGGGAAATTAAATGAGTTGTTTTCCTAGATCTTATTCGAGTATTGTTTCAAACACTGTACTTCGAGCAGACACTTCCATATATTCACTCATTTTCAGCTGTTATCGTCGCGCGCAGCAGCCCTCGATGAACATTTCTTTAGCCACTTCAGGGAAAATATTCTGCGCGTGGGTTTTGCAACGGAAGCTGTCCTCGAGATCCTGCTCGGGGCACGTACTGTAACCACAGCAGCTGCGGGAGGACTGCAGAGCGAAACAGGCAGCCAGCCTGTCTTCTTAAATATTTTATGAGCGGCACATCCAGATTTCACGATATCATAGCTATCAGAGGGGGTCTGTTAGGCAGCAGTGCCGGTTGCTACCATGTACCAGAATGTTTCACCAGACAGGAAAGAGACGTATGTGCCCAAGATGTACTTAATATTATTATTATTTGAAACGTGAGCTCAGTGTACTGCGTCAGCACCACTGCACAACAACATGCCCTGCTAGGTTAAAATATTGAGGCTCGGCTATTCGCGGAGGTAGCAGAAGTTTCTTGATGTGCGGGGAGTGGCCGTGCCTGTGGATAGAAGGATAAGCAAGTCCCGCCCTCAGTACTTCACCATCCTTTGCCAATCTCTAGTGTCACTAGAATTATGCGTCAGGGTTACCAAACTATGTGTCAAGAAAAGCCAAATTATGGGCCGTAATGCCACACATGTTGTGATAGTATTACTTCGTTATTTTGCACAATTTACAGATGGTAACATTGTATGAGCAAAGATTTCACGTAATTAGTACCCATTTAACAACCAAATACAGCAATCAGCAAAGGGAAGATGTCTGGTCTACATTTAGAAAGGACCGTTTACTGTGCGGGAGGTCACGTCGCTAAATATTTAGTAACTTTTGATCTCTTTGAGCTAGAAAGAGATTTTCACCTAAAATTTGCAGGATATGCAGCAAAGATGGATTATGTGGCAAATAAGGCAAATCCATAATTATGCGGAAAATGCCACGGCCCCAGAATCGCATGATACCAGTGACCCTGCTTACCTCTAGTCTGAACTAAGCAGAGTGATGCTCTCGTTAGTTGGAGGTACTCACCATGCCTACTCTCTGTTGAGAACTTGGGAGGAACTTTATGGTTGGCAATTAGGAAGTTATGGTCGGGGGTGTAGTGCCTTAACCAGCACTGCCCGAAAGAGGCGAACATTGAGTAAAACGGACCTTTGGGGTGAGGGAGGCAGCTAGACCTACTACAGGATAGGGAAGCGTGCACTCTGGGAGGCTTCACTGGCTACCGACAAGGGCGCTCCGCGAATGTCTACCACAGAAATTATAATGCAGTTTTCAAGCCTAGGTTCCATCCAATCTCGAACTCCCAATCCTTGTTTTATTCTCTCGAGTTCGAGAAAATTGATGAATGTGGTCGGTTGTTGCAACGTTATGTTATGTAACATTTATGTGACGTTCCTCTTGCATTGGGGCTGATCACAGGGCCATGAACTTCAAACTACAACTGCGCGCAATCCCAGTTTTGAGGAAAGTTGGCAGTTTATAGCTTTCATAACAGTTTGTTTACAGAGCCAAAGTTAAAAGAGTTAGTATCAGCATGAACCAGTCGTCGATGAGAAAGATGTCAAGCATTCGAACAAACTCGTTGTATGTAGCACATTACACTGGAAATCGCAATGTTTTAGCATCTGCACGACACGGACGTCACATCTGTATGTTTATGAACCTCGTGTACATTACCGCAAGGGTTAGATAATGTAATATGTTTTAAAACAGAAATCAATATAACTAGAGTTCACGCCCGTACCTTAATTTTCTTTTCATTTTAGGCATTTGCAGAGTTCTGAAACTTTATGCGGCACCGGTCGTCCAATCCCTACCCTCGCTCTTTTCTACTCTGCCATTATAGTTCTTCGTTATTACCCCCTGGCCTGCACGACCCTGCCTCATTGACACTACAGGCTGGACTCCCCTTCAGGTTTCTGCATGCCTGTCAGCCGGACCAGAGCATGCTTCTCAGGCT
Organism: Pleurodeles waltl; assembly: GCF_031143425.1. Lineage (NCBI taxonomy): Eukaryota > Metazoa > Chordata > Amphibia > Caudata > Salamandridae > Pleurodeles > Pleurodeles waltl. Next base: position 789,321,052 of record NC_090437.1, on the reverse strand, counting down.
CACCAGCCCTTCTTCCCGGCTACCCCGAGTCACCTTGAGCCGTACTCTCAGTCCGCGCCACAGTGACCACAACCCTCGTGCATGGAATGCCCCTCTTCTCTAATGACGACTTTTAGAATTCAGTGAGGTGTTTGTCCAGGTGCAAGTGTGCATTTTGTGCAAAGATGACGTGTTCAGTCGCACACGCGCTATGCCTACCCGCTTGTTTGTCTCTGACTTTAAAACCCTGACGGGACGACCTCAACACTTCACTGACAGTGAGACTACGTAGTCTGTTACACATTATTTGCGTACTCATGCTTTGAAATGAGCTTGAAATCTGTTGTTAAATCCCGTGCGTGCATATCTGATGTATTTATCTTCTATAGTTCATTTGACGCATTTGAAGGTATACTCTGCAGTTGAATGAGTTCTTTAACTGACCACACAATACAGGGACTTGCAAAATGTGCGATTGACGAATTGAAAGTCGCAGGGCTGAAGGGGTTCCCTTCGCGAAATTGCCTTGGCCGCTAAAGTAAACAAAGGGCAATACCCTTGCCCATGCCGACCCCTCTATTCCACACAGGCACCACTCTCACCACGCCCACGCCTCTCATAGGAATAATACAACAAGAGCCTTTTCAACATCCGGGGCAAGGCTTCCAGTCTGTGCTTCACGTGTCATTCTCCACATTGACTCAAATGGTCTCTAGACATTCCTTATAAATGATGCACATCTGTCAAACTTCTATCATAAACACTGATGTCTGCAACCTTGACATGGGAAACATTCATTGCTGTCATTTCACTTTGCTAATGCATCAGACCCCTGACTAAACCATGAACTCCAGAGGACAGTCACAGCTAAGATGTTCTAAACACCCAGAAGAACGGTTGTCTTTGTGTGTGCTTGTTAGATGCAGGTTGATGTAGATGTGTCAGCGCAATGAGCAGGCACATTCTGTGTTTCATGGTTGCTAACAAGTCGGCTCTGGCTCCTAGGTAAAGGATCCATCACACTAAAGCTGCTCTCAAATACACCAAATGACATAGGGATATTAACAGCAATATATCATAGACTGAAAGATCAAGCCGTTCAGCAATGAAATATGAATTCCAAAACTTTACACCTTCTTTCAAGTACCACACACTTTGTTAATTCTCAACAGAGTACTGAGGCAGACCCCCAATGATGATATTAGCTACCAGGATCAGGCTCCCCAGAGACCAACACAAGCCATCCAAACTACCAGTTTTCCGAAAATAGTTCACAAATCACCTGCCTACATTACTGAGAGAAAATAATTGAGATAACCACACAACACTCATACTGCTGATCACCAGATCACAACCAAAGATGAGTCTTTTACCCCAGAACGTCAAACTGCTTAGTTTAGCACAGAAGACTTGCATGTTTTCCCGACACCCCAAACTACACTGCTTTCGGAAATAGCCCACGACTCATCCATTTCACCAGCACCCATATATCCAAACAGACAGCTCAAAAAGTCACCATTCACAAAGCTGCCTCAGTGGAGTTTCTTTAACAATATTCATAACAACAATCCATAATGTGAACATTTAACAACCAACACCTTTAAGTCTGACTGGGCCAGTGACAAAAGTTAACAGCTTCCTCGGAATTTACTAGATCCATTGTCACTCAGCAGATCTGTTGTGTTTAGTGGAGAGATTGTGCTGCTGAAAAGAACCGCAGGCGAAACCCTAGGTGAAATGAAGAGTAATCTTCAGGATTGAGTCCAGTATTTCAAATTCTGCTGTTTATTATTTATTTCTGAGGGGTGTAGGAGGCTGGCCTGGCTTATAGTGGGTACCTGATGGTACTTACACCTTGTGCCAGGTCCAGTTATCCCTTATTAGTAGATTAGTAGTGTTCTAGCAGCTTAGGCTGATAGAGGTAGCTATAGCAGAGCAGCTTAGGCTGACCTAGGAGACATGCAAAGCTCCTACTATACTACTTATATCATATAGCACTATATCATAAGAAACACAATACTCAGAGTTACTAAAAATAAAGCTACTTTATTTTAGTGACAATATGCCAAAAGTATCTCAGAGGATATACTCCCTTAGGAGGTAAGTAAAATACACATAATATACACTACACGCAAACCAAAAGCAGGTAAGTAACACACTTAGAACAGTACTGCAAACACTTTAGAACACAATAGAATGTAATAGGAGAAAATAGGCCTAGGGGCAACACAAACCCTATACTCCAAAAGTGGAATGCGAACCACGAATGGACCCCAGGCCTAGTGTAGTGTGTAGAGGGTCGCTAGGAGTGTAAGAAAACACTAAGGGTGTCCAAGATACCCCACCCCAAGACCCTGAAAAGTAGGAGTAAAGTTACCCTATTACCTCAGAAAGACAGTAAAGTCGAAATAGGGGATTCTGCAAAGACAACAACTGACTGCAAAGCACTGAAGATGGATTCCTGGACCTGAGGACCTGCGAAGGAAGGAGACCAAGTCTAAGAGTCACACAAGTGTCCACGGGGGGCCAGAAACCCACTAAACCCCGGATGAAGGTGCAAAACAGCTACCTCTGGGTGGAAGAAGCCAACGATTCTGCAACAATGGAAGGTGCCAGGAACTTCTCCTTGGGTCAGAAGATGTCCCACTGCATGCTAGAGGATGCAGAGTTGTTTCCTTGCAGAAAGCCTTGCTAGCTGCAAGAGTCACAGATGAAGGTTTTGGGTACTGCCAGGGCCCAGGAAGGACCAGGAGTTCGCCCCTTGAAGGAGGCAACACAGGGGGTGCTCAGCAATAGAGAGAGCCCATGCAAAAGCAAGCAGCACCCACAGAAGTACCTAAACAGGCGCTCAAGAAATCTGAGCATGGCGGTCATCTCAGCACAACAAAAGAGGGTCCCACATAGTCGGAGGTCAACTCAGCGAGTTGGGCAATGCAGGACGGAGTTCTGGGGACCTGGGATGTGCTGTGCACAAAGGAAGTCTTGCAAAAGTGCACCGAAGCCCTAGCAGCTGCAGATCACGCAGTACTCAGGATTACTGTCTGGCGTGGGGAGGCAAGGACTTACCTCCACCACATTTGGACAGAAGGACCACGGGACTGTCTGGGTCACTTGGATCCAGCTCCTGTGTTCCAGGGACCAAGCTCGTCAAGATGAGAGGGGACCCAGAGGACCGGTGATGCAGAAGTTTGGTGCCTGCGTTGGCAGGGGGAAGATTCCGTCGACCCACGGTAGATTTCTTCTTGGCTTCCAGTGCAGGGTGAAGGCAGACAGCCCTCAGAGCATGCACCACCAGGAAACAGTCGAGAAAGCCGGCAGGATTAGGCGCTACAATGCTGCTGGTAGTCTTCTTGCTACTTTGTTGCGGTTTTGCAGGCATCCTGGAGCAGTCAGTGGTCGATCCTTGGCAGAAGTTGAAGAAGGAAGTGCAGAGGAACTCTGGTGACCTCTTGCATTCGTTATCTGAAGAGAAACCCACAGGAGAGACCCTAAATAGCCCTCAGAGGAGGATTGGCTACCTAACCAGGTAAGAGCCTATCAGGAGGGGTCTCTGACATCACCTGCTCACACTGGCCACTCAGAGGCCTCCATTGTACCCTCACACCTCTGCATTCAAGATGACAGAGGTCTGGGATACACCGGAGGAGCTCTGGGCACCACCCATGGGGTGGTGATGGACAGGGGAGTGGTCACTCCCCTTTCCTTTGTCCAGTTTCACGCCAGAGCAGGAGCTGAGGGATCCCTGAACTGGTGTAGACTGGTTTATGCAAGGAGGGCACCATCTGTGCCCTTCAAAGCATTTCCAGAGGCCATGAGAGGCTACCCCTCTCAGGCCCTTAACACCTATTTCCAAAGGGAGAGGGTGTAACACCCTTTCTCAGAGGAAATCCTTTGTTCTGCCTTCCTGGGACTGGGCTGCCCAGATGTGGGTCCCGTGCTTCCCATGCCACTGGATTCAAGCTAGCCTGGCTGATGAGGGGTGAAACCCAAAACCTGTCCCAGGATGCTTCTTTCCAGTCCAGGGAAGACCTGGCCTGGCAGTTCAGGCTGGACTGTTCCCATGGGGAACAGGGTCAAGACTGATTTGCATATGGCTGGGTCCAAACTGGAATGGCATGGGCAGCAAAAAAACAATGGATTTAGGCCCAGATCTCTGTACTGGGGGTGAATGTTTGACAGTGTTCAGCATTCCGTCCATCACTTGTTCTTTTTGAATTTGTTGCCCTAAGTGGGAAGGGTATGCCCAGACGTGGGTCCTATGCTTCCCATGCCACTGGATTCAAGCTAGCCTGGCTGATAAGAGGTGAAACCCCCAAACCGGTCCCAGGATGCTTGTTTCCAGTCCAGGGAAGACCTGGCCTGGCAGTTCGGGCTGGACTGTTCCCATGGGGAACAGGGTCAAGACTGATTTGCATATGGCTGGGTCCAAACTGGAATGGCATGGGCAGCAAAAAAACGATGGATTTAGGCCCAGATCTCTGTACTGGGGGTGAATGTTTGACAATGTTCAGCATTCCGTCCATCGCTTGTTCTTTTTGCATTTGTTGCCCTAAGTGGGAAGGGTATGCCCAGACGTGGGTCCCGTGCTTCCCATGCCACTGGATTCAAGCTAGCCTGGCTGATCAAGGGTGAAACCCCGAAACCAGTCCCAAGATTCTTGTTTCCAGTCCAGGGAAGACCTGGCCTGGCAGTTCGGGCTGGACTGTTCCCATGGGGAACAGGGTCAAGACTGATTTGCATATTGCTTTGTCCAAACTGGAATGGCCTGGGCAGCAAAAAAACAATGGGTTTAGGCCCAGATCTCTGTACTGGGGGTGAATGTTTGACAATGTTCAGCATTCCGTCCATCGCTTGTTCATTTTGCATTTGAGGCCCGGGGGGGGGGGGTCAGAAACCTGTCTGAGGGTTGGCATCAGCGGTAGCTACAGAGAAAACCCCAGAGAGCTAGTTTGGCAGTACCCGGGGTCCATGCTGGAGCCCCGGGGATGCATAGGATTGGCACCCCAATACCAGATTTGGCTTGGGGGGTCACTTCCATGATCTTAGACATGTTACATGGCCATGTTCGGAGTTACCATTGTGAAGCTACACATAGGTATTGACCTATATGTAGTGCACGTGTGTAATAGTGTCCCCGCACTCACAAAGTCGGGGGAAATTGCCCTGAATAATGTGGGGGCACCTTGGCTAGTGCCAGGGTGCCCTCACACTTAGTAACTTTGCAACTAACCTTCACTAAGTGAGGGTTAGACATATAGGTGACTTATAAGATACTTATGTGCAGTGTAAAATGGCTGTGAAATAATGTGGACATTATTTCACTCATTTAGGCACCACACAGGGAACACATACAGGGCACAACTTACGAGCACTGGGTTCCTGGCTAGCAGGATCCCAGTGACACAGGCAAAAACAAACATACATACAAGTAAAAAATGGAGGTAACATGCCAGGCAACATGGTACTTTCCAACAAGGGGATACTCAAGATCCACATTGTAATGCCTAGTGATTTCAACTGTAAACTTTGCACTTGTATAGCACACTACTCACCCGTTAGGGTCTCAAGGCGCTGTACGCATACCTCTGTGGAACCCCTCCTGGCTTTTCCCTGTGAAGCACCCACTCCTGGACAGCCCCAGGATGAAACCAGGCATCCAAGCGTTGTTGTGGTGATTAAGCAAGCTATTGCCCAGAGTGGGACCCATTAATTAGATTAGGAACCGAGGTGAGAATGATCTGGTCTAAGGAAATTGATCCCAAGACCCGCCAAGGGAGGAATTGACCCTGGTCCCAGGCCAGATCTCTGCATCAGGGTCTACCACTCTAACCATTGTGCCACATTTCTCCACGTTTCATCCTCCTTTAGTTAATGAAACCCACTGGTATTCTTTGGGGAGCGCAGAGTTGCAGAATTAACACATCTAAATGTGGGGCCTTTCAGTGAGGCCATTTTATTAATAGATGTCCCTTTTTTAAAGCCGGATACACAGAATGTGTTGTAAATCGAGACCCCAAAATCTACAAAGAGGTTTATTATTTTTAAATAAATCCCATGCTTTTTAGAATAGTTTGAGCCTTTTGACCTGTGGCCTCTAAATATCGAGATCAGCATATTGCAGGATGCTAATATTGTGGACAAAATAGGGAGAAATAAACTATCTAAAGGTAAGTATGCACAGATTTGATTAACTTACATATATCAACAAAATACATAGTTGTGGAATAAGGAATTGCTAGGCTATATTTGCACCTATGAATTTACATTTTGATATTTTGTCCATCAATATTTTGTCCATAATATGTGTGCAACAATATTCTTGTACTCGATTTAAAGAGTACAATCCATTTTATCAGAGTTCAACAATACATTACCTTTCTAATTGCTGAGCATGTCATAACTTAGCACGTTTTGATTGATTTACATTTTCAAAATGTTCAGATTGTGATTTAAATAAACTATTTAAAATTTACTCTATTCTATGTGTGATCGAAGTATAGAATATTATCCCCGGGTTTCAGAACCAGTGATTCAGTGATTCCTTCTACATACCACAAAATTCAAAAGAAGAGCAAACTTACATTAAAGGGTGGTGGAACAGACACATACACAAGACAATTTACATTGCAAATATTGGCACTGCTAATAAGTCTGACATAAATGAAAGTGCCTTTTGTCTCATTAATGGGGTTAGGCTCTCAATAGTTCTGCAAACATGCACTCTGTCACTCATTTGTGCACTCATGCTCATTCATTCATCCATCTACTGACATTCTTATATTCACTCTCTGATAGAACCACAAAAACACACACAAACTCAGGAATATATGGGCTATAAATTAAAAGAATACAGGTAGAAAAAAGAAAATATGCTTTCTTCTAAATTTAACAGGTACATGCCTGCAATGATGAAATTGAACATAGCAGCAGTTGTCTGTCTTGCTCATGTATTTTAAATAGACTTTTGTTCATTTATAGTTAAAACATGGCCGCCACATTTAGAACCAAAGTGTTGACCGCCTTGATATAGTAAAACAATGATACACTATGGCCAACAACACTACATAATGGTCTTTTGGTTTAAAGGAAGTAGCCACATGGGATGTGGTGCATTGTAGATGAACTGAGCAACAAGCAAGTGGCACATTAGCTCTGCCTGGAGAGTTGCACTATCCTTTTAAGCAAACCAAACTAGGAGAAACAAAGAAATGACAGGAAAACTACACAAAGAGACAATTCAAAACTAAAGGACTGGTCAACTAACTCTGACTCTGAAGTGCATTCATTTTCAGGTGGATGTATACATAAAATAAAAAAAATGCTGCCATTCACAGTACAATGTGCCAATGACTGACGTAGACTAAACCAATTAACCATGCATTTTGCTGTCATGGATGGATGCAGAGTGTAACTCTCATGGATGGAAGCAGAGAATAAATGACACTCAGACAGATTAGTGGCAGAACAGAGCTGACCAAAAGGCCATCTATGTATCTAAACAAATACATATTTATAGATATGGATATTGTATAATTTAATGTTTTTTTTCTGTTACAAGTTTCTGGCAGACAGCAACAAAGACATTGTAGCAAGAATTACCATAGTGCAAATCATCTCCCCCTAGGGTTTGTTAGATCCAATAACCACAACCAAAATAATTCACTACAAAGGTAATCTGCAATATTTCACACAACAAAATGCCTATCTTTAAGACTTGATACAGAGCAGTAACAATCCACTCTAAAATGCCTACTGATTTTAATATATGCTTTTCAAAGTCAATATGTCAAGCCTAATGTTTTTATCATAACCTTTCATAATAAACAGATCAGACTTATGGAACAAAAAAATGTGTTTTCCTAGTGAACCAATCAGGCCTGTAACTGTTATCATTGACTTATCACCATAACCCACTGAGGCATCCTGCACTGAGCGAAAGCTTTCCCAAGCCAAATATCAGGCGTACAGTCTTAAAATTTAAATTATACAGTGTACAAAATTACAGTTGGCATGCAAAACACTGTCTCTCCCAGGAGGGCCTAAGGAGTATTCTGACAGTTTAATTTTTCTATATACGTTATTTGTCAGAGGAGGTATCCACCACCAAAACCCTTTCCTACTATGATGAATTGTGAAATGTAATGTAAGAAATATACCTGTCTGTAGACTTTAATCGTAGTAGAAACAATCTACAACTACATGGCTATCACTTTATTTTAATATACTTTTCATAATAAATATGTCAGGCCTAGTGCCTTTATCGTAACATTTGATTATAGTCCTATCAGCCCTATAGCCATGACCATTGGCTTACCCCTATAGCCAACTTAGTCCAGTTGCATCGAGTATAAACGTAACCACAAGACAAAAAGTGTAACACAAGCAGTCTTTTTAATGAAAGCACATCTATTTGGTTTGATTGATTTGATTTGATGTGTTATTTGTAAAGTGCAGCAAATGACTATGGGCATCTCTGTGCTGCCAACAGACGGAGAGTTGAACTACCCAGTTGAAACTATGTAGGGTGGGTGATAAGCCAAGTTTTCAGGTGTTTCCTAAAGATTGATACATTTGGCTGATTTCTCAGATGCCATGGAATTTGTTTCCAGAGAAAACAGGTAATATATGAGAAGCTTCTGCCGCCCCAGGAAGCTTTAGACATTTTTGAGACAGTCAGCTTCTTGGCAGTTGATGAGCAAAGTCTCTTATGTGGAGTGTACCATGTGATTTTGTTTTTAAGAAGGACCGGACCGGGGTGGGAAAGGGTTTTGTGTGCAATGCAGAGTGCCGTGAAGGCTACTATCTTTTTAATAGGGAGGCAGTGTAATTATTTTCTCACCTTTGAGACTGGTTCACACTTCTTTATGTTCATTAGGAGCCGGATGGTGGGATTTTGAAGTCTCTGGCAATTTTTTAGAATGCCTACCTGGGCCCTGGTGTATAAAGCATTGCAGTAGTCCAGCTTTGAGTGAACCATGGAGATGACAACTGTTTTCTGCAGGTCCAGGGATAGAAAAGGAAGGATTGTTTTACAGTTTTTAGAATGAAAAAAGAGGACGAAGTAAGTTGATTTGTCTGTTCAACGAAAGAGAGGTGGTGATCAAAAATGATACCCAAATTCCTCACCTTGACAACTGGAGTAGGGAGGAGCCAAGAGACCTAGGCCACCAAGAAGTATTCCAGAAGGACGTGTCCTATCCAAATAGTACCACCTCAGTCTTCTCAGAGTTTAGTTTTGGGCAGTGGGGTAGCTCATTCATTGGACTATTGTTGACATACAGTTCTTAAAGCGAGAGTCCACCCATACTGGTATTTCACGGAGACCAGAGTCACACCAAGGTACACTGTTACCTGTAAGAGAAGAGTAGGTAACAACATAGTTGTACAACTTATGGGTCATCCAGGTATGCCACCTTTCTCTGACTCAGCTCAGGAGTAGGGCCAATTACTGCTCTGTCCAGCTGCTTGAGCAGGGCCTTGCATCAATCAGTCAGCTGTCATTCCGTGCCAGAAGCAGACTGGAGAGGCCCTGGGAGGACTGTCAGGTAGGAGGGGCTGAGACTTTCAGAGCACATGTGGCAACTAACTCCTGGATGATGCCATTCTGAGCTATCACAGAAGACTGTGCAGGAAGTAGGGGACAGGGGCAAGTAAGTGATGTGGCACATCTGGATAGGCCAGAGGTGCAGACCTGCTGGACACCCCCATCCTCACTTAAAAGGTCCTGCACAGGGGAGAGCTCTCTCTCTTTGCTGTGCTTCATTGCTGGACACTGGGGCTGCAGACAGGTGTCATGGGCAAGTGGAAGTAAGAACACCCTGACTGCCCCCTGGGGCAGGGAGTCTGCCCCTGAAGGACTTCAGGCCCAGCAAGACACATGCCAGGTAAGCTGGCCCCTTTACCCCTCCTGAGTACTAGTTGGGGGAAAGACCGGGCTAGCGCAAGGAGAGCGCACTGCCCAGAAGGAAAGGAGGCCTTCCAACAACTTATCAATTTCAGAAGAAGTGTTACATAAATATTGAAAAGAGTGGGGCCCAGTGAGGACCCTTGTGGTACCCCGCAGGGCAGCAAGAATGACCTGGAAGTGAACTCACCCATAGAGACTGATTGCTCCCTTCCATCAAGGAAGGAGCAGAGTAGGATTAGTGCAGTGCCCTGGTTGGCAATCTCAGCCAGTCGGTTCTTCAAAACTGAGATACTCACCATGTCTAAGGCTGTGGATAGGTCCAGTAGGACCACCGTAGCCTTCCCACCCTTGTCTAAAATGTCCCGGACCACCTCAGTGACTGCTACCAAATTCAATTTCTGTACTACGGGATTTCCGAAAGCTAAACTGTGCAGTATCCAGGATATCATTCTTGTTCAGATATTCTGATAGGGAGATATTACGATGTCTCTCCATTAGCTTTGCTAACAGCGGAAACCGAGAAATTGGCCAGTAGTTCTTGTCATCCTGTGGCCTAAACAAATCCTGTACTTATGGAAAGCAACATGTGGGAGGAGCTTAAGCCCCCCTCTCAGTAGGACTCAGAAAGATCTTTTTTGTTGATCACATAAGGACAGGTGATAGTTGCACTGTTAAGACAGACGTAAAACTCCATGTTGATTAGTGTAGACCTGGAGTCCCAAACACAAAGCTCCACTCTAAAGTCTAAAGTTAATGGCTGCCTTACTCCTATATGTGCTGCTGCCAGAGAAAAATAAACACCATAAATTATCTTAATCTGAGGCACTTTAATAGCATTAACATTTTGTGTGTGCCCCTGAAAGTTCAAGCGGAGGTACCCATAATGCTGGTGGCTCAGACAGTGAGATAAATAAACAAAATGATCTACAGCTGCATGGACAACAATCACTTTTTGTGGGAACATACAACTCCTGCCCAATGAAAACATGTACTTCCAGCTACCAACAAGTGATCATAGTCAAAACCTCTCTCCGGTAGTGCTTCTTGAAGCCCTATTAAGGCTTATCCCATAACATCTGGAAACAGACTGTCATGTCGTCCTAAAAACCTTTGCACACTCCATCCTCTGACAATCGGATTGTCATTATCTCTGCTGTATCAGATCAGCACCCTAAGATATGGTACTTCTTATTGCCTGCTTGGTACTTTAAACATAAACACTCAATCGAGTTAAGGCTATTATAGAGATCAGCAATTTCAGCCCTTCCTGTTGAGAATTATGCGTACTCTGCAGGTCACATATTTTAATTCAGTGAGGGCCAATTTAACCTAATAATCGTCTGTTGACAAATTGAATACCATTACACAGGGACATAATTGATGAGTTTTTAAAGGTCTGCAAATGGAGGCATGATTTGAAATACAGTAGTTCCCTGATTGCAATTGGTTCCACAGTTTGGTGTCCAAGACTGCAAAATCTATGTCTCCTAAAAGAAGCACATCTGAAAGGAGGAAGAAATGCTCTGAAATGAGATGTTGAGCTGTAGGGGGAGGAGGTGGTGGGAAGGTGTGAGAGGAGACAGATTCTCAGCATTTAAATATTTAATGGCAGTGCCACCAGTATCATTCAGAGCTCAGTGAACTAACCCCATGGATTTAAACTCAAATGTCTACGAACGTGATATGTTATAACATGGTAAAATCTGTTTAGAAACCAGTTTGACAGCCTCCTGTTAATGGAGGAGCAATTTAGTGGAGGTTTAAGTGGGAAACCCGGGGAGCAGGCATTATTTTAGGGAATTCTAGATGGAATGACTGCATTGACCAGGAGGGCTCTCATCTTCTGACGAATCGCAGAAAGGATCTTTCACAAGAGTCACAGTCAGAAGAGGCAGGCAGTGGTTACTGAATTGACTTGAATTTCAGAGACATTCCTTGTCAAATCTAAAGCCCAGATAACTAAACAAGCCACTAGGATGAATAGAAGCCCTCAACAGGCTGGGTAATAATCTAACATTCCACAAAATATCTGGATTCCAGATCAGCATTTCCATTTTCTCTGCATTTAATTTTAGCATCTGTGTACCATAACATATCCATGTTTGAATGGACAGCAGAAAGGACTGAAGTGTATGTTGTATCTTTTCCAGATGGTGGTAAAATCTGAAAATAATTAAGGTATCATTAGTGTAGAACATAAAGTGCAGCCTGAAGGATCATAAAATGTCGTTTACAGCACCATGTAGATGTTGTATAAGATCGAGGCAAGGATGATCTCTTAGGGACTTTACTCTGGAGAGTGTTAGACTGAAAGGTGGAGAGGTTAATCGATTGTGTGGTTCATCTGAAAGGTGGAGAGGTTCAAGGACTGAGTAGATATAAAAGCCAAGAACCAGGACAGGGCAGATCAATTAAACAGATAGAATGGTCGACCTGCCAAACGAGGTGGAGGTTCAACAAAATAAGCCCTGTAGGGTGTCCGTCATTCAGATACTTTCTTAGGTAATCTAATAATGAGAGGAGAGTTGTCACTGGGCCCATGCATGACTAAAAAACAATCTGAAATGTAGGTAGCAAATTATGAACCTCTAAATACCAATAGCTATTGAGCCAGATGTTTCCCTACTAGTTTGGCAATGGTGAGGGGCAAAGCGATTTCACCATATTTGCTCCCTATCCTAGCGATTATAGTAGTCTTCTTTAACAATGATATGACAATATCCATCTTCCATCAGGTGTCAGACCAACTTGTGGGGAAGTAAATAATAAGTCGTGAACATGGGACAGAAATGATAGAGGGAATGCAAGACCTTAGGAAAGAAAATGTCATCCAGTAAACTAGATATATTTGGGGAAATAAATCAGTTAGTTTGTGAGTCTTCAATAGGAGGAACAGGCTTTACCAATGAATCCTGTTGGTGGATAGATTGTTTGACTATCTCCTGGTCAAAATGAGACATTTTCATCCTGATATTATCTTTTAAGAAAATAATGAGGCACATCTGTTTCACATCTCTTGTGAAGGAGGGATGTTGTAGAACATGCTGGCTTGATTGGCGAGCTATTTACAGTGTACGCATTGCCTGGATAGAATTAGAAGATGTTTGAATATGTTTCTCATAATGGAGGCATTGGGACTAATAAAGGCAGCTCTTATAGTGTTTTGATCTGAGCTTTGTAGGCCTGAAGTTATTAGTGGATTAGGATTGACTACACATATACTCTCTGCCTGCCATGTCTGAAGTTTCCCTCCCTCAATTAAGCAGTATACCAATAGCTGGCTGATCTCCTACTGGATGTCTTTTTGTTAGCTATTGTGATTGATGCCCAGAGTTGTTCGAATAGCACAATGGCCTCATAGATCTTCATTTTGGACCACAGGCAAGATTGAAAATATTTAGACTGAGGGGTTGAATGAGAGGATTTATCGTCGATAGTGATGTTAAATTGAATCATGCAATGATCAGTCAAGACATACAATATTGGAAGAAACCAAGAATGAGTTAAGAAAGGGAAAGATTAGATCAATAGTATGTCTTCCTGCTTCCTGCGTAAATCCAAGGATTTAAGTGAGATCTAAGAAGGTGTTAGTGGTGCCGATTAATGGAACCCCATATTACACATTGAAATTATAAAGCACAATCATGTTTAAAAAAGGTAATGATTTTGCACCTGTTATTTCTGAGGACTTTTCAGAAGCATATCAGTGAGGGTGAGAGGGGTCTGTCGAACAATAAAATGCAAATAACACAAGAGCTCCTTGAGCTTGTGACACAATGAAGGGAAAGTCATTATATAGAGACTAGATTTATAGACCACGGCAACTCCGCATCCTGTACTATCCTTTATATCACAATGTACCAGGTTGTAAGTATTAGGAAGTGATTCCGCAATATGTTGCCCAAAGACATTCAGCAGTTAAGTCTTCCTTGTTCCTGTCTGGGTATCCTTAGCAGGAGGTGCATTTCTTCCTTCTGCTTAGAAATCAAACATACATTAAGTAGCGCTGACATGTTTGTGATATTCTGTGATTTAGGTTTTTCTGCTTGTGGTTTCTAGTGGTTATTTAGCCCAAAAGCTTAATTCTAGCTCTTTAGTCATAGGCAAATCATGGGGGAGAGGTGGCATACAATTGACTGTAGGGACTTAGGGCCTCATTTATAAGCTCCTTGCACCATCGTAGAGTCATTTTTCTGACACTACTGCAACACAAGCAGTCCTCCACCCAGCACCACATTTAAAAACTGGTGCAAGTGTGCCATTTAGTCAGTTTGTGAAGCCTTGCCCCACACTATACCTGCACCAGGTATAATGTATACAAGGTAGGTGTTCCCCAGCAAAAAGCCTAGCAGAAATGGCACAGTGAAATCTACATCATTTCACTGCACCATTCTGTGCCATTTGATCAGGGCAGGCATTAAAGTGACTCTGTGTTGTTTTCAATGGGGCCCTCTTAACATTGCTGGAGTGGCATCAACATTTTTTACACTAGTTCAGCAATGCTAAGTTTTAGTGCCACAACTGCGTCAGAATTTCTGTTTTTGCCATGGACCACTGTAATGTAAATAAAGCGCTCCCATGGCGTCATTAATGGGCAGAGGGAAGTGCAAGAAAACTGGCACACAGGTCACGATGTGTCAGTTTCGTGTAAATGAGGCCCTTAGTGTGAACAGGCTCAGAGAGGCCTGTTTTGGCACAATTTCAGCATGCCCTTGGTATGTGTCCACAGCATGACAACACAGTGCCCCCCTCTAAATGCTGTGTATGAAAGATGCTCGCTGTCTGAACCCATGACCCAAAAAGTAGACACAAAAACATATTGCAGTGCTTCCTAAACATGGCGCTGGGTAGAGATAAAAGAAATACATTTATAGATTGATCTATATCAGAGGTCCTAAGTATTACAAAAATGAGGAACAGGTGCTGAATAAAACACCAATAAAGGTCAGACATTAAGAGAACAAGTGGGACAACCATTGACTTTATAATGTTGAAATGGGGATTGGGGTTTATTGCCTGTCTCGGTCTATCAGTTTTGCGAATAGAAAAAACAACAGTGGCTTGAATAGATAGGATTTCAGACACTCAAAAAAGGTACATTCCTGAAAAAGTCCTAGCAGTCTGTCTTTAAATAGCCACCGGCCACCAGACACTTGGGTCAAATAACTAGACCAGAAAGGTAAAGCAATGCTTGCCCTAAGATATTACTGGGTAGAGCTGAATCAACACACATCAGCAGCAGTTTTTTAAAGATATTTTATTAATTTTCATAAGATATGTCAAACAATTGTATGAATAGTTTTAGTACAAGAGTTCACCAATAGATAACGATCGACGTAAACATCAATGACATTGATTAGTAGTAGAGAGTCATAATTGAGGCACCGAAAAGACGCAAGAAGTTAGCAAATGAAGACTAATGTAAGGGAGGCCTTAATGTTTCCAAGGGATGGCAACATTTAAACCAATGAGTTTTACCTGAGCCACCATTTTTGCAAAACAGTGTTTATTTCTAATTGTTCATTGTTTTATTTGACTGTATTAAAAACTCATTTTCACGACCGATTTTAATAGCAGAGCTAGTGATTAACGCGTTTTAGGGATTTGTCAAATCGTGTAGTTTACTTACCTGAATTTTTTAGAAAAAATGCACAAATTTACTCAAATTAGGTGAAATGGGGTTTGCTGGTATCTCTCGTGTTATTTTCAAGCAAGAGCATACCCTGCAATTAAAGTAATGCAAGATTCCGCCGAGAGACGTGTTAAAGAAGATGTCTCACAACAAGACTTTTCGGCTTGAACCAGTTGTCCTTGAGAAAAAAATAACATGAAATTATTACATAATACAGCATTTCGTGAATTTCTCAGGTTTTTCATAATACACAATATGGGAATTTTGCATATCTCACAAACCTAATTCAACTTTACCATTAATGAAGTTCCAATGTTAGCAGGGGTTCAATGAGCCTACTAAGATTGGGTGTTGCATAGTGCTAGCGTGTTTTTTTTGGTTGGCATTTGAGTTTCTTGTTCATAAAAGCTTTTGTTGTTGAAGGTAAATTGCACAGCACATGATGTTACCACCATATCGAACCACTTGGGAATTTCCCATTGTTCTGCTATCATTTCAATAGATAACTTTGCACAATAATTTAAAATACCACTGCCAATATTTGTTGCTAAAAAATTAAAATATGACTGACACAACACTGTATGTGTGGTGTAGCCAATACCATAAAACATTAAACTATTTATGTGATCTGGCCAATCTGAACTCAATTGAGCCAGGGGCATTCTGCTTTGTTCCTGAAGCAAGTTTGTTCACATTTCTGTCATGCTGACTGTGGCAGTGTGACTGCAGTCCCTGTGGAAACATCAGCAAGTGTGAGGCTGGTAATGATCAATGATTAGGGGCCACAAGTGAAGACTTTAAGAGATAAAAGGATCTCGCAGAATGCCTTAACAATGGATAATGGAAGAGAAACACTATCCTTTCTACAGACAGACTGTATCCTTCAAATCAACATTTCACAGATAATCGTATTTGAGGAGGTTCTTGTGACTGTATTTTGATCTTTCTGTTTGCAGCCTATGTGTTTTTTAAACTAACCAGTATATTCAATGTTTAATTATTATGCTGGGATAATTTTTTGGAAGTTAAAGATTAGTTGCTACTCGTTTATATGAACTGCCTATTCAGGGAAACGAGCTCCCATAAAGTATATGTTTAAAAGAAAGGTTTTTTTTAAACATTTTCAGCCTCTCATCCCCCTCTTACATGCTCATCGAGAGTCACTGTATAAAAAAGCTATTGCCACACCCCTGCTACTCTGTTTCACACAAAAGCCTGTCGGAATCTTTGAGCACATCACCTGCTGTTGGAGCCTGGTCCTCTTCATGCCTGCAGATACCAATTGCTTATCAGCAGCTCTAGACTTTAAAAAATATGGTGTCAAGTGTGCAATTGGCATTTTGCCACTTTCAGATGCATAGTTGCTCTTTAATAGTTCCAAACTACGTCTCCAGCCTGATAGCCATAATATCTCTGACCGTTCATAAGGATTATTGAACTCCGAGAGCTAACTAAATAGTTTAATCTGTGAAACAATGTTGAGAAAAAATAAAGATTTTCAGACATTACGACAGAATCTATACATATATTAGTTCCGATAATTCATGAGAACAGTCTCAGTGCGGTATTTTTCTATTCACTGTGACCTTCTAAAGATGAACAATAGATTATTTTACTCACTCAACGAGTCGTTCACACTCTAATTTACTCACCGGTTTACCTAGCCACTTGTACACTCAGCCAAATGCATTCACATACAAATGCAGTCCATTTCTGTCACTCAAACACGCTAGGCCACTCACACTATTACCGAAACAGATCATATTAGCCATGGTCAGACAATACTTCCACCCAGACACCTCTGAAATAGGTAGTCCTCAATCCTGAAACACATAATCTCCCACATACTAATGCATACTCACACATTAATTCAAAATCACTATCACTCCAAAATTGTTTAAGCATCCATTAATGCCTCCTAGTACTGGATATTTGGGAAGCTTAGTTATAATGACCTTCTATAAGAGATTGTCAAACTACATCCTTATGAAGCTGAGTCCAGAAGAACATTTAGGAATAATCTTTGCCAGTGCACCCTTGTCCAATTTAAATGACGCCCAGGTCTACAGCCATCTTCTGGTACTTCAGATTTATTTTCTGCTACTGATTTCTGATTCTGATTTTCTGCTGTGTTGCTTACTGATAGGGGCGTCAAAATATCAGCATTCAGTATTGTGACAGGTCTAAAATCTAATTTTACGTTGTAGAGTCGAGGATGCGTAGCTGAGATTCGTGAATTTTGTCGAAATAAACAAGCGTAATCACTCACCTTTGTAAACACACACACCCTCACACATACATTCACATTCACGACAAAACTGACACACGTGGCTAAGGTAGAGAAGATAGTCTATTGCAAATATGACCAATTAGTACAGAAATAGAGGACACTTTCATTATTGTACATTAGTGAAGTACGACAAAATAAAAAGTTATTTGAGAGACGTTCTGTTCCATGGGGAATCAAACAATACTGGAGAAAATATACAGATTAAAAGATAAATAAATGAAGGACACATATCATGGCCATTTGTTATGTATGACAGTTAAAGTTAGTCATTATACCTATGATGTTACTGACCAATTTCCTTTTTGGCCCTCATTACGAGTGGCCACTTGAGACCTTAGTTACTTCCTAACACAGAAGTTCCATTAGCAGACGTACTGGTAATTGAGCGAGGATAGAGCAGGGATTACAAAATTTTTTGGGGAATAACAAGTGAAAATCAGTTTGTCTGCACAGATTTCAGCGCGTCTTCCCCAGAGCTCCAGCAACATCTGCCCTATCTGCAGTAGCCGAAATCTCTGTGTGGAAAGCGAAAATGTGTAATTTCGATGGGAACGATGTTATTGAGGGTCTGAATGTCACTTTTTTGAATTGTGAGTATTTTTATACCGTGTTTAGTTTCTGATTAATCTGTTTGTCTATTTGAAAACCACGTAGTTAGTCCAATATGTATGATGAAATAGCTAGTAAGTTACACTAGTTTCTTAAACATAAAATTACTTTCTTACCGCTCCCCCAAAATATATAGAAGACACATCTCCAACAAGACTGTGTAAATACCTATCTGGGTTGCAGTGCACATATTATGTTTGTTAAATATTGAACACAGCAAATTTACAAGTAAATTAAATACTTGTAATGCACTTATATCGACGAAAAACACTCAGCTAAATTTAATATGTTTGAGTCAATAACAGTAATAACAATTACATTGTTAGAATTAAAAAGCGAATTCTCAAGTTCATTTAGTCAAATATTTATTTCCACGTGTACTTTTAAGATACTTATGCAGACTGCAAGGTCTGAATCAGAGTCTAATATCAAAGAGAGGGGGTATAGCAAGCAAGATGGGGGTAGTTAATAAGTGAGACCCTGTCCATAAGTTTGGCAGAAGAGATACAGTTGTAGGCCATTTTTTAACCTTTGAAAGTCATTTTCAAGATTGAATGTTAAAGGGAAGAAGGTTTCTTAGCGATGAGCCATGAGAGTGTTTGTACGAATATGTGAGAAGACATGGAAGCTCATTAAAAGCTTGATGGATGCAGAGCATCTGCCAAAAGGAGGTGCACGTTCCATTTACAAAACGTGCTGCCCCTTCACTTTACTTAAAGTCAGGGGAGGTGCCATGTTTCGAATGGTAGAGCCCTTACTGTCTCAGCCAGCAGAACCCTTTGACCGACATCCCAACTGGCATTGACCTGTTGGTTAGTGTACATTAGACCATCCTTCTCATTTAAAAAAGGTGTTCCGATGTTTCCTGTTCAGGACCACTAAGAAATATTCAAGGAAAGTCTGATGGTCTTGAAGAGGAAACAAAAGAAATGACGCCTATGCAGTTGTGGCTCCTCCATTGGAGCAGAGGAGCGTCGCCCCATTTAAATGACCCCCAAAGCCCAAGAGTTGAAAAATAAAAGGGTTCTTTCATTTTTCATCATCCCGCCCTGAACTGAGTGTTAGGATGGGGTAAGGCCTGCTGAGTGGCAGCAGGGAGGAGTGGTGGGCAGAAGGCTCCCTGTACACTGTTTAAAGTGTTTGAAGTGCACATGTCTCTTTGGCAGGCTGGGTTGTGAAGGCCAGCCTGACATGCACACTTTTAACCTCTCAACGCTGGGGAGTGCAGAGAGAGGCTGCTTCCTCCTATCAGGGTGCTGCTCACATGCTGGTTTACGGCATGTGAGCAGCACCAGGAATGGCCAAGGGAGCCTGCACACCACACTTCAATTTTAGCAGAAGAAGTCTGTCAGTAGGAAGACGTAATTCTGGAAGTGTTTTTTAAATTTATTTCTTCTATATTATTAATTGCACACATAGTCCGCTTGTACCCATTTGTCCACCCCCCTTCCTCCAAAGGTGCCAGCTGCCACTGCCCATATGCTTGGTGGAATCTTCCAGTGGGTCAGCACAATTTGTATTTTGTTTTTTAATTACAAGAGCCTGTTTTAGTCTGCTTTTGAAAAGTTTAAATCTTTCTGGAGTGGGTGCATTAAACATGACACCCAGTAGACAAATCGTATGTGCCTTCATCAGAGCCACCCAGCACTACAGAAGCTACAGAGATCCCCACCTGCCTCTTCTGCATTATTCTGCATTTGTAAGTCTTCTGCTAGGAGAACGGAGGATGGTCCTGCGCTTGCCTTGCACCCCAGTTCACCATCCACCGACCTCTAAATAATCTCCGAAGCCTGTACACATGAACTCATATTTATATTTATAAAACATACCAATCAAAAAAACACCACTACAGTGCCCAACAAATGGAGTGCAATCAGGATTCAAATGAAGCAGTATATTTATTTGCTACGAGCAAATAAAGACAGTTCTGTTTCATTGGTATTTTCTCAGAAAGCAAGGGAAACTGAGGCAATAGAAATTGACAGATTGCAATTTTTATGGACTGTGCTGAAGAGCAAATTTTGTCTCCAAAAAGGCAGGTGTAATTCCACACAGGATCTGAAAGGCCATGCAAAACATTTTAATTTCAGGGGCATAACACAGGCTGATGCAGCACAGGGGAACGCTCACCACTTTGGGGGGGGGGCCCATTCAACTCAAGGCCAATAGATTGCTGTGAGGTCTGGGGTTCTCAGGCACCCTTAATCATATTCTGTGGAGGAGGGTGGGGTTGGAATATCATTTTGTGTTATGCTGCTGCTCAATTTGAATATGTTTCTGCTTTAGCAGCCAGTATAGGGCATTCAAATTAGTAGCATATGGTCTGAGGTACAACTGCCAGCCAGCAGCCATGCCGCAGCACTCTTAGGGTCTTATTTACAAGCCCCTTGTGCCGCCGGAGCATCACTTTTCATATGAGAAAAAGTGACGCACCGGTGGCGCAAGGGGCTTTTAAATAAGGCCCATAGGGCCAAATTTATAAGAAAGTGGTGCATCAACTGTGATATGTCACTTTTCTTGCGCCCCCCTTACCTGCACCTAACAACACCATGGTAGCACCATATTTACAATACAGAACACCATGGCGCACCTTAGGACATTGGCGTCATAATTTATGATGCTATTGTGGTACTTTATAGGATTAGAGCCATAAATAATGGCACTAATCCTGCAAAGTGAAAGGAGGACCATTGAAAGCAATAGGCACGTCATTTTAATGCCAGCTCTGAGCAGGCATTAAAAATTATGCGAAAAATGGCACAGTGAAATGTTAATTTCACTGAGTCATTTATGTGGGCCTCCCACAGCCAGAATGCCTCCCTTGCATACATTATGCCTAGTGCAGGTATAATGTGGAGCTTGTCGTCCTAAAGTAGAGCAATTCAAGCGTTGTGCCACTTTGTAAATGTGGTGAAGAAGAATGGCCTCCTTAACGCCACACTAGCATTAAAGAAATGACACTAGTGTGGCACTAGAGGTGCTAGGAGGTTGTAAATCTGGCCCTTAGTGAGCTGAAGTTAAGCAGGCATGGACCTTAATATTTAGGGCCAGATTTGCAACACCTATGCGCCGCTTTGCACCACATTAGTGTAATTTTTTTAATGGGAATGTGGCATTACGTAGGCATTTTTGAGGCGCCGTACTTACAAAGTGGCACAATGCTAGCATTGCTCCACTTTGTACCTCTTGCTCCACATTATGCCTGCGCCAGGCATAATATATGCAGGGGGGTGCCCACGCAGGAAGGCCGCAAAAAATGGCGCAGTGAAATCTACAATATTTCACTGTGTCATTTCTTTCCATCATTTTTAATACCCGTACTTTGCATGTGTTAAAGTGACGGGTCCATAATCACCTTGCCTCCCTAGTGCTTTGCTGGACTAGCGCCATCATTTATGGTGCTAACCTGCCAAAGTACCACAAGAACGTTGTAAATTCTGACCGTATTGTGCTAACGTGCACCATGGTGCGCTGTATTGTAAATACAGCGCTACCACAGTAACGTTAGGGGGACTAAGGTCGATGCAAGAAAAGTGGCGCATCAGGACTGATACCCCACTTTCTTGTAGATCTGATGCTTATTTTGTTATGAAGTATGAAGTAAACTATTTAACATTTACTTTTTCGAAAGGAAACCTTCATGGAATATTGAGTATTTATCATTATTCAGTATGAATGGCCTCTCGTTATATTTTTAGAGCGACTGCTTATTGATATATTCATCTAATTAATCGTGCAAGAAAGTATTTTTACCGATCCGCGTCTCTGTTGCGGGGACGTTTGTACGAGTATAGCTCACTTGTTCTTGGCAGTCAGCATCCTATTCACTTTCAGATCTTTTTGCAACCTGGAGAGTACTTGAGACCCCCGGTGAAGTGATGGGATGTGAGCCTCTGCAAAGGCCCCCCTCTTGGCAAAGTAAATAAGCCTTTACACCATTCTCTTAGCATTTTTCTTTTGTTCCATCCTGTAATATTCTGGTGCTCACATACGATATTGAAAGTAAGGCTTGTGAAAGAGGAACGTATAGAGCATCTTTTAGCAAAGTTTAACACATAGCTCTTCAAAGTAATCATCTGTATTTTACTCTGCAATCTTCGTGACATTTTTATTACGTGAGAAATAGAAAATTGCAGGCAGACCTTGACATGTGATCCGTTCTATAGAAACACACATTTCTATTAATACAGTCAGATGAACGAGATAATAATGTAAAACTATTAGGTCTACACTTCAATATACACGGGAAAGTATCATATGTGACAGCTGACATGCTATTAGCCAATATACTGCAGTACATCTCTGTCGGTGGATTGAATTTCGAAACTCTGAGGAATTGAATATGACGCTTGAGGGTCCTCAATTCACTGAAGTGAATATAAAGGCCCTCATTCAGAATATGGTAAGTGGCCATCATCCTTCCAGCTTGGGAATGGCCTCTGTGTGATTCTTTCGCCCATTAGGCAAACTGTTTAGGTTTACAAACATAAACTCCGAAAGCGGACGTCTCTTATTTGAAAAAAAAAAAGTTCATGCCCTGCGTTGATTTCTCTCAGAGCACAAGGGTCTATTTCTTTTTGTATTTGGGACAGCCGGGTTTTCCTGGTGGTCATGAACTGTCAAAATGTACCAAAGAAGGTATTACCCTTAAGAAGGCGGTCACTCTGAAGTACTGTGTCCAATGGCTCTGTGATGGATAGGTCATCAGTCAGAGGTTTGCGACAGTGCAGTGAGGTTGCTCATGTGGAAGCCTGGCACTTCACCCATCTCTAAATAAGGGATGCAAACCACGAGTTTGGTAGGGCAGGCACCGATTGATTTAATGCGGATTCCCACTCACTCTAGATGAGGATCTAAAACCCTTATTCTCGATGGGGGCCAGGGGATGAATTCTGATCGCTGCAAACACAAGAGATGTTGCAGATATCAGAATTCAAACTTCGCAGTAATCACCACACCCTTGCAATATTTTCCTGACACGTTTCAGCAACCTGGCAAATGTTACCATCTGAAAGAATGTGAGAAAGCTCCAATAGATGTAGAAGTTGGTATAGTAGACATCAGTTCTGAAAGTAATCCCTGTGTTTTGTGCATGAAAGCTCACAATATGAGGTATTTAGATAATAAACATCACTTTCAGATGTATTACAATATACTGATTGTTTTAACTAACCCACACATTACTCCCCACTCAAAACCCATGCCTAACTAGTGGTCCTCTAAGTTGGAGTTCTGTTAACTATATTATCAGTAGGTACAATTGATACAAGTCTAACATAAATTTCCAGTGTACACAGGTTCTCAACAGAATGTTTTATATGGAATTGTAAGCAAGGAAATTGTGTGGCATAACCAGAGCAGGGCAACATATAAATGTTGGTGAGCATCAAAGAGAAAGCATGAATGTGCTTTAGTAAGCTAGTAGTACAAAGACTGAACCATTATGTTGAACTAACTTACAGTTTTACTTTAAAGACAAAATTATCTGAATCTGTGGTACTGGGAAATGGTAAATGAAGAAATTACAGTACTTCAATAGATTTAAGATTATTTTCCTTAACATAGGTAAATTCTCCCTTCAGTTTTCAGATCACTTTAACATTTAATTTATATTCACAACACTAGTCCATGAAAATGATCTTAAATGATATCCATTGTGCATATATATTATATTAAGCATATCAGTGCAAGCAACAATTTCCATGTTATCAATATCCGTAACAATGTTTTCCAGAATTTATCACACTGTAGTTATAAAGCAAATACCAACAGCAAACATCTAAATAGGTTTAGATCCCCTATTAGCCCTTTATAAGATTAGCAAAAACATTGGTTCCAAAACAGCATTCAGAAATCTAAATTGAAAAACAAAATACAATTTAATTTCTAAAAGAAATGTGAGTAAGACACATTTTGGTACAGGTTAAGAGACAGAGAAGGTTCAGTATGCTATATCTCAGATCTCAGAACTGACTGTGCAATACTTTATGGATTGAGTTAAAATAAATGATCTCTTACTCACAACTGACAGTTTAGTGACATGCCTGAGCATAGGGCTGAAGACAGCAGCAGATGATGTATGGGAAAAAACAAAACAGACATTCAAAATTGTTTACGAGATAAAAAAATATATTAGCATATAAAGAAAACTCCCAGTGAGTTGTTATAGAAAATAGGTTTACAGTCAAAGCAAATTAACTTGTTCCCTATCATGTTTACAAAATTCGAATAGAAATATTTTTTAGGAGCTTATTATAATCTACTGTAGTGCAATACAGTTCAGTAAAAACAGTTACATGCGGATGGAAGTCTTGAGTGGTGCTAAGCGTGGGAGCCAATTTGGGCTCTGGGGCTGACCTACCTAGTGCTCCAAGTGATATTGAGTCCAGTGTCCTTAGATCTGATTCTGCTTGGTTCTTTCCTTTTGACTATATATAAAGGTTTTTGAAAAATTGCTGATGCTTTGCAATTATTAGAAATGTACATGGTCAGCAACGTATTTTGAAGGGTTGTGCTTGGTCATCATCCACACTCTTATGAAGATTGTTATTCAGACCTGGGGTTCCATTCTGGGTCAATGGAATTCAAACAGTTTTTAAATCCTGGAATTGCTGGTACTGGGGCCACCTATAATTCCTGAAGGATGAGGGCTAGACATACTCCCAATTTCGCTATTTGTGGTAATAGCAGGAAGGAAGCCATGTTTCTGTTCTGAGTCCTGTATGTCTTCAATCAGTGTTTTACCTGGGGTTTCAGGTGAAGCACAGCAATTTACAATTCCAATGGAGCCGCTAAATCCTGGTGCATGCCCCACTGGAATTAACAGGCTTGAAGAAAAGTTCTGAATGTCTCCCTAATGAGAATGGTGTCTGTAATGAAGGCATTAAAAAGACAAATTAATACAATCATTTTTAGCTTCAGAAAAGTGCATTTCCTCTACCTTCAAAAAGGAAAAGTCTTGAGGTTTGGAACGTTGCCCATCAATTCATCCGGAAAAGAGAGTGCTACCCAGGTAACAAAGTTCTTAAAAAGATGTTGTTGCTCAGACTTTAGATACCATTTCTTACCCTCCCATGTTCCTGTTCCATGTTTAAGTATGCTAAATATGCTAGACAGAGAGATTAGAGGACTTTGCACTATGGCTTTATAATAATAAACCATAAGGTTGAGAGGTAAAATCCTTCCAAGCTCTCTTTAGGATGGGACAGGTGTCGAAGCGGAACCTACACACTTTTCTTAAATGTTGATTTGTGATATTGCCACCGAAACAACGTGGTCCAGGGCTTCAATTTAGCTGCAATAAGGTCAGCATATTTCCATTTTGAGTACAAGCACGTCTTTTCTTTAATATATCTATGTGATGGAAAATAATCCTGAAAAGGAGAAGGTTTCGATTCTAAAACCTCGTGGTGAGTTTTTGAGTTCCATATTCTTCCAGACACTAAAACCATCATTCAAGGGTCTTCAGGAAAAGTATGACGCTAACTGGGCAGAGGAGGAGGCATATAACTATATCCACATGGTTTCATATGACCCACTTCCAAACTTAAGAAATGTAATACTTCGTACTGAAATGAGAACAATCTCGTGTTACTAGTGCATTAATTATACTTCATTTATGTTACTAGCCTTGCCTCCCGACCGTATAATAGCATTTATGAATTGTAGTTTATTTAACAGGATTTCATTTACAACTACCAGTGTAATGATGCAGTTCCTGCTCTTGCCAAAATATAGGCACCCTTTATTGCAAATGATCTGATGACAGCTTTAGGATGTACTTTATATAAAAAGCTGTATCAAAATACATACACTAAACATTACCATAATCATGTTCATGCCACTAAATTTCCCTTTACAGCTAATTATTCTGTGACGTGATCCCCAGCAGCCTTAATGGAGCCTTTCTGACCGCGATTCAGTTGAGTGCACAAACTACTGCAATATCTTTTCCATGTTACAGAAGCACAAAAAGAGTTAATTGAACTTTAGAGACAAGAACAAAATAAACGTAAAAATGTGCTCCAGGTAGTAATAGAAGTTGTCTTCTTCACAGGTGATAATACATGTCCTGTATCCAGGACCTTCTTAAATTCTTGACTTTTTTTATGCATTAAGAGTATTAACGAAAGTGGCTCCCTCATTGTTACTAAAAAATAAGAGGCCTCCCCACTCTCAAAATTTCAATACTGCCTGCCCTATTCCTTGCCTAGATACCAGTTTTGACTTTACTACAGCCTCACCTCTAGACGTAAAGAACAATTTTGTGTTTATGGTAGCTAATAAAGCTTTGACACAATTCCTGTCAGCAGTGAAACAGTAAGGATATTGTGGCAGATCTATCCCATGATAGGACCCTGACATTTTTGTATTCTTCTTCCTACTTTTTGGCTCTACTACAGACTGGGGTCTTTATATTCACTTTAGCACCACAAACTCATGGTGAATATACTATAGCCTTAGAACCCGCCGTAGCGGGCTCTACCGGCTATTAAAGGCCCGCTCCCGCGTTAAATGCCCGAGCCGAAGGCGAGGGCATTTAACAAGGGAAAGGACCTTTAATAGCCGGTAGAGCCCGCTACGGCGGGTTCTAAGGCTATTAGAACATTCTGCCACTCAGGGCAGAATGTTCTATTAAATAAAACAAATTGCTCACGGAGCCCAAGGGATTAAAATCCCCTTGGGCTCCCTGAGGCTTTGTTCACAGCTGTTGCTGTGAACAAAGCGAACATTGGAATGTTGGCGCTACGGGCTTTTACCAGCCAGTAAAAGCCTGCAGCACTCCATTGTCTTCAATGAACATGGCACCATTCCAATGTTCTAATATAGCCTTAGAACCCTCCGTAGCGGGCTCTACCGGCTATTAAAGGCCCGCTCCCCGCGTTAAATGCCTGAGCCGAAGGCGAGGGCATTTAACAAGGGAGAGGGACTTTAATAGCCGGTAGAGCCCGCTACGGCGGTTTCTAAGGCTATTAGAACATTCTGCCACTCAGGGCAGAATGTTCTATTAAAAAAAAAAAAATTTCACGGAGCACGAGGGGATTAAAATCCCCTCGGGCTCCGTGAGGCTTTGTTCACAGCTGTTGCTGTGAACAAAGCGAACATTGGAATGTTGACGCTGCGGGCTTTTACCGGCCAGTAAAAGCCCGCAGCACTCCATTGTTTTCAATGGAGCCCCCAGCATTCCAATGTTCTAATAACCCTTTGGGTGCAAATCATGCTAGTTCCAGGAGTTATTACTAATACAGTTCAAGCCAAATGAGACACTCATAAGATGATCATATTTAGGCATGGCTTGAGAGAGAGCCATAGGTGTCTTGTACAAGCCTTTACTACGTTTACTGAGAGAGGGGTAAACATTTAGCCCATCTCAGACATTCATTGTTGTGTCATACACACATTGATCATCACACATTTTACAATCATGAATTGATTTTTATTGTCAGTCTTGACATACCATTTTTCTGATTTACTGGGATACAGCAGTTCAATTAAAACTGTAGCTGTAAGATTTTGCAGAGTCGGGAGAATATTATCCTTTTGCTCATTATACGGAAGGACTCTGAAGTAAACCACAGCAAGCGCCACTATCCGATGTTGCATGTCCAAAGAATGGGGGCGACCTAGAGGTAGGACAATGGTGTAGTTTTCTGCTGTCCTCTGACCTTACGATCTCAGCTACGTTATTTTAGTTCATCTGCATTTCAGGGGCAGACGGCTTTACACAGTTATATAGCACGATGTGGCTCCAGACTTAGCTAACTCGGTCAAGGCAGACTACGGCAAGTACAGGGCTCTCACAAACATGTGCATACGCTTCACTCTGAGGCAATGTCTGCTCAGGAGCTGAATGCTTAACATGCCAATATATTACCCAACATGAAACAAACTATGGTAGCCACAGACATAAACAACAAATTGATAGCTGCCATGGACATAAAACAACCATGACAACTGGCTCAAACATAGATAAGGGGTTCAAAGCACAGAGGTATAAGGTTGGATATAACAATGGATGTTTTTTAATGGATATGTATGTTAGAGTTCTCTATTTGCTACATGTCAATCTTGGAGTAGCTCTTGCAGTCTTACATTTTACTTTTAAATTCTGGAGCTTGTAGATTTGTTTTTTTCAGATTAGACATTTGTTAGACGTGGGGTCCTTGGTGTGGTTTCCCTCTGTCTCTTTGCCTCTGCCTCCTATATTGTTGACTTTGTGCTGGATTTCCTGTGGAAATTGTGATTATGATTGGTAATCCATGTTTGGCATATCTGATTTACTAGTAATTCCCTAGTATAGTGCACCATGTGTGCCCAGGGCCTGTTACTCAAATGCTACTACTGGACCTGCAGCACTGATTGTGCCACCCACATGAGTAGCCATGTAAACATGTCTCAGACCTGCCATCGCAGTGTCTGTGTGTGCAGTTTTGAATGGCCATGTCAACTTGGCAATAGTACCCACTTGCCAGGCCGAAATTTTTCCTTTCAGTGCATGTAAGGCACCCCTAAGGTAGGCCCAATATAGCTCCAGGGGCATGGTGCAGTTAATTTAAAAGGTAGGACATGTACTGGTCTGTTTTACATGTCCCGATAGTGAACTACTGCCAATTCGTTTTTCACTATTGCAAGGCCTATCCCCCCCGGAGGTTAACATGGTGATTGCCTTGGAATATCTTCTAAGTGTAATTTCCCATTGGGATCAGATAGAGATATGGAGTTTGGGGTCTCTGAACTCACAATTCAAAAATACATCTTTTAGTGACAGTGGTTTTTAAATTGCATGTTTGAAAATTCCACTTTTAGAAAGTGGGCATTTTCTTGCTTAACCATTCTGTGTCTCTGCCTTGCTGTGGAATACACGTCTGGGTCAGGATGATAGTTGGGCTTGTTGTGAATTCAATCCAGACAGTCACATAAAGGGAGCTGAGATGTGCCCTGCATATCCTGAAGGGTCTTCCTGGGCTAGACTGTTTGGAGAAGCTGATACTTGCACCTGAATAGGGCTGTGCCTGTCCTTACACAATTCAGTCTCCAACCCACTAGAGTGTATCTGGGACCAGAGCAGGAAAGGAAGGGTTATGTGCACTGCAAAGACTTTCCTTTGAAGTTTGCCTACTTCAAAGCCAGAAATGAGTAGAAGTATTGGACGTAAACCCTAGACTTTTAGAAAACTTCTGTATCAAGAGGAGAGTCTGCCAAGGAGAAGAGATGAAGAGTTGTAAGGAAGAGTATTGCCCTTTTGCTGTGTGTGCTTTGCTGGGTTGGCATGCAGTTGCTGCTTCTGCTTTCTATCATGCTTGTGAAGTTTCACCAAGGGCTGGGACTGAGTTTGCCTCCTTTTAAAAAGTTTCAGGGACATCAAAGACTTCACCTGCCAGCCCCTGGGCTCTCTTGCTGAGGACCCTGACTTGCTAAAAGGTTCCCACTCCAGTTCCTGGGCTCTTGGGAGTGAAGTCTGGCATAAAACAAGAAGAACCAGGCACACTGGCTCCGGTCAACTCCAGAACAGGTGCCGCTGCCTAACTCTGTGCTGCTGCTTGCACCTGAAGCAATGGTCACTGCTGAAATATGATGACTGCGACCGACACTGTAGGCCTAATGCCACCACAGCACTTCTGAAGTCCTGCAACACCATGAGTCCCAAGTGCTGTGTCACCGACGTCCATGGAAACCCCACTCTGCCATGGCACCTGTGGCCCCATGGTGTGACCGCGACATCACCTCATTGTGTCTTAACCCGCTGGACTCATTGACCCCACTCGATTGTAAGGAACTGATGCCTCACCACCGCCTCACCTCTGTTGCCTCTGTAATGAACCAATACCTCACCTCCCCTGCTTAGCAGTAAGTAACTGACACCTCACCTCCTGTGCAGCTGTACAAAAACAATGCCACACCGGCTCCAGCGATGCCTCACCTCTTCAAGTTCGTGTCATGTCTTTGACTCTGCCTCAGATCTCTAAGATACTGTACCTGGGATCCATGCAACTCTGTGACAGGTGCCCCACTCCCTCACGAGTGCTGTCTTACTGTTTGAAATGACCCCATCAAAACACTGTGATAGCACCAGTTGGAACTAGAGTGTTTCTAAGTGCTTTATTATGATTTAATCTTTTAAAATACATATATTTGCTTGTGTATGTTGGATTTTTGTCATTTTGGTCTTGTTTTACTTAGCTAAATATTGGGTATGTTTCTAACTTGACGTGGTGTCCATTTGTAATGTTTTCACTGTGTTACTGTGTGTGGATATAAATACTTAAGACATTGCCTCTGAGATATGCCTGACTTGTGCCAAGCTACCAAGGGGTAAGCAGGAGTTATCATAGGAGTGTGACTCCCTTATCCTGACCAGAGTTAGGGTCCCTACTTGGACAGGGTGTAAATTGACTGCCAACTAGAGACCACATTTCTAACAACATTCATAACTGCAAGCAACAGAACACTCGTACATGATGATCGACTTATTTTTAACATCATGCAACTTAAGGCAAATACAATATTTGGTACTTAATTGAGTTTGAACAGTTAGATGGATCTTTTTAACAAAGAAGTAAAACAATATAAATAATAATGCATAGGGACCCATTTTCAGAGCTGCCATATGGATCCAGGTCCTGTATATCACATTTGCCTAGTATTCCTCTTTAGACTAAAGCACATACAGGTAACACTAAAATCAAAACTACAGCCTAAAAGGCAAAATGACAGGGACTAAAAAGCCAAACATGCCACTATTTGTGACACACAGTATGGGACGTCATGGCAGCTGTCTCTTTCATTCCTTTTCCAGTACACCATCAGCATGTTTGACATATCTAAAATCTTGATAAAAAATGTTCAACACTTTAACGAATGCAGCAACTCATGCAATAACATCTTCTATTCGTAATATGTATAATCTGTATTATGCTCGTTTAAAACTCTGATTAATGCTATGTTTACGGGTACTTGGATTTTTTCATTTTCTTTTCTAGCTTCTTTGTACTTTATAATGATTATAACATTTATAAGGGCTTCATTTTTCTGAAGCATCTTTACTCTGAGACTTGACAAGGGTTATTTAATTTTGGAATTTAATTTTGGCCATATTTGGTGCTTACCTGGTAAATGATCTTGGTCCTGAGGATAGCTTACTGCTGTCATTCAGCTGAACTGAAATGTTACCTATTGCCTTGGTATTTGACCACAATTGGAGCATTGTATTGTTTTGATCACAGTTGTCTATCTCCTTTATCGGTCAGTCAAGTGTCTATATGTATATTCAGTTTGAATTATATTGTTACTTAATTGTCACAATGTTTATGTATTGTCTGACACTTTTAAACCACTTTTTAAAAAGCTCCCTATATGTCAGAATTTAAACTGATGTAGTAATATGTAAAGATATTCTATCTCTAAGTATGTAACCTTCTGTATTGAAAATATCAAAATTTTCACACTCTCAGTAGCATGTTTATGTTGGGAATCTTCTGATACTGTGATCCTTCTTACATGTAGAGTAAGATCCCTCCAGCCAAAAATGTTTTACAAATTGAATTTAATAAGTAGAAAGAGATTAATTGTGGAATTGTTGTATAGTTAATCTTATGCATACAAGCGCAGGTTTCCAATTAAGATGATGTTTAGCACTTTATTTTGATAAGTCATGAGAGCGGAGCACTGCTGGAAATGGAGAAACAGGAAGACTAGTCAGAACCATGGCCTATAATCCCACACAAGTCATTTAAAGATATATTATGTTTATTTTTGTAAAAAATAAAGACCCATCAAAATTGGGATATTTAAACTTAAAAAAAATTCACCAGGTCTCTGAACCCAAAAATCACATTGAAATCTTGGGCCTGAGTCACAAAGGTAAAATTACACGTTTGTGTTTGTTTACAATTTTGTGAAATTCACAAAGGCATTTTATGAGTAGTAGCTTTACGACTGTGGAGTCTCTGCGGAGTCTCTGCACTAGCGCAGGACACTACACACATAAACAGATAGGCAGTCATAAAGAAATGCTACTCATAAAATTGCTTTGTGAATTGCAAAAAATCATAAACGTACATCAAAGTAAAAGTTTATCTTTGTGAATGAAACCCATTGTGAATCTTGGTTTAGAGGTTGAACTTTACCCATATCAATTTTCTGGGATACAGGCATTTTTTATGACTATAATCACATCCAATGCCTCTTTGTCTGCTCTGATCCAACAAAGCAGTCATGATGTACTATCTCTAAATATGTTTGGATTGAAGGGAACAGAAGAGCCAGAATCAATTGCAGACATTCCTGTTAGCTTAACAGCTGTGTTTCCTCATCCTGTACCAAGCTCTATAATGGAGAATTAATTTTTTTTTTGCTTGGTCCTGGATGTTTGGTAATCAGCTTAAA
This sequence comes from Pleurodeles waltl, assembly GCF_031143425.1. NCBI lineage: Eukaryota > Metazoa > Chordata > Amphibia > Caudata > Salamandridae > Pleurodeles > Pleurodeles waltl. The sequence continues at coordinate 789,288,250 of NC_090437.1, read as the reverse complement.
AAAACCTGAACCCTGGACACTGACCAAAGTCCTGAATCCACCTGGACACAGAAAAACAAATGAAAGTCCTGTCATTCAGTTGAAGTGTGAGCATGCATATATGACATAATTTCAGAACACACACCAAAGTAAATAAGCCCTACAGGCTCAAGCTGCTGTGGATAATTTTGATGTGGCAAGGTGCACTTTTATGAAAAGGCTACTTTAGTATTTGGAAGCGGTTAAAGGATTTTTGTATCACAAGGAATTTGTTTATTCTTTTATTGGCAGTTGTAGCGAAATGGATTAAGGGACCATAATTCCTCTAAAGTTTATTTTTCCATAGTTTTCTGTAGTCTGCTTTTCTTAAAATGCGTTTAGGAGATAAACAATAATTCCTTTTAAAAATGGGTTAGAACTTCCATTTGAGATGTCTGTCCCTGAACACTCTCAAACACTTTCTTAGAATAAATATCAAAATGAGCTGATACAATAAATTGTAATGGAGCAAGGATTCTTAAATTTCAAATGCCGGCTGTAATCATCATACAAACCCCTCTACTGGTCATATGGACCTTTTTTTGTGGATGTGGAGAGATGTCTAGAAGCAATTATTTACATAAGTATCCACTGATACACAGTGAAGATCATGGAACTCAACAGGAAAAGTCAGAGATTTGAATACATTTTTAAAAAAGATTTCTTAGCAGATTTAGTTACATCAAGTTCATTAATTTGGTAAATATTCAAATTTAAGCATCACAATTTCAGGTTTAAATGATCCAAGAGACAATGGGGGTCATTACGACCCTGGCGGAACAAGTCCGCCAGGGCCGTGGGACGCGGTGGCACCACCGACAGGCCGGCGTTGCCCCGCGGGGCATTCTGACCACGGCGGCTCAGCCGCGGTCAGAGAAGGGAAACCGGCGGTCTCCCGCCGGTTTCCCGCTGCCCCAAAGGAATCCTCCAAGCCGGCGCAGCATGCTGCGCCGGCATGGGGATTCCGACTCCCCCTCCCGCCATCCAGTTCCTGGCGGTTCTCCCGCCGGGAACCGGATGGTGGGAGGGGGAGTCGCGGGGCCCCTGGGGGCCCCTGCCGTGCCCATGCCTATGGCATGGGCACGGCAGGGGCCCCCGTAAGAGGGCCCCTAAAAGTATTTCAGTGTCTGCAAAGCAGACACTGAAATACGCGACGGGTGCAACTGCACCCGTCGCACCTTCCCACTCCGCCGGCTCTATTACGAGCCGGCGTCATCGTGGGAAGGGAGTTTTCCCCTGGGCTGGCGGGCGGTCTTGTGAAGACCGCCCGCCAGCCCAGGGGAAAACTCGGAATACCCTCCGTGGTCTTACGACCGCGGAGCGGTATTTCGGAGGGGGGAAGCCTGGCGGGCGGCCTCCGCCGCCCGCCAGGCTCGGAATGAGGGCCAATGTTTCAGAATAAGGAAATATAGAACATTAACAAGAACTACATAAAGGATACTAAAAATCCAAAAAGTGTGTTTCATCAAGGAAGTCCTTAATATAGATCAAGTAAGCATGGGTTGGTAAAGGGCATTTAGTTAAGGTGTCAGCTTCAGAAAGCTAAATAAAGGTCTGTGATGGGAGAATAAGATTGCTTAGGCATGAGGCCATCACACTCAGGCTGTGGCGGTCAGGAGATATGGTAAGAATCTTCTCAGTTCAAAGTCAGCAAGCATTTCCTCTCACTCACATTGGTTTGCAGCATTACAGCTCATTCTCCTTCTTTGGAGCCAATCATAATATTTTAGACTCTTAAAGGTAAACTCCCCTCTTTCCCAGGCAAACACAATGGTCAATGCATGGCTATGTCATTTAATTAATATTACTGGACAGACTATTGGATACAATCAGCTCCTCATACGAATCGCTCTCACACACTGGGATTTTCTTCTTTCAATGAGAACTTCACTTTCAGTCATCTAATACATAATAATAACCAATTCACTATCTAGTAACAGATGCCTGGGATAAACACAGCATCTGAAATGGACAAACATACCATAATACAAAACAAACAAGAATGAAATGTGCAGGCCTCTCAGCCCTAAAGGTGTTAATGTCGACATTCATGATGGCAATAGAAATGTGGCAAATTTAAGGTGCATATCATGCTAACTTGAATGATGCTCATAATGGCTAAATGCTCCCATCTAATACAAATTATGTGAACAATGCAAGTCACACTTTGCTCATAAGCGTATTAATACTTCGAGTGATACAAATACATTCATCCAAGAGTAAGAATTGGCTAAGGAGTCACTGCTGCACATATTAATTGTAATTGTAGTTACGTAGCACTTACTACCAATGATGAGGCGTTGAAGCACTTTTCGGCAAGTAACATGCTAATCCGGAACCTAAAAGGATTAGTGGTCGCTCAGTATAGGGAAATATGAGTAAAGTAATAGCACTAGTAAAGGGAGGCATATAGGTAGGTAGATATATATATCTTCAAGGTACAAAAATGTGGAGTTACTAATAGTAAATCTGTACTTGCCTATTTGCACTTACCTTCTCAATAATTTGGTTCTCAATATTTTTGACACAATATTCTGCCCACAGGATATTTTTGGTTCCAATATTCTGACAGTGATCTTGTTGAAGCTGAGGGGCAACATTTCCAGTCAGTCTATTGTCTAGTTAAAACATGTTTTTTAAATATCAGGTCTTAGCATATTCACTTTTAATTAACTCTGTCCCTTTTATCTTACAACAGTTGCATAATGATTCCAGCCCTCCTTGCTTACAGCTTGAAATATTCTGTTTTAAAATAAAAATGTACTGAATATCATAGATAGTTTACTTTATGTGTTTCAGTCTGTTAGAGATTGGGTCTCTAGTTGGAAAATGTATGCACCCTGTTTATGTAGGGACCGCAGTCCTGGTCAAGATAAATCAGCTACACAAATAAATTGATCTGTGCTCACCCTTTGGTAGTTTGGCATAGAGCAGGCAGGCTTAACATAGAAGGCAATGTGTAAAGTATTTGTGCAAGACTTAAAAACTGTAAAAAAGTGAAAACACCACTCAAAAAGATACCACACCTGGTTACAAAAATAGAGCTTAATTTAATGACTAAAGTAAGACCTTTAACAACAAAAGTCCAATAAGTAAAAATCGAGATATGAATTTTGGTAAGAATATCTGCAAATATAGGGGGTTATTCCAACTTTGGAGGAGGTGGTAATCCGTCCCAAATGTGACGGATTTACCACCAGCCGTATTACGAGTTCCATAGGATATAATGGACTCGTAATACGGCTGGTGGTATATCCGTCACTTTACCGTCACTTTTGGGACGGATTACCACTTCCTCCAAAGTTGGAATAACCCCCATAGTGTTCATAAACATAAGCCAGGGCTATCTGGTCGTGATTGACTGGGTCAAATCTGAAAATTTTGACTGACCACGATGGAGTGCAGGTTGGATACAGGAATCAAACTTGTCACACTGCACAAGTGCCTCTTGGATGGAGGGTGCATCAATGTCAAAGACCCAATGCGAGGAGCAGAGGAGGTGATGCATCGGCATTGATCCCTTTGGATTTAGGTGAAGCATTGGTTCTGATTGCAGTCATAGATGCATCGTCGGCAAACCCTTTGTGATGAAGGTGATGCGTCATTGTCAAGCCATGCAGCCGGTGATGCAAAGTCCTCGAGCAATGATGCGTCGGCATCAAAGGAGATGCATCGATTCAGACAGGCGCAACATTGGTGATGTGTCAATTTTGCCAGTTGCAGCACTTTATTCCCACTTCTAACATCACAGTGCTGTGGGTGATGATGGGTTGACGTCTTATGTGTCCCTGAGATTTCAGAAGAGCAGGAGGCAAGCCAGCAAGTCCTTTGAGTCACTTTGAATTTAAGTGAGATTCGCCCAGTCCTTTCTCAGAAGGCCAAAGAGCAGCAGGGTAGCACAGCAGAAAAGCAGTTCTTCCAGAGCAGCAGTCCAGAGTGGTAGTCCTTGTAGCAGCACAATAGTACTTCTTCCTGGCAGAGTTCTTCACAGGTCCAAAAGTGTACTGATGTGGTAGGGTCAGCTTTCCAATTTTTACACCCAGTGGTACCTTGAAGTGGGGGTGACTAAAAATAAAAACTTTGACGCGCACAGAGGGCCCCCTTCCAGCCCCTGCTGCAGACACATGACCGGGGGTTAAGCAGACCTTTGTATGGGAGCACAATACTGCCTATTCAGGTGTAGGTGTCAGCTTCTCCCAGTCATCCTGCAGAGGATGACCATCAACATGCAGATGGCCACTCAGTCACATCAAACTTCCCTTTGTGCATGAGGCTGTCAAGAGGGAGTTCAGGAAACCAGCAGTCACACCAGCCCAGATGTGCATTGGAGACCGGCTGCAGGCACACAGGTCTAAGAGCAGGAAAAAGTAAACTTTTTAAAAATGGCATTTTCAAAATTCTAATAGTAAATCTTACTTTACTATTAAAGTGGATTTATCATTACAATTCCATAGGTGATAAACATGACAGCTTTACTACTTCTTAATCAGGAATTACACTTTATTAAAAGTAATAATGAATCTCCAATGTTGTTGAGTGGGGTAGGCCTCACAGTAGTGAAAAATGAACTTGAGAGTTTTTGCACTATCAGGACATTAAAACCTATGTCCTGCCTTTTATTTACATAGCACCCTGCTGTTAGAAATGGGGTCTTTGGTCGACAGTCAGGTTACCCCCTGTTCAAGCAAGGACCCTTACTGTAGTCAGGGTAAAAGAGAATCACCCTCAGCTAACCCTTGCTTACCCCCTTGGTAGCTTGGCAGAGCAGTAGGCTTAACTTCAGAGTACTAGTTGTAAAGTATTTGTACCAACACACACATTAACATAATAAAAACACTACAAAATGACACAACACCAGTTTACAAAAATAGGAAATATTTACCTAAACGAAACAAGACCAAAACGACGACAATCCGACATACACAAGACAAGTTATGAATATTTAAAGATTAAACTCAAAAATAGCGCTTAGAAACACAAAACGCGTAGATGAGATGTTAACACGGCGTCGTGACGGAGTCGTTCCCAACAAGCCGACACCAGTGGCGCCGGACACGGAGTCAGGTAGACCCCCAAGTACAGTACCTTTATTGAAGAGTGAAAACAAGTCGGTGCGCGAAGTCGGGGTTCGCGGCGTCTGTGCAAAATGTTGAATCCGCGCACTTTGAGCGGCGTCGGTCACAACGTGGTGCGGAGACTTCCACGGAGTCGCGGACTTCAGCGGGGGTGCAGTGGCCTCGGGCCTGCGAAAGTCGTCGCATTACAGCGAAGATCACGGAGTCAGGTGCAGACGGCATCACCGGATTCAGAAGCGGCGGTGGTCCGAAGTCGTCCGAAGTCGATTTCCTTGGATTCCCACCAGCTTTCCTTTCAAGGGCCCAGGGACTGGATAGGGCACCACTTGTCAGAGCAGGAGTCTCTCCAGAGACTCCAGGTGCTGGCAGAGAGAAGTCTTTGCTGTCCCTGATACTTCAAACAACAGGAGGCAAGCTCTAAATCAAGCCCTTGGAGATTTCTTCACAAGATAAAAGGCACACAAAGTCCAGTCTTTGCCCTCTTACTCTGGCAGAAGCAGCAACTGCTGGATAGCTCCACAAAGCACAGTCACAGGCAGGGCACCACTTCTCCTCAGCTCTTCTCCAGGCAGAGGTTCCTCTTGTTTCCAGAAGTGTTCTAAAGTCTGTGGTTTTGGGTGCCCTTCTTATACCCAATTTCTCCTTTGAAGTAGGCCTACTTCAAAGTAAAGTCTCTTTTGAATGTTAAATCCTGCCCTTCCCAGGCCCGGCCCCAGACACTCACCAGGGGGTCGGAGACGGCATTGTGTGAGGACAGGCACAGCCCTTTCAGGTGTAAGTGACCACTCCTCCCCTCCCTCCTAGCACAGAGGGCTCATCAGGAAATGCCAACTACACCCCAGCTCCTTTTGTGTCACTGTCTAGTATGAGGTGCAATCAGCCCATCTGTCAAACTGACCCAGACAGGGAATCTACAAACAGGCAGAGTCGCAGAAATGGTATAAGCAAGAAAATGCTGACTTTCTAAAAGTGGCATTTTCAAACATACAATTTTAAAATCAACTTTACTAAAAGATGTAGTTTTAAATTGTGAGCTCAGAGACCCCAAACTCCACATGTCCATCTGCTCCCAAAGGGAATCTACACTTTAATCAGATTTAAAGGTAGCCCCCATGTTAAACTATGAGAGGGACAGGCCTTGCAACAGTGAAAAACAAATTTAGCAATATTTCACTGTCAGGACATATAAAACACATTACTATATGTCCTACCTTAACCAGACACTGGATCCTGCCCTTGGGGCTACCTAGGGCCACCTTAGGGGTGCCTTACATGTAAGAAAAGAGAAGGTTTAGGCCTGGCAAGTGGGTACACTTGCCAAGTCGAATTTACAGTTAAAACTGCACACACAGACACTGCAATGGCAGGTCTGAGACATGATTACAGAGCTACTTATGTGGGTGGCACAACCAGTGCTGCAGGCCCACTAGTAGCATTTGATTTACAGGCCCTGGCACCTCTAGTGCACTTTACTAGGGACTTACTAGTAAATCAAATATGCCAATCATGGATAAACCAATTACATACTATTTACACAGAGAGCATATGCACTTTAGCAATGGTTAGCAGTGGTAAAGTGCTCAGATTTCAAAAGCCAACAGCAACAGGTCAGAAAAAATAGGAGGCAGGAGGCAAAAAGACTGGGGATGACCCTGCAAAAAGGGTCATTTCCAACACCTGCCCTGTGGGCTACCTAGGACGTACCTCAGGGGGGACTTATGTGTAATAAAAGGGAAGTCTAGTGCTTGGCAAGCTGTTTTAAGTGCCAAGTCAACATGACAGTCAAACTGCGCACAGAGGGTCTGCAGTGGCAGGCCTGAGGCAGTGTTTAAAGAGCTACCTAAGTGGGTGCCACAATCAGTGCTGCAGCCCAACTAGTAGCATTTAAGTTACAGGCCCTGGACACATGCAGTGCAGTTCACTAGTGACTTCTAAGTAAATTAAAATAGCCATTTGTGGGTACACCAATGTAACCATGTTTTAGGGGAGTGAGTATGTGCACTTTAGTACTCGTCAGCAGTGATAAGTGCCTAAAGTTTTAAGAATAACAAAAACAGGGTCAGAAAAAGAAGAGGAGGGAGGCAAAATGTTTTGGGATGAACCTGCAGAAAGAGCCAGCTCCAACACAGTCCTAAACAGATTTTCCCAGTTTCAGTATTTTTGCATCTGACAGGAATATGAAAGAAGAATAGCACACGTTAGTAATGGTTTGGAGAAATATATTCTTTATTTTCCATCACTTGTTTAAAACAAAATAGACCCCAAAAGAGAGAATACTGGTAATGGGCAACCTAAATAGGAAGTCACTTTCTTTTCCATGGTCCCAAGTACTAGGAATAATTTGTTTACAGCACAACAAATTGAAGAAGTGAGGAGTCTGTTTTAGGCTGGACCATTCCTTCTTTGAAAAATACAGAGCTGTTGTGAAATTAACTAATATGCAAATTATACTTTTGAGTAGCATTCTACCACTCCCACAAGTAAGCCATTGAAATGACTTTTCTGGGCTTGTGGAATGCCCCAACAGGATTATTTAAACACCTGGTTCATTGTAGCACCCAAGGAAGAATCTCAAAAACTTTATGGGACACAGATTTGAGTATCTAGATTCTACATGAACCTTAATAAATATGAACACATTTTCATGGATTTAAAATGACTAAATTGGAACCAAGGATGGCAAAGAATGCACTTTAAAACTCATAGAACCACTTACCTGGATGAAATAGCTGTCTACAATGGTACCAGGGAGGACCTCCTTCACCTCCAGGAGGTACTTCAGAGTCACAGGCAGTACTAACTATCAAGACCACTAAGTGCCAGATAGAGCAGGGTCCTATTGGGTACTTAGGACAATTCATGGGTGCGGAAAAGATGCAGCCCCTCTTGACCAAAATAGACTAATCTTGCCAAAAAAAACAAACAGAAGCAAGGGCCCTCCTGAGTCTTGCTGGATATTGTATGAGGTTTGTTAAGGGAAATGGCACCATTGTAGCCCTCTTAGCTGAACTGACGTCTAAGAAACAGCCCAAAAAGACCATGCTTAGAGCCCTTATATTCAAGGGCTTTGATGTCATAAGACATTTATTGTACAGACTGATGACAATGGACATGGCATAAAGGCTGTGTTACCACAGTTCAGTGAGGAGGGCCTGGAACAAACTGTAACGTTCAAAAGTAGGAGGTTACTTACCATGGAACAGAGGTGGAGTGCTATTGTGAGAGGATGCTAAGCTGTTTATGGGCAATGGGGAAGCTGAGCCCTTTCCTGTTTGGGACTCACTTCAGAGTTCAGGCAGATCACAGAACCCTCAGATGGCTCATGCAAATGAAGGGTGAGAATCCTAAACTTCTGAGGTGATCCATCTCCCTGCAGGGAATGAACTATACAGTGGAACATTGTCCTCAGTCAGATCTCGCCAATGCTGAAGGTCTATCCAGGTGCTTTCATTTTAGTGATGCTATCTCCCAGGAGGTTGGGTCACTCTCAGATGGGGCGGTGGGGGCATGCTTTAGGCTTGTCAGCCTTAGGGTGGTCTTTTCCCAAATATTTTACCTTCACCCCTCCTATTTTTCTGAATTTGTTTTTGTTGGCCTTAAGACTATGTACAATTTCCCACTGCTAACCAGTTTGATAGTGATTGTGCTCACTCTTTAAAATATTGTGAACTTAGCTGACACCTGATTGGTATATTTCATTTACTCATAAGCCCATAGTAAAGTGGTATTCCATATACCTAGGGCTGGAAAATTAAATGCTACTAGGACGTATAGTGCCACATGTTTTAAGGAGCCAAAGCTCCTTAAAACATGTTATAGGCCTACCATTTCTGCATGTATGAACTCTTAAACTGCCAATTTGACTTGGCAAAATAACCCCATTCTCAGGCCTAAAAGCTCCCATTTAATACATATAGGTCTCTCCTAAAGTAGGCCCTAGACAGCCCATAGGGTAGAGTGCATTGTAATTAAAAGTTGGACATGTCGTTTTAAGTTTTACATGACCCGGTATTGAATAATTCACACATTCATTTTTCATTACCATGAGGTGTACCTATCCCATAGGATAACATTGTATTACCATGTTAAATTTAATAAGTGCTAACGTTTGATTGAAAGAGGTAAAAAAGTCATGTTTGGTGTCTGAGAAATTGTAATTTAAAATCATCTTTAATGGTAAAGTGAAGCAGAGAGGCAGGAATTTCCAGGCAGTTCATTTCAAGAGATGCCTCCAGAACCTTCACTCACTTCAATGTAGCCTTCAGATATGAAAGTAAAACCCTCAGACCCACTCTTCAGATCACTTATGGACCTGTGGAAGGCATAGAGAAGAAACTGCTCTGCTGCAAGGATTGTCCTGCTGCTCTGCCGCCCTTCCTGCAGGAGAGACTGCTCTGCTGTACCTGCTACCTGAGGAAGAAGGAGGGGATCTGCACCATGGTCCAGGACTATTAGAGTAACTCCTAGGGTTAGTTGGCTATCCTTCTGTTATTAGGACACAATAAGCTCCAACATCTTGAACCCTTCTGGATTGTGAGTCCTAACTCCGATGGGTGCCTCCCTAGTCATGAACCCTTGGAAGTGGGGATAAAGGTGCTCTGCCAGCCCAGATGTGGTACCCATCAGAACAGACCCAGCAAATTGAACCCTGATGCAGCCCCTGCAGGTCCTCAGGGGAACTGATGCAGCACAACACACCTCAACGTAGGATCCGGCATTGCTCCTCGGAGCCGCCAATGCACGCGCGTAACACACCCATCAAGAACATAAGGTACAATTCTCTGTGATCCTATTTGGTCCCAGAATTTGGCCCATGCTCCATCAGAGTTTGCCTCAACTTGTGATACTGTCCAGGTTTGGGGGAACCAGATAACCACAGTTGGTGCTTCAAAATTTTAAGTACCTTTTTTTTACAATTGTATATCTCCAGCTCTACCAAACGATTTTTTGTCTTTTTGGTATCAAACAATTTATTAAACTTTACTTGATTTTTCTAAGTTCATGTGAAAAAGTTCTTGTGTTGTATTTTCACTTTACTATTGTTTGTGCACTACAGAAATAGTTTACACATTTCTTGTAAGGCAAGCCTGACTGTTTTTGTGCCAAGCTACACGAGGGTTAAGCAAAGATTAATTTAGTGACTTTTGGATGGTACACCCTGACAATGATTGTGGCTGTTACTTGAGTGGGGTTTCACCCCTCAACCAACAACACAATTTCCTATAAGTATATTATGAAATACAATAAAGCTATGAATACATTGTTGGCCACAATATGTTGTCAGCTAAGTAATATCCAGGTAAATACAAGGAAAAGTCAGGTTTGGGTAATTAGAGTACATCTTAACTCTCAAAAAAGTGGACATAGAAATAATTACATGCCAATTGTTTTCAATTATTAGGCAATTCTTTTGCATGATATCTTTATAAAATATTAAATCGTTTGCCACAGGCCTTGCTCTTTCATGCATTACATCACTGCAACTGATAGCTAAAAACTGTGGAAAATTTGTCTTACCACTGTACCGCATAAAGTGATTATTACAGGTATTCATTTAGGACAAAGAACTGGATCACAATTTTTTTTTACTGGATCTTCTTTGTCTTTTGTGGTAAGTGAGAAGTAATTGGTGCAAGCATCTTTCACTTCTGTATTATGGAATCAGGGTTCTAACAAGTGTGTGCCTATGTTGTGGTGGTAATGTGCTGTTTTGTTGTGTGCTTTTCTGCTGCATTAATACAATGTGATGTTGCTGTGTTTTACAGTGGTTGCATTGTGCACATGAATTTATAGTTTTGTTGTATTTTGCCATGTTATGTTTTGAATTGTGGTGTATTTTGTATTGTATAAGGCCAAAACAGCAAAAGTCACCAAAGTTAGTGTAAAAAGTAACCATTTCCCATGGTCTAAGGTGATAAAATAGCACTGCTTCAGCTCTTCAACTATTTCAGATAGAGGTCCTTCCAAAACTGTGTTAGAAACCTGCTTTAAATGAGCACTTTGAGGCCCATATCACATAAAATGTGCACTCTAAGGCCCTAATTTATACTTTTTGCTGTAAAACTGTACTAACGTAGTTTTGCGGCAAAAAGTTTAGCACAGACTCACGTCATTTAAAAACGCCAGTCGAGGGATTTATTTATTGAATGACTCAAGCCGTCGCTAAACCTGAGCTAGCGTCTTAGTAGAAGACGCTAGCCGAGTCGGGGTGCCGGTAGGGAAGTAGGGGGTTGTGCGTCAAAAAATGATGCTAGCCTGGATAGAGCCATCAAAAATGCCTCAAACCAGACTAGCGCCATGTCCTGGTGCACAACATCCAAAAACATGACTCCAGTCTTAGGGAAGACAGGAGTCGTGCCTACCACCCCAATGGCCAACAGAGGGGACAAGTGTTCCCTGGGCATGGCTATTGCACCCTGTGCCATGCAAGGGGCACCAAGTCAGGGTCCCCAATGGCACTTTAAAAAAAGTTTTTTTAATACTTATCCTTACTTTTCCTATTTACCTGGGATGAGGTTCCCCCATCCCCTGGTATCTCTCTGGTGTGGTTGGGGGTGATCCTGGGGCTTGGGGAGGGCACCTATGGACCCATTCCACTGTGTTTTACCATGGAAATGGGTCCACAGGTCCCCTAAAGCCTGGTCTGACTCAGGCATTAAATAAAGGTGCAAAGCATGCTCATTTGGCCCCTCCTCCCACCCGTGCATCATTTTAGTACAGGGGGATAAATATGAGGCCATGGTGTTAGCACCACTTTTTTAGATGGGAATGCCTACCTTGCATCTCATTGACGCAAGGTAGCTTCATGCATCAAAAAAATTGTGCTAACTCCTATATTTTGATGCTAGATGGGTCTAGAGTCAAAATATAAATATGGAGGTAAGTCTGCGCTGAATTTGCTTAAAACAATGATGCAAATTTGGCACAAACAGAGTATAAATATGCCCCTAGGTGCTAATTTTAGACAGAGGCCCTTATTACGAGTCTGGCGGTCATGGCGGTGAAGAACACCGTATTACGAGTTGTGGGTTTGGCTACAACTCCACCTGGCCTGCTGATGCGATCGCACTGCTGTGGCCTGCGGTGACCTCCTCCAATCCGGCAGCAGGCCTCAGGCCGCCATCTGGATTATGAGGTTGCAAATTACCAGGCTATCCGTGGTGGTCACCCCTCCATGAAAACCCTGAAACCCTGGCGGTCACGCACCCACACATACACACATGTCCCCACACATGCACACATCCCCCCCACCCATCCACACACTCATGAACCCCCACTTCATGCACGCATGCATTCACATACACACACATTCAGCACACGCCGACATCCACTCAGACACCCCCACTCACTCACATGCATCCACTCAGACACCCCCATACATGCGAACATACACTCTCATTCACATTCATTCGCATACATGCATGCATTCACCACCACCCCCTCCACAGACACGCACACATGCACCCAAACACACAGATCCACTCCACCCCTCATCTTCCGGATGTGCACTTACCTTCTGAGTCGAAAAGGTTATCTGGGAGAGGATGGGTCCTGGCGGTTTTCCCTTTCTGCCACCACCATGCCAGCAGGACACCTCTGAGCTGTATTACAGCTCATAATACAACAGGAGCAGTCCTGCTGGCATGGCAGTGCCGGCAAGGGAACAACCTCTGCACCGCCAACCGCCAGAACAAATGATGGCTGCTTTCTGTCTCAATAATGGCAGAGAACAACCACCACTCGTAATATGGCGGTCTGCTGACCACCAGCACTGACGGTCGTCTGGTAGGTGTGGCTTTGGCGGTCATTGAAATTGACCGCCAAAGTCTAAATGAGGGCCAGGGTCTCTGCCCAGTATTGGGCTGACTGTTGGCTTGATGATCAGCACTAATTCACCAACTTAGCAGTAAAGGGTTGCTTTTTACAGGATGTTTTAAGGCATGTGCTGGAAAGCCTGGAAGTGTATTATCTTTTGGTAAACCACAGAAAATAAGACAATAACATAAACAAAATAACAGAAAAACACAATTGAAACATAAGAGGGTGAAACTTAGCAAAACTGTTAAAGCCGGGCACAATACAACAAAGTACAACAAAGTACACAGCAATATCACTGAAATATGGCAGCACCCAATTACAGCAACATAAAAAGCATAAGCACACATCACCACCGTAATGAAATTCCACACAATAAACATGCACAAACATTTTTCTTACCCATTGCCACCTCCAGAAATCTGAGTTCATTAAAAAGTAGAAAAGGGTATTTGGACTAAGCACTGCCTTATGTGCCCACCAAAAAATAAAAAAGTGTAATTCAAAAATATTTTGTGATCCAGCTCTTAGAACTTTGAACACTGGCAGGCTGGCCTGATAGCACAAGCGCAAAAGTATTTCAAACTATTAATCCGTACTGGTTTTCAACAGGACAGTCCCATCTCTTAATCCAATTTAGGAAAGAGTGGGAGAAAAATGTCTTTAAAGAAGAATATGTCACAGCACAGTAACAGACTGTAGTGCCCTGCTGGACACATTCTAGTGTTTTACCAGCCACTCGGCTGAGGGCTGGCCTTACATACATACCCCACACCCACCCAACACAGGCGTCACCAGTCAGGTGACCCTGCCAATAAAAAAAGGGCCGGGCGCACATGCCCGTGGCCAGTTTGCAGAACTCTACCACTGTGTCTGTGTCACTCATTTCTATAGTATGTGGGCCAAGGGCCCACGAGATTACACAGACCACTTCCTCCCTCAGAACATAGTTACCTCTCATATAACTCGACTTTGATCCTGTACAGATCGCAACTACCTTTCAATAAGGTGTGCTCTATGTACAATTACTACTTACAGACATACACAATTCGGAAAACATTTGTATTGCAGCTAAGCAACGGTGAAATGTTAGTTGATTTTTTATTCTGGGACAATACACTGTAGCATAGGGGCAGCGGTTGTTTTTGTGTTTTGTTTTTGTAATTCCTAAACATTTAATACTTTGTACCCAGGTTATTATTGTGATGCACAATTGATATGTAGCTGTTGAGGACACTAATTCAGTTTTGCACATGGAAGGTCAATTTACAGATTAGAAGCATTTCTCCTTTACAGTGATCAGCTATTGCAGTATGTCATTTTCAGCTCGTGAAAATCTTGTTTTTCAGCTAATCAAACTGTGCACACGTAATTTTGCCCTGGTTGGCCAGCGCAATTCAAAAAATTGCCCAGGCTCTAACGCAAAATTACTCCTTTTTGCGTGTAATGAATGTAATCTGGTTTGAGGTCTAACTCGGTTGTGATTATTGTTATGGATTTTTTTACCCGTTAATACCCTTCAGCGACAACTTGAAAAACAGCCTGCATCGGTACTGCTTCAACCAAGCAAAAAAAAAAAAAACATAAAGTTCTCTAATTAAGTTAAAGATAAGACAAATAATATTAACTAACATACTGCGCAAAACAGGAATCACTCTACATAAAATCCTAGCCGAAGGGCTATCGTTTGTCACACAGTAACGTTACATATTCATATGTACGTGTTATTTTTGATTAATGGCATTGCATGCTAGGTGCATTTTTCTCATTTTAATAGACTTTCATTTTTAAACAATGTTAATATAAAGCCAAGACTCTCAAAGAAACTCTCAGCACTTTGAAATTGAATAAAACAATGTTTGAAGGCAAACATTTCTGTCTAATTAACATGTTTAGAGGAAGTTGCATTCAACAACTTTCAAATCCTTTCTAAACTTTGGGATGGAGCGCTCTTGGGGGACGAATAATATCACTTTTAATGCGAGCACTTCGCAGGAAAAATGATCTAGAGTACTCTTGAAAAAGAAAGAGTGTTTTGATAATTCGGTCTATATACTTAGAGAAATAGTCTCGTGATATAGTAATTTAAAAAAATTATTGATAATTTAGAAGCATATTATTGTGTTAAACACTTCCACTGTCTTTCATATGGTATAGCACCACTACTAAGAATACAGAGTTATTTAGGCCTCTTATTCGATAACTATGAAATCCAGCAACTAGCAGCAAGTGCAGGATTAGGCAATGTTATATTTGACACACATTACGGTACTAGTTATATATTCCACTAAACATTCATTTCAAGGAATCAACATGCAACAAAAGATCTGCAGCAGCCATCAATGAGAAAGACTACTGAAGAAATTAATTTTCCCAAAGAAACAGCTATACTAACTCCCATAATGCATTAATGAACTCTACATCATGTGTTATAGAATCTTCTGTGGAGGGTTTATGAAGTACAGTCAAGCTTATTGAGGTGGGCTACACAAGAGAGAGCCAGGACTGACTAGTATATCATAGCTCATAATTCCAAAGCTTCATTTAAGACTAATACTTAGTACTCTGTAGAGACATGACAACTGAAGAAAGACAGCGGGCCTAATTAAGAGATTAGTTGTTATTTATTGCACATGATACATAACCATACCATCTGTGCATTTTTTATTGTGTGTAACAAATAACACCTACTACAAGGGATGTAGTCTAACCTTTAGTAGAGCCTTTGTATCACAAAGTTCATCAGAATATGACAGTTTGTGTTTTATGTTAATTGTAGTTTAACTAGAAAGCTACACTGACACGCATTTTAAATGTGCATTTGATTGTATTTCAGAGTTGGTCTTAGATGGCATTTGAATTAAGTCACATGTTAGACGGATAAAATTGTTGGTATAGTGTAATTTAGACTCTAACAGTGCACATGGAACTGATAGTGAATTTCTAATGATTAATGAGTTTAAAAATAAGTACAAAAATAAGAGGAATGCAATTCTCTGTTGCACCAAATGAAATGTAATAACAGAGCTTTTTGTGTGAAATTAAATGTATAATTCATATTAATGAAATACCATTAATGCTGAATTTATACGTTTGCATATTACTGGTTTTACCAAAACATATTAAATAAATAAATGCATTATTCTGATTCCCTTGGGATATCAGACGTGAGGCCTGTTGAAGCTTGTAATTGGTGACCATTCTAGAAATGCTGATTAATTTCCTAACTTGAACTTTCTTTTAGGTTATTTTCTCATGAGAAGCTTAGCTAGTTGATAATAGACTCTATTCTTTAAGTATAGAGAGAATGTAGTGTAGTGTCCTCAACAAAAAACTGTGAAACATGGACTGATATCGTATACAATTGTTTCAAACTTGCATGGAGTCACACAGATGAAAGATGTTCCCATGACAGACCTGGGAAAGAATTGGACCGTTTTAACTTAGAGTCTAGTGATCGATTGCTATTGGATGATGCCCCATAAACGTGGGATGAACTGATGTTTTTGGCGAATCAGAAAGCTTTGTGAATTCTAACATATTGATGGACATTTGAAATTTGAGCTGTCCCCGACAGATCCTTGCATCCCTGCTTTTCCTAGCAGCTTACAGAGAGCCCCTGATGCATGTAGATGTCTTGCTGATTCTGATGCTTTGCTGATGAAGATTCCCTAAATGTGGTATCCTTGGAGATGTATCTTCCCCTCCAACCATTTTCCTTTGAAATGTCTTTTTCGATTTAGAAATCCTTTATTTTCCCCTTCATAAGGCTCTCAACCGAGCTCCTGATATGTTGACACTTCCCCTTTTTGTCTTATCTTTTGTTTAACTTGGTTAGTGAGTTGCAGTCCGAGATTATCTTTTTCCAAATTATTTCTGGCCTTTTTATACTCTTTGCATTTTGTCCACATGTGTTTTTTCTCCCACATATGTATTTCCATGATTTGGTTAGCTGTAGGCTTGACCTGTGCCTGGCCAAAGATTATTGACTCTGCTGATCTGATCTGCTGACTGATGATTGCTAACTCTGAGCAACACATCATTTCTGCAGCTCAGATATTCTTATTGATGCTATGCATTCTTGTTCTTGAATGCTTAGTTTTATTAATGTTAGTTTGCCTAAATATATCTTGATGCCTAGGGCAACCCTTGGTGATTAAGTATTTTTATAACTTGGTTTTGCACATTGTCTACATGATTTTGAACTTGTGTTTGTAATAAAACATTTTAGATTTATTTCCTGATTGGAGTTTTCGTTCCATGGCCGCATTAGTCATGGTGGTGTTTGTTGGAAGATGTGTCTCTAATTGGCAGTGGTTTACACCCTTTCCAAGTGGGGTCCCTCACTGTAATCAGGGTAAGGGAGCCACACAGCTAAGATAACACCTTCTCACCCCTTTGGTAGCTTGACATGAGCAGTCAAGCTTATCTTAGTGGCAATTTGTAGAGCATGTGTATGCACATACAGTAACACAGTGAAAACACCACAAAAGTACTCCATGCCAGCTTAGAACAATAGCCAATATTTATCTGAGTAAAACAAGACCAACACAAAAAACATCCTACATACACAACTACACCACATTGGGGTGGATTCAGACAGTGGTGCCAGTTTTGAAGATGCTCTGGAATCAATGTTCTTGGTTTATTCTTGTTTGCACCAGAGCTCCTTTCCAAGGGCCCGGGAACTGGATATGGCACTGTTTGGCAAGTCAGGACTCTCAGCAAGAAAGCCTAGGTACTGACAGGTGAAATCTTTGATGGCCCTGAGACGTCTAAAAAGGAGGCAAGCTTATTTCAAGCACTTGGAGAACCTTGGAAAGCAGGATTTATGAACCAAAATCCAGTCCTTTCACTTCCAGGCCAGCATAGCAAAGCAACAGGCAGAGTGTCAGTCCCTCCTACAGTATCCAGCTCTTCTTCCTGGCAAAATGTACTCAGTCCACAAGTGGTCTAACTTTGTGGTGTCAGAGGTCTAGAACTTATAACCACTTATGTCTCTGAATTAGGCAAACTTCAAACTTCAAAGAAAAGTCTCTGTAGTGCAGAAGACACTGGCCTTCCCTGCCCGGGCCCCAGAAACACTCCAGGGGGTTGGATACTGCTTTGTGTAAGGATAGGTACAGCCCTATTCAACTGAAAGTGTCAGCTCCTCCCACCACTGTAACTCAGGAAGACCCATCATCCTGGTGACGGGCCATTAGGACATGCAGGCATACCTCAGCTTCTTTTGTGTGACTGTCTAGAGTGAACACACAAACACTCCAACTGCCTTCCTGACCCAGATGTATCTTTAGCAGACAGGTAGAAAAACAGAATGGTTAAGCGAGAAAATGCCCACTTTCTAAAAGTGGCATTTTCAAACTACTATTCAAAAACCAACTTCACCAAAAGCTGTATTTTTAAATTATGAGTTCAGAGACCCCAAATCTATATCTCTATTTGCTCTTAATGGGATATTATACTTAAAAGATTTTTAAAGGCAATCACCATGTTACTCCATGGGAGAGATAGGCCTTGCAATAGTGAAAAACTAATTTAGCAGTATTTCACTATCAGAAAATGTAAAACACACTGTTACATGTCCTACCTTTTAAACACTTTGCACCCTGTTCATGGGGCTACCTTGGGTCTGCTTTAGGGGTGACATACATGTAGTAAAAGGGAAGGTTTGGGCCTTGTAAGTGGGTGCACTTTCCAGGTCAACATGGCAGAGTAAAACTGCACACACGAGCACTGCAATGGCAGGTCTGAGACATGCTTGCCGGGCTACTCATGTGGGGGGCACAATAAGTGCTGCAGACCCACTAGTAGCATTTGATTTACAGGTCCTTGGCACACCTGGTGCACCATACTAGGGACTTACTATTAAATCAAATACCATTCATGGATAAACCAATCACCATTACATTTTGGACAGGGGGCATATGTACATTAGCACATCTAGTAGGTGTAAGGTCCCAGGGTCCCACAGCCAACCAATACAAGTCCGAAAAAATATAGGAGGAAAAGGGCAAAATGTTCAGTAATAACCCTGCAAAAAAGTCCAACATTGTTTAAATCGTTTGGGTTGTATGGAAAGTCTGTTGATGGTTCTACCACACCCCTTACTGGGTCCAAAGGTTCATCCACCTCGAAGAGCATTGGCTCCTGTGAAGGATGAAAGTGCTACAACACAAGTTTGTGGAAAATAACATCCAGATTTGCGTGTTTAATGCACCAAAATGTGTATGATACAGTAAATACCTAACAATTTCCCATGCTACATTTCAGCAGGTTTGACCTGCCAAAATGTAATGAAGATTGAGGTATTTAACACATTTGATAATTATTGGTTGTGTTAAACATAACAAAACTCATAATTCCAATCTGTTCATAATTGGGTTTATGCATGGGTTGGAATTAACTGGCCCACTCATAATCAAGCCCTAAGTAAAAACGAGAACCAGGGAGGTAAAGGGAGAAACACTTGATTACACCATCCAGGATAATCTTAATAATGATCAGCTAAGGACTGTTATATGGACACAGAAGGCTCACTCACCACCATAGATTACTGGAGCTGTTTCACACAGCTAGACACAGTACACCAAGCATGCAACAAGAAGAGCAGCAAAAGATGAAGGCAGCTAAGAAACACCCCTGGAACTTGATTATTCATGCACATATGTTAAGGAATTAATAGATTTAATGTAGCAGAGCTCTGTGAGATAAAATGAACAAGGAAGGCAAACAACCAAAAAAGAAAAGAAATATGGACTGCACGTATGGAAAAGGATGTCCAGATGAATGGTACAAGAGAGGGGGGGCTGATTGAAAACTGAACCAGAAGTGGAGAAACCCACTAACATGTAAAGTTACCAGGTGAATCCACACTTTTTAATGTACACCTTATGATGCTGCTGTTTCCTTATGGACCCAAATGAAAAAAATGACTATTGCTCACCAAACTGGGCTAAGGGATGGTGAGTGTTGCATACGGTAATTACCATAATCTTGGAATAGGCTCACTTCCTTGTTGGCCGACATATTCAATGTCCTTTCCCATCCAGTTTCAATGTCCATGAATCCTCTGGAAGCCATAACCACCACTCGTCTCTCATGGGTATCAAAGAACCTTTCATCAGGCCTGTATTACAAGTCTGTATTTCACAGAGCAGTCACCATGTGTTGAACCCAAAAACAAGCTGTCACATAACTATCATAGAAATCTTACCACCATCTCCTCTGACCAAGATAAGCCCCGACAGTCTAATAAAAGTGTCATTGAGGTATATGGCCATATGCTCAAAACCAAGAGATACTGGCCCTAATTTACAACATACTGGACAAATGAAAGTAAGCTTTGCAATGAATCCAGCTGATTTTCCACCATCAAAGGAATGGAGCTCACCCATATTGAAATGAGGTGGGAGATTTAATGAATGTAATGATGAGACATATTTTTTGATTAATGCTCCATTGCTGCCTTTTTATATGATACTGTTAGTCATTGATTTGGAGAAGTACAATTTTCTTGATGAATTCAAGTGCTGAGCAGCAGTGAAACTGTAGTTGTTTACTCTTGTGACAAGAACATCGCTGCATGCCTCACACACAAAAAACCCATCCATGTATCGTAGTCCAGTGACTAAATCTGTGTTTCCACGATCTATTGCTGCTTAGCATTCTCAGATGCCAAGCTATCATGCATCTTTTAGTAGAAGACATATAAAATTGATCCTTTCTACATGTAGAGAGCCACCACTTCCATACATACCTCATATCAAAATAAATTCAACAGCGCCTCCCAAAAAAAGGGACCATCACCAAAGCCTACATGTTAGTGTAACCTAACAATTTGTACTAATTTGACATGTCTACAAACAGCTAAACAGACTAACATAGTGATTATCCTTTTCAGAACCTAATCTAAGTGTTAGAAATGAGGTTCCTTGTTGGCTGGGGTAAGCACCTCAACCAGGCAGGGACCACCATTCTAGTCAGACCAGGAGAGATACTTACTCAAGATAACCCCTGCTCATCCCCTTGATAGTTTGTCAGGAGCAGTCAGGCTTATCCTAGGGACAATGTGTGAAGCGTTTTCACAAAACTAATGACACCATAAATACACTACAAAGAAAACTCCACAACAAGTTGTATAAAAATAAACTCTATTGCACTAAAACCTTATTAGACTGAAAACCACATGATTCAGTAGTACCCTGCTACACAAGCAGTTGTCAGATCATCACATAGATTACGAGTAGTCTGCAAAAGAAGCAGTTGTCAGGTCATCATTATCACCATAATAAATGCGCATAGAATGGAACATTCCCACATGACATAAATCCAAGCACACCCTCCCACTGCATCACAGACCAATCCTGACAGTATGCACGTCACCCCCAACCAGGCAAGCATGTCATATCGCATCCACCAGATCATAGGACAAAAAGTAGAAACAATGAGGGCCCAGCAATGCAGTGACAGGTCAGGATTACAAACAACACCTTCAACGTTAAGGTTGCTGTGCACCAGCACTTCCTTTAGAGTGTGCACGGTAATGGCCAAAACATTCTCCCACAGTGTAGGAACTTCCATGCTTCTATTTACAACCACTGCAATACTTTCTCTCTGTAGCAACCCTGCTTCTCTAATGAAGGCCACTATGTCACAGACTGGTGCAGGAAACCCTCCTTGGGCTTCCCTTCATAGAGATCCTGGCCAGGACTGCCACCCTCAGTAATATGGCACTGTGAGGGAAGGGAGGGGTGGCTCCTGACAGCTCTGTCACCCTCGTCCTTGGAGACCAAACGTCTCCAACACAGCAATGCAGCCTGGTGGGGTGAGACTCCTGGCTCGGGACCCCGCCCAACACAGAATCAGGCCTTCCAGTCCTCTTGGGCCGAGAAGCCTCTTTACCCACATCACAGCCAGGTGAGCATCTCTGCTCTCCATGGACCCCGACATCTCCAGGTCAGCCAGCTGTCTCCGGCTTGTGATTCCGGCTGAGGCGATGACTTCTTAAAAGGCAGGGCCTGCTTGTGCCCAGTGGGCACTGCAAGGAGCGATTTATCCATGCTCAGAACAGAAGGGCTCCTCACAACCTCTACGGCATCTGGGAGGGGGGGAAACACACACGGGGGCACTTCCTTACACCTGGAATAGGCAAAAGCAGAAATAAAGTGCACTTCACACACTCAGAATGAGCAAGGGGGCATTTCACATGTGCCCAGCAGATTGAAACAGCACCAAGCAGCAGAAATTCAGGAGAGTGAGGGGCACACCACCCAGCCCCTAGAGACAGCTGTGGGAGCACAAGGATACAGGGCCCAGGCAAGCAGGCTAGCACAGGGGTCCAGAAGAAAGCTGTGGCAGTCCCTCTAGTGACCTTGCAGGTCACAGGTCAGTCCAACAGCAGGGCAGTCGCAAGGCAGTTCCTGGCAAACCCCTCCAGCAGCATATACACCCCCATTACGAGTTTGGGGGGCAGCCTCTTGTTCCCCCATCAGGCCATCTGTGCAGTCTGAGCACCGCCCACCCTATAAAGAGTTCACCAAAGGTCCTTAACATTGAAGCCAGCTCCTAATGTAGCCGGCGCCAATGTGATGGTGCGGCGGGTGCAGCAGCACCCATTCACACTTTCCACTGCCCATAATTCGGGCAGTGTAAAGCGAGATGGGGCTGTTCATGGCGGCCCCTGCACTGCCAATGCAAAGGGGCTACCTCCATGCAATGGCTGGCCGAATGGGGACTTGTAATTCCTGGAGCATTATAACCGCCGAGACTGCCAGGCTGCCACCCGGTGGCAACCTGGAGGTATCAGTGGTCTGACCGTGGCGCTTTCATCACAATCCCAATGTTGCGGCCGGACCGCCGCTTTGGCAGTGGTCCAACCATGATCATGACCCTGGTGGTCTGGTGACCGCCAGTGTCATTAATGGGGGCCATAGTGTCCATCCCATACAGTATGTTCTGTCTCTGCCAAAACATGGGTAACAACCCCTTGTACTTATACTCAAAAAGTCTTTGATCTAAGGGGACACTTCAAAGGATCCTCAGAAATGCACAACACCCCCATTACAGCCTCAGCCATGGCTCCAGACATCAGTAGGGGGAAATCAGTCCATTGTGTGAGGGCAGGAAACAGCCTATTCACAAGTAGGGTGTGAACGACCCTCCCCAGCCCAGGTAGACTATAAGTATGTAGATGCCTCCTCGGTCACATCTAGACCCTCCTTTGTGACGACTGTCTGGAAAGTGGAGGTGTCACTGTGCCCAATCGTGGATTGGAGTCAGGCTGCAAAAGCAGGAGAGTTGCACACATTCTAAAAGTGGCATTTTTACAATCGTAATAAAAAATCCACCTACACCAATAAGCAACATTTCTCACTACCATTCCAACCATACCAAACATGCCTATGCCACCCCTCATAGATCAGAACATAATCATTTAGCCATACTAAAGGACATTTCCAATTCAATCCTATGAGAGAGGCAGCACTCATGGCAGTGAGAAACCATTTAAGCTGTTTGTCACTCCTGGGACAGGCCACACAACAAGGCACATGTCCTGCCTCTTACCTACACAGCACCCTGCCCATAGGGCTACCTAGGGCCTACCTTAGGGGTGACATATGCAGTAACAGGGGAATTCCAGGCCTAGAAAGTAAATTAGAAACCCGGTCCATGTGGTAGTAAACTGCGCACACAGGCCCTGCAGTGGTAGACCTCAGACAGGGTTGCAAGGCTAATTCTGTGGGTAGCATTAGCTGCACTGCACTAGTACCATTTAATTTACAGACCCTGGGTATAAGGGATACAACTGCTCAAGGGGCTTACAGGTAAATGAAATAAGCCAATCACACCACGTTTAGAAGGGAGAGCACATGCACTTCACCACTGATCTGCAGTGATAAAGTGCCAGAGTCCTAAAGCCAACAAAAAGAGGTCAGAAATGTAGGAGGAGGAAGGCAAAATGTTTGGGGACGACCCTGATTTTTTTTTAACACTTCTTCAATTAAGAAGAATAAGAGTAAATCCATATTTCAAAATCCTCGAAATCGAATATGCTAATCATTCAGCTTTTATTATAGGGTTTTGAGTATTTACATTCTGCATAAAACACTCATGGATCTGTGCAGTTACAATTGATCTAACAATAGAACCTTCATGCATTTCATTTGTATACTAATCTATGAAGAGAATTTTTGGTGTAAATTTCTACGTGAGAAGGTGCAGCCGCATTGTACCAGGGCCTCACATAGGGGCTCATTCCGAGTCCGGCGGGCGGCGGGCGCCGCCCGCCGGGCGGAAACCGCCCAAAGACCGCACTGCGGTCGAATGACCGCGGGGGTGATTTTGACTTTCCCGCTGGGCCGGCGGGCGATCTCCAGAAGATCGCCCGCCGGCCCAGCGGGAAAGCCCCTGCAACGAGGAAGCCGGCTCCGAATGGAGCCAGCGGAGTTGCAGGGGTGCGACGGGTGCAATAGCACCCGTCGTGATTTTCACTGTCTGCATAGCAGACAGTGAAAATCATGGTGGGGCCCTGTTAGGGGGCCCCTGCACTGCCCATGCCAGTGGCATGGGCAGTGCAGGGGCCCCCAGGGGCCCCATGACACCCGTTCCCGCCATCCTGTTCCTGGCGGGTTTTACCGCCAGGAACAGGCTGGCGGGAAGGGGGTCGGAATCCCCATGGCGCCGCCATGGAGGATTCCCTGGGCCAGGGGAAAACCGTCGGGAAACCGCCGGTTCCCCTTTTCTGACCGCGGCTTTACCGCCGCGGTCAGAATAGCCCTGGAAGCACCGCCAGCCTGTTGGCGGTGCTTCCGTTGCCCTCCACCCTGGCGGTTTCAAACCGCCAGGGTCGGAATGAGGGCCATAATGTCTTGTGGTGTATTCTGTTATAGTAAATTCGATCATATATCTTTGAGACTTCACTGTAAACCCACATACTGAGATATCTTAGTAAGTTCCTTTTATAATCTGCTTCCTAGACATCTGGCAAAATATCAATGGACATATTAACCATAACGTTTTATTCTCTAATTCACTCAGCTTATATTTACAGTTTTTTCCTGAACCTGTACTTATAAGTCAAAACAGGAGAGAGCAAGCACAATAATAAGAAACCTAATGTGATCAAGAGAATGCTATAAAAAAAATGTATAAACTTGACTAAACAAAATGTGACAATATCCAGGTGCTGCTAGCATATAATATGTGTAGCTTTGATTAATTGATTTATGGAGTGTGGTTAAGAAAGCACCATTCTGATTTTAAGCTTTGCAAATATTTCACATCATTTTTTATAGGGTGAAGGGCATCTTTTGCCATCTTTCCATCATTCCACTTTGAGAGTAAAAAATTATTCAAACAAGCCTTTGAGCTCTGTGTGATCCCAAGATTGAAAAACAACTAGTGGTTTTCCGCTTACTTCAATTTACACCTGTGTGCATACTCTTCATGAGTTATTAAACCCAATGAATCAGTAATGGTTAATGAAAGGGGATTGATGTGTAATCACACCAGTCACCAGTGTATGCTACCGAAAACTGGAACCTAAGGATGAAAAATCGAATTTAAATAAATTCTGATCATGTTCAATGCAGGTAGGTTTCGATGTTTGAAGAGCAAACCATGTACTGAAACCATTTGGCATAGGTCATTTATAAGCGTCCATCACATGTAAAAGGGGCACAGGAGGGTAAATGAACAGTTTGTGTAATGTTCCCTGAAAATATCACAGAGAGCGGCAGTATATTCATATTTGACGCTCTATTCAAGCGTACTTAAAAATGACATAAAAGAGAGAAAAAGATACTGTTGAATCTGGAGCTTTCAAAGGGGTCTAGTGATAGACTGCTGGGGCATCCTGAGTTGGACTCATATTTGTGACACTTCTTTTTGTGTTGGGACCCATGTCCCAGTATGGAACAGGGGAAGCAATGAAGGAAAATTGATAGTACCACAACTGAGATTCTCAGTTTTTCATGGCCTCCGTCCCAACATTTGCTAGATTCCATAGAGAAGTCAATTTACACCACGTTAATATTAATGAGGTGGGTGGTGTACAACATATTGTGAAAAGTGCATTTGCATTATAAAGGTTGAGGGTGGGTGGAGGTGCTGTGCAAATCATTTTGATGCAATTAGCCTCTTTGTGCATGAGGCCACAATTCTAAACAAAAATAGACTTTACATGAAACTCACTTGTCATTAATATATAATAGAGCAGGAAGTCCTGCTGTCGAATTAATTAAAAAAACAGATACTCACATTAAGACAGTTTACACTCTGTCAAGCATATGTCAATGTTATACAATGCAACCAGTACAAATCATATCATATAAATCAAGAAGGTACTTTTATTCTTGTAAACCAAACCACAAAGAGAATTTAATTAGTGATAAAGTCGAAATATTGAAAAAGCTCATTTCAAGTGAAAAGACACCAAATTTGGAAGAGTGAATCTCTGTTAGTTTTACAATAGTTGGTGTATTGCTATATGAACAAAGACAATGAATGGGGCATTCACCTTTCAAATACTGGTGAACTGCATCTCACACTTTCAAATCTTGACTAGTCTGATGGAGTATTATGTCAATCAGAAAGTTGGCAAACAAAGTATTATTGGGTAACGTTTGTTTACAGTGTTTAGAACTGTGGTATGAGCGAATTGTGTGCACATTGAAAAAGTGTGTAGAGGTTTTTTATGCTTCCCAGTATATCTTGGAAAAGTGGAAACAAGTACCTTTTATACATGTCTGCACACAATTGGGAGATTCCACACATCCAGTGTGTAAGAAAATGGTTGTACTATGGTAGTTTGGGGCCTTATCATGCAGTACACTCACATGTGTCTTCTTTGGTCCAGTGATACTAATTTACTTAACCTTCAGCTCAACCCTTTGGTAGATCTGGTACAGAGCAGCAAGGTTTAGCAAAGGAACAATATGTAAAGAATTTAACAGCACTAAACAACAAAATAAGAAACTCATCAAACACAAAAGAGACATGACAACAATTTATAGATATAGAGAAGATTTTAATGAATTTTATGAGTCCCACTGGAGGGTTCCTGAGGTATGGATTTTTTTAACTTTTAAAAGTTTAACATCAAGAACAAGCTAGCATTGGCAAGTCCACACTTTGCAAACTTTTGAAAAGTTTGAAACACTTTTTATGGCTCAGTTGTTATGAAGCTATGGTCTCTACATACATATAAAAGAATGGGTAAGTTTGTTTTCATATTCCATGGATCTAAAATGCTACAGTAGGTTGTTATTAAAATAGATATTGAGCGTGGCACTCATATTTTTTTATTTAGCATGTTTAAATCCGTAGTATTCTATATCAATTTGACTACATGATACTGACACGTATAGTATCACCAACAACTACAGCAAATAAGGCAGTGGAACTTTTAAAAACTGCATAACAGTGGTCAGTCAGAGACATTGTAGTAATGC